>NC_091828.1:13146500-13468750 GCF_038994185.2 Dermacentor albipictus | reverse complement strand
GGTACTGGATGCTTGAAGGGCAAAGCTTCCAAATTTCAGATGGGATGACCTCAGCGTTCCAGCCTTGCAGACCTTGGAGAGCCCATCACGATGAAGGCACAGATTATTGGCAGACACAGCTGGTGGTTTCAAGGGCTAGGCCTGCACGATCAGCCTTCCGATGAGACTTGCTATCCCAGCCTTGCGAGCTATGGAGCAGTCATCGTTGTGGTGGCAAGATAAGTCTGCACTCTATGCGCCATTCACTTCAAGGACTAGGCCTTCAAGATGGATGTCACTGAAGAAATTTATCGTCCCAGCCTTGCAAGCTTTGCAGTTGTCATTGCAGTTGTCCTTCGCATCGATAGGCAGGTCATTGGCTGCTCCAAGGGCTGGGCTGACAGGTTGTGTCATTCACCTCCGGGGGCATCCTGGCTTTGTGAACTTTAGACTGTTGTGCTGAAGGGCAAGGTCAGACAGGAGCTGAAGCAAGCAGAAGGTGCTCCCACCTCCCAAACTTACAGATGACGCCTGCAGCCACAGTACGAGTCCTGGGTATTATGGCACAAAATGTAAAGAATCGAGACAGATGCCATGGATACCCTGATCTTGCTCCTTTAATGGAACTCTAATGTGAACGATCATGATAGAAGAGTGGTGCTATCTTCCTTTTCTGTTTGCAATAGGTACGAGGGCATTCAAGGCAAGAAAACAGGAAAATTAAAGGACCTATTTGTACATATTAAGTAAGGGACTAATCACTGCGGACCACGAAGCCCCGGGTGACAAAAATGGAGGGAATAGCTGGAACATGGATGAAAGCCACATAAGAAGGTTGCCCCATGGATTGTGCTGAAGACATGCAGTCAAGACTTCACTGGACCAGGGCAACCAGTCAAAACCTGGCCAACACATCGCTACAAGAGTACGGTTCGTAACTTCACAAGGCTACAGAATTCTAACACAAGGCCTGTGAGCTCCCGCTTCTGTGGCCAGAACACAAGCTTCTCGATATGGTTCCCGCTTCTTTGGCCAAGTGTGGACATTATGTTCGAGATGTCTTGGACCCTTCGGTCAAGCCTGTAGTTGCTGAGGTGAGTGCAGGGCTGCTTCCCTCTTCTCACCTTGCAGCAACAGTGAAATGTTTTTATTGGCTGAACAATACTTTTTTCATTCGCTTTGTTTTGTGCCACTGCTTTATTTGTAGTCTGCTGTTCACGTCGAAATACCATCTTACTCTCAGCTTCTAACTTAAATCTTTACGATTTACTTCCCCTTCCATGGGTGCATTAAACGTTTATTGCATGTATGCGATGGATTTTTTTTGGGGGGGGAGGGGGGGGTACTATGAGGTTTTTGGAAAGTCACCAATTCCAAATATAAATAACCGACATGATATCTACTGATTATTGGTAGCCATGTGGAAAACAGGCAAACGCAATGAATATGTAATGGCTAAAAAATCACTCCACATTGATGGTCTGTTGAGATTTTTAGGCCTGCCAAAGTTATAAGAACACAGTGCAAGCCATAAAGTACTTAAATTTAGAATATACAAAATAGTATTCGGTTATTCACTATGTTGACTGTTTATTAAATAAAGACTGGCAGATTTTATTCCGTAATGATGCTGCGAACAGCCATGCAGCTCAGTATAGTTGCAGCCGCAATGGGTCTGTGCTGCGCAGAAATGTAAATGAAGTTTATTAATTAAATATTCACATAACATCTGACGAGAACTTAGTTGCCATATACATGCAGCCGTGCAGGTAGGTCTCCATGATCAATGAGCGCAAAAATTAGGCCATAAAAATAGCTGGGTGGCTTGTTTTATTCGAAATTGATTTTGCCCAAACTACACACAAATGAAAAATCATCACATAATATCTATCTCAATAAGACAAACATAAATGAGGGGGGAAATGGTACGACGAGGAGGACAACAAAGCCAGAAAGATTGGGCTTGGTTCGAAACCTGACAGCAGCTTCAAAGCATGGCCAGAAGGTTGGCCCAGGATGCTAGAAAATATATGCATGTTGGGAAGAGTTCGAGGGCATTGTGGTCAGCTTCATGCTTGATCCATAGTACTATCTGCAATGCGTGTCAATAATTGACCTCCTGAAAGTTGTTTCCTATGTAAGCATGGCTGTGTATGTTTCAGCTCAAGAACAGGACCTGCTTCTGTGCCTGAATTGACAGGTGAGCACGCTTAATAAACCAGAGCGTGTCAATAGTGTACTGAGCAGGCGTATGTTAGCAGGCTAGGATTTTATTTGTCTTTAGTTATATTTCTCGTCATTTTACCTGTTGCACAATGCAGACCAATGAAGGCCCAAGCACAAGAGGGAAGATGAAAAAGTGAATGCATACATGACTTTCTTTAATGACAAAATGAATGTTTTCTGCACCAATGCCATAATACATACCTGCCAACTTTTTCAATTTCATCACAACAAGTCAGATTTTTAGAGGTTGCTTATAATTCTTCTATTGACACAAATAATTATAATGTGGGCATTTCTTAGGCACTTCATCATCTGCACATGACCATCATCACATCGTGTTCTTCATCTCTTGTGGGGACCCAGCTTAAGATTGAACTGCGCCTTCAGTGTGATCGGTCCACCATGTCTTCGGGACGTATTAAGTCATGCTAAATGCTACATCACAGTAACATTTTTTCATTTGCATCTTAGTAAAGGCAAAAACTGATCTTAACGGAATGCAAATATTATCAATGGGCAATTTTCAGAGCCAGACTACTCAGACCCACTCACGTATTCAGGCTTACTGGCAGCAGTGCCACAATAAAACGGCAGGTAATATTTTGGCTGACGTTACATGAATATTTTGCGAATAAACATCACAAACATTTCTTTGTTTGTTGCATTTCTTTCTTTGTTCTTTGTATACGCTGCTCTATATTCGCAGATTATGTTTGCTGCGAATATAGAGCAGCGTGCCTTTTCCTAGAGCCTCTACAGAATGAAGCCATGTAAGGTTCCCAGAAATGTTGCATAATTCAGTTTCCTAAAATTAGCTTCGCCACAATACGGGCTTGTTATGCAGTGAAGCATATGCAATGTACGACGGCGAAGCATATTATAAATGTGGAAAGGGGCCACTGTCAGGGACATATAATGTGTTCCTTAAAGTGACAATAAAGAGAAAAATTATTTCTTCTGCATTAGTAAATTACCTTTCTACAACACCAAAAACACCACTCTTACCAGTATAAGATGCTTGGTAGACCAGAAAAAGTGCAAAAACAAAAGACGGGTGGCGACGCCTCCTTGAAGTTCCCAGACCTGGTCGCTGTGACGTCATGGATTTGGATGGTATCTTCTAGGGCCTACTTAAGTACATAGCGGTGCAGACTGTCTACATTGTGTTCTAAAGGAACCAAATATGAAGTTTCTGGAATTTTTACTCAGCCAACGCTGCCCAAATGCAAAAATATACTTTGAAATCCCTGACGTCACACTGACACAGCTGTGTCGAGGTTTTGGCGTGAATTTCAAATACTGATACTTCGAACTTCACTTTCGCATCTAATAACCAAACTATTGTTTTAAAATGACTGCCTGCAGGGTTCTAAAACAATGCTTTAGTAGTCTAAACTGATTTATTGTTTTGCTTTAGTGTCCCCTTAATGATACGTCTGTGCACCCTCCGTCTCCTGTCAATAAAAGCACCAATACACCTATTTATTGTACTAGCAGGCCATCAGAGCTACTTTGGACATGGCTGGGGCAATTTGAGCTGTTATTTCAACTACCTTGCAAGGATGTAGCTATTATTCTAGAAATATTAAACACTTGAACACTATAAACTTTGGCTTGATAAACAAAACGTTACTTTCTTACAGCTAGGGCCGCACTTTTTACCCCAGAACATGGGCCTTAAATCTCCACACAAACAGGTTTGAATGGCTGCCAGTAGTTATTACATATGTCGGTATTTGTAGTATGACAGGAGACAGCAGGTGCGTGCATGTGTAATTAAGGAACACGCATGTCCTGTGACAACAGCCTCTTTTCATATTTGACATGCTTCACCGCGTAACACAGCTGTATTACGGAAAATCTGACTTTAGGAAACGGACTTACACAACATTTTTGGACCCTTGCCCAAAGTCAACCGAATTTCTTGTGCAGAAAACAATTCCCAGAATTTTTTACCATATTTTAGTATTTTATGTCTGCAATGGTAGCACTGTTTAGATTTAAAGTTGAAGAGTCTGTAATACAAATGGTTTGTTTGTGTGTAAAATGTCTATCGGGGTATCTTAAGCACATGTGTAAGCACATGTGGTGCGCACGTCTGTAATTAAGGAACACACATGTCCTGTGACTACAGCTGTATTACGGAAAAACTGACTTTAGGAAACCAAATTATGCAACATTTTTAGACCCTTGCCCAAAGCCAACCAAATTTCTTGCGCGGAAAACAATTCTCAGAATTACTATATTTCAGTGTTTTCTGTCTGCAGTGGCAATACTTTTTGCATATAAAGTTGAAGAGTCTGTAATACAAATGGTTTGTTTGTGTGTAAATTGTCTATTAAGCGCGAAGTAGAATACAAAAGCAAGATGACATACAACACAGAAAAGCTTAAATTTGGCCTGACAGCACAAGATAGCACGAATTTTAGTTCTTGTGTAAATGTCTTTTGACCATAAGTTGAAAAACCCTGTTCACTTAATGTTGAAGATAAAAGCTATAAGGAAAAGTACACAAATTCTTAAGGAATGAAAATGCACAAGGTAGGCTCATCAGAAAGTATAAGCTGTGCCTTTTAGTTAGAGTTTCTTGCAAATTTAAATGTGGTTTGTAATGAGAGCTAATTTTGAATGCTGATAATTGTAAAAATTCTATCAGATTGAAGTCGTTTAATAAGGATCTAGCTTCGCTTTTTCCTCCAAGTTTGGCGTCGGCATCTAACCAAGTAGACGTAGCAGGATACAGCTGTACAATGGACAGGGAAAACGTGAATATTTACAGGACAAAAGACTCCTGCCAGATAGACTTAGCGGAAGGGCTCTGCACTTGTGTGATGGGTGTATTTAATAGCTCATGCAATTCAGAGATGCTCAAACAGTAAACATGTTTAGTACCTCGTAGCGGCATGACTGTCACCTCTAACGCAGGCGAAAAAGATGAGCTCACATGCAGGTAGTGCGAGAATAGATCACGCTAGCACACTTGACCAAAGCGGCCGCGGTGTCAGCCTGCCCCGAGATCCCGTGGCACCATGGCTGGCTTAAACAAACAGTGGCTACGGCAGCTACTTCTTCGCTCTGCCTCCCTCAAAGTGATGACACAGCTGACCGAGCCCAGCCTTCCCACAACTTGGTGACCAGGACGACTGAGCCCTGCCATGCCAGCACCGACTTTACCAAGGCGAGTAGTGACGTGGCCTCGCACGGTTTGGCAGAAGTCTTGCGATTGTAGGGGGCATGGGAATTCTACATTGACATGCTGGACATCTGGTTCATCCCGCTAAACAACTATTTCCTTCTTAACAAGGTTCCAGGCTCCGGCTCTCAGCCCCTGCTCTGACTTGTACAAGGACTCGTGGGCAGCCGTCCTTGCTCACTATGTCACCTCGAGCACTCACTCTCCTCCAGCTGGTGCTCCATCACAACAGCTCTCGCCATCTATCGTGTCATTCTGAATATGGTCGTCCCACATCACCTGCTTCCACCCGTGCCGGTCGTCGGCATGCGCCGACCCCAGCATCAAACCTCTACGTGGTCCATGAGCTTCCTCCCCCAGCTCAAAGGCAGCTGCTCGACGATTCTTTCCAAGAAATACACTGGGCTAAACGCAAGCGCCTTCGGCTACTTTACAGCTCGTCGCTGTTCTTCCTTAGACGTCCCCACAAGCTGCCCGCTTTCCACTCGGGGCAACTCACTCATCGCCAATTCAGAGGCTCAGCCACCGACTCAACAAGGTGCAAATTTCACTCTCGCTGGCGCGGCGTTGCCACAAGCACAACCTTCGTGATGCATTGAGTGACCACTGCAACCCTGATGCTATCGGCATTCGAGATTCCACTGAAAGCAGCAGCAGGCAAGCTTTCCGATGTTGTGCTCACATCTTCCGCAGATGCATGGCCTACCGAAATTTTGCAGGAGCAACTTTGCCATCTGGTTTCTTCAGCTCGAGAATCACTTCTAAGTCAACAACATGAGTGACCAACACTTGCGCTATCTCCAAGCAAGTCCCAAGCTGTCAGATGGTCTACTTTTGGAGCTCCGACTTCTACAGGCCCGTGCATCTACAAGTGCCTGTGGCAGGTTGCGATTTCTCACTTTGGTATCATATGTGGCTGCGCTTCACTCACAACCTATGCTGCCGGTGCTGCCTGGTGTATATCTCTCAGATTGCGAGAACCCGACACTACCAATGACGACACCGTCTGCACACTTTACCTGGGGGCTTTACCATTGGACTTTATTTCAATTGCACTTCGCACTAGGAGATGGGCTCTGTAGCCGCGCGGCTATCACTTCCAACATAGGCAAAGAAGATGGGCTCACGCACAGGCAGAGCAAGAATAGAACATGCTAGTGCACGCGACCTGAACGGCTCCTCCCAAGATCCCGTGACACCATGGCTGGCTGGCTTGAATAAGCCTAGTTACCTCTTCATGCTGCCTCCCATAAATTGGTGACCAGGACGACCAAACCTAGCCTTCGCACAACTTCTTTGTACATACACCTCTGCTCACAGTGCTTCCGTCGCAAGTCTGAAAACATTGCCTTAGCCTGCAAGTCATTATTGCATTCATGTAATTAACAATGAGGACTTGTTAATTTGAATTCTAGCAAAAGGGTTAAACAACTACACAAGTCGGAAATCAAAATGGAGCGACTCCCATGCATTATGGGAATCAATGTTATGGTAAGATTTTGCTGGTAACCCAACATTGTTATGATTAACGTGAAGTGTTGCTAGGCGGACCAACATGTTTGTGTAAAATGAACTATGTGTGTAACAAAAGCAAAAAGACGTCAGTGACTATGATTGTGTGACACTGACAGCATGATTTCTACTCCGGCCATTTGAAGTCAGCTTACAACATGCAGACTGTTGCGTTCTACATGTGTACTGGACGAGCATATGAAAGAGAAGCATGGATTGTCAAGTTATCAGTGATTATGTGTTATACAATCGTACATACCTATGGCTATGTCATGTGATGTATGTTAAAACAATGATGGCTTCATAGGTTTCTCAGCCGAAAGCAGTTTTTTAAAAACCCATAAGGGATTTCTTCGAAAAAAAAAAGTTTCATAGCTGAAAAAAAATTTTCTCCAGGTCCTGGGATGGAACCCAGGACATTGTGCTAAAGTCAGGTTGATGAGAATTTTCCTTTTCGTGAACCCTCCTTGATTTTGCGGGCTTCCACAGAACTGATTTGCCATTAATCGGTCTTAGGAGCAGGCAAATGGTCGACGGCCCTAACTTTGACCGCCTAAATGCCTTGGGGTAGCATACAACAGTTTATTGGCTACTAGCCTGCTTCTAAGGTCACATGCAATTAAAATGAATTATATTAACTAACACATGCAGGATTGTTTTAATAACATATGCCTCCATGAACTCATGCACTGCCCAAGATCATAACACGCAAAAAGCACAGTTCACATTAGTAGGCCTTGCAGAGCGTGCCATGATGCACACCATGAAATTTATTTGAATTGTTTGAGTGCTTCCTATTATGGCCATTTAATGGGACACTAAAGGCAAATACTAAGTAGATGTTGCCTATTAAAGTAGCATTCCATAAACCTCACAGTGCTTCGTCCATGCCAAGAAGAGATAGTTTACGAGAAAATTGCATCTGAAGGGTTCGCATACCTAGAGAGCAATTCAATTTGCCTGCTCCTGAGGACAGAGTGGCGACGTTGTGCCATCACTGCCCTTCACTTCCATTGGTGAGTAAAACAGTACCCTACAGACGGTGCTACAGTTTTCTGTGCAAAATGCGTAAGCCCGGCCATGTAGCAACCGAGCCAAGACAGAACGTTGGACTCTCCGCTGCAACTGCTCTTGATCAAGTAGCACGGACTGTTCGGGAATCCCGCAACATCACATAAACATCGAATTCTCTGTAACTTGCAGTTTGTGCGAGTTTCGCGAGCCAGAAAATCCAGCTCAGCACTATGTGATAACGAAACTACTAAAATATGTAAGCGTGGGCGATGCTTTCAAGGGTAACCTCAATGGGTTCTTTTTTCTAAATATCAAATAGAACTAGACGAATAGCATTTTCTTTCATCTTATAATGCAATGCAGCAATCTTTTTATTACTAGTAGGTAAGTCCTAGCGACAGAACTTTAATGAGGAGTGCCTTCATCATCGGGCTGGTACTTTAATGTGCTGGGGCAGCCTCTAATTGTGTATTGCAGTTACTTCCGTTCATCAATTACTGAAGCTCTGTTCGCAATAACAGTGATGCCTTCGACGTTCTCGAGCACTAATCTATTACTTTAGCTTGACTTAATAATTGCCTTTAGTGTCCCTTTAGACACTAGTCCCTCTGACCTGCATAGGACTTGCCACAGCAGAGAGGTATTGCGCTGATAACCCCCACAGCACAACACACAAAGTGCTTGGCATGGTTCTTTGTACATCCTTTTCTCTCAGTACTCGTGTTACAAAGACACAATTGGGCTAATCACTTCGGTGCAGGAGAAACCATTAGGGCACCATATCTACTAGTCAAGTTTTTCAATTTGTGGCTAATTCTGAGCACATATGGCACGAAGTCATATCTAGTGATATCTGTTCTTCTTATGTCCGATGGTGTGTCCTAGTGAGGAACGCTTCACCTTTCAAGGAACAGATTTGGTAACGGCATGTACAACCAATTGAGTAAGTGGGATTTCAAATGCCTGTTCATTTGATCAAATCACATCAACAGGCCACTTGCCCCAATTGGGCAAATGGCCAATATACCATCATACCCTGTCTTAGGGCATCAAGGGGCAGCCGAAGTCAGAGCCCTTGAACAGTTGCCTGCTGATGTATTTTATGATCCCTGCAGTTAAGAAGTCTGCTGCTGTGGCTGTGAGTGGTAGTGGCTTATGCCAAGGGGATGGGAGGGTGAGTGCCACAGTAGCTGAATTGGTAAGGCACTACATGCCTAATGAAGGTGGTGTGGATTCAGCTCCTACCTACAGCAAACTATCTTTTCGTCCACTTTCATTTCCCTTATCCATACTATTTATAAATTCCAAAAATGCATATTTAATTTACCCTATGCTTTATCCGAGTTCATTACCTATTTTCATCATCTGGTCAAACAATTATGGCTCAGCTCGATAAAGGCTAATTCAGCTTGGAAGATAAGAACATCCGAGGAGGCCCAAGGAAGTGACTTGGTCGGCAATTGTGGATACTGTTCAGAATCAGCTTTAAAAACATAGAAGGTTTTCAGCTAAGCGCGTAGCAAAGACAGTCAACTTGTCATAAAGGTGCTTAGAGTAACTACTCACTAGTGCACTAAACATGAAAGTTTTAGCTAAGTGTGCCCAAATTGCTGACAAGAAATGCGGAAATAAGGTTACTTGTCAATCTAGTATATGCTCCTGACAGAGCACCTTGGTGGCGAGCGTTGCAACACCCGTCACAGCAGAAGCGCAGCTAGCGAACAGGTGGGGGAATTAGGTCATGCGTGCCATGGCCGAATCCATTTCCCGAAAGCTGAAGAGCAGCTCGACAAGGACTTGCTAATCAAATGTAAGCGGAACATACGCCACTAGGCCTGAGGTGTACAAATTGTACACCTCATGTACAAATATGCACACAAATTTACCCACAGCTTCGAGAACATGCCTGCTAGATACAATGTCCCATTTGTTCCTTTATACACCTGTCAAATTAGCCCAATTGTGTTCTCGTACCTAAAGACAAGGGTGTATGAAAAATCACGCCAACCATATTGAGCATTGTGCTGTGGATTGGTCATAAGATATCTCTCAGCTGTGGCAAGTTCTACGTGGACCAAACGGCCCAATGCCTGAATGACTATTTGAGGGAGCATTCAAACAATTTAAATAAACCGGATGGTGCAGCACACATTGCAAGGCCTGCTCATATGAGCCGTGCTTTCGCACATTATGATCCTGTGCAGGAGTAGCAACAAAACATCGCATGAGCTCACGAAGGTATATTTTATCAGAGAGTGCACATGTTAGTAGCACTTCAATTGCCTTAATTCCCCAGAGGTGCACTTGTTTAATGGCTATTTGTAGCAATAAAAGACAAACTAGCACTGTCACAACATTCACCTCTTGCCTGTGCACAAAATTTGTACACTATGTTTCATCCTTTGAATCATTAAATCAGTTAGTAGTTCGCACTTTCATGTGTCCTTCCTCTGTAAATAGATTTTCGCACACAAAAACAATGTGCAGCAGACTTCACCAATTTGCCCAAGACGAAGTCCTAGTCAGACTCAAAAATCTCCTTCAAAGATTTTCTTACTGTGATGAGAATTTCTGTCACTGCATGGCACTCTGTTCGAACAAGGCCTTCACTGATAAGATGGGAGAAAAAAAGGTTACTGAGGCAAAAATTGTCACATTGGCACTCAGATATATTCCCTAATGCAATGCCTAAAAGATTTTTTTTTGTTGGACAAGAGGATCAGGGTAAGGCTCATGACTAATGAGCATTCTATTGCACAGATGAAGGGATTAACCAAACAAGCCCTGCGAAGTCAAGGAAGATTCATACAATAGAAACTTGGCATTTGCTTGAGAGTGGCATGCAGGGACCCGCAAACCCACACCGGTCATATTAGCGTGCATCTCACATCTATAACCTAATGCAGGTTGCTGCAATGAACCTACATCATGTTTGTAAACAAGTTGCGAGGAACATTTGCGCAAACCTGGTACCTCGCATAGCGCCATCACAAGAAGCAATACTAAATAGCAGCTTAGCAAACTAGCTAGAAGAAATTTAAGAAAATTTCTTGGTCTTCAAGACAGCCAAGCTTTAGAACAAAATTGAGCCAAAGTAGAACTATGAGCGGCTGGGCCACGTTCTGCAATATTTGTCTTCATAGTTTACATTGGGGTTGCTCAACATGTTCCTTTAGAACTGTGGCGAGCAGGTGCTCAAGCAAGTCGCGATTCGCTAGCCGCCAAAATCCGATAAACAAAGGAACAGTATGTACATGCAAGACAAGAAACAGTACAGGTAAATGCGACATCGAGTGCCATATAAAAATTGCAACAGCTCATTTACTTAGGCAATATCTGCAACAGCAATCCTACGAAGGATGAAACTTTTTTTTTTTCGCGATCGATGCACAACACTAAGCGGCAATTGCAGCAACAAGCATTTGGAACGAGTTTAAACGTTTTTTACCATAAGAGCAAAAAGTTCTGCCAAACTGAGAGCCCACATATGCTCCATTCACATCAGTAAATTCAACAAACAAGAGCAACAGCACTGGAAAACGTAACAGGAGCTGCACAAGACCACACTACCAACCATAAACGCGCTCCAAGGCATAAAGAAACGAGCTGCTCCAGCGTTGCGCCCAAGTGTGGCTCGAGATCGCAATCTCGAACACCATCCCGTTCTTCCAGCGCAACTAACTAGAACAACATTCTATCACACAACACAGTAAGAAACCGTAAAATTCTGTTTTAGCTAAGCTGAAATGCTGAAGCAGCTCCAGCAGCGCGCGCAAAACTATAAACCGGAACACGCCATACTTGTTTAAACAACGTCATCATAACTGTGACGTCACTTCCGTGCGTGGCAGCAGCGTTTTAGTACGGCATTTCGCTCCTACCACATGCGTGTCAGCAGTTTACGCCGCAATTGTACGCGTTCCCGGCGTCTTCTGCACTTCGAAGAATATAGATTGCGTTGAAATATACGACAATAAGATTTATATAGCGTAATATACAAAGCCACAAGAACGTCTGAATCCACAAGCACGAAGATCAGACAAATCCATGTACTTCCCATCATTCCCATGGCAGGGCAACGACTGCAGCGCCAGAGTTCCCTCTAGTAATTTTTGTAGGAAACTCTATGGTTGGGGCCACGACCTACTGGCCCCAACTATAGAGTTACAATTACAACAGAGTTACAATTACAACAGAGTTACAATTCGTGCTAGAAGCGGAAGTAAACTTGCTTAGTTTTATCTCCGTTAATTACCATTTGCCACCTGCCGCACCAATGAGTTAGCTCATCAAGATCAGTCTGGAGAGCAATGATGTTGCAAGGGCTGCATATCACTTCGTAAATTACACAGTCGTCTGTAAATAGTATTGTTGATGTTATGTTCGATAGTGATGTCACAGCTGACCCAGCACAGAACCTTGTGGTACTCCTGAAGCAACACCTGTACGTCTTCATAAGAAGCTCCCTAACTTAACTGACTGAAAGCGGTTTATTAGAAATACGCTGATTCACTGCGTAGTACGTTGATGCAGCTGCAGGTTGCGTATCTTTGTCATCAGGCGGCTACGAGGCACGCAATCAAAGGCTTTAGAGAAATCAATAAAGATGGAGTCAATGTAGAGGAAAGAGTCGATTGCTTGATGAAGGTTTGTTATTGACTGAAATAACTGTGTTTGACTCGATAAAGGTTTGCGGAAGCCATGTTGGTTGTTATGAAGCAAGTTGTTCTGGTTGAGATGAGTCATAATGTTAGTGTATATTATGTGTTCCAGTACCTTGCAACATATCGATGTTAGTGAAATTGGCCTGTTATTATTAGGAACGGATATGTCACAAGATTTAAATATCGGCATTACATAAACAAGGAATGGCGGTGGCATAAAGGTAGAGCATCCGCCACGCGTGCATGAGGACCGTGGTTCAATCACGGTGCCGCGCAATTTTTCACCGGATAAAAAAAAAATCAGCGTGTTGAAAAAATGCACAGTGCGGCCTGATCCCGGTGACCAGAACCGGTAACGCAATCCGTTACCAGAGCAGGGTTGGCCACCCTGGTGCAGTACTTGGCCACAACCTCCCATATGAGTACAACAATCAAACTCCGGCCCTCAGTCGCCAGCAGCTGCGAAGCAACTCACCATGGGGCGGTCAGGCCTGTGAAGCAGGGGGTGCTAAGAATCCCTGGATCCGGACAGGCCGCCATTGGAATCTTAACCTGGCAACGTTTAACGCTAGAACGTTATTTAGTGAGGCAAATCTAGCAGTGCTATTGGAGGAATTAGAGAGAGGTAAATGGTATGTAATAGGGCTCAGTGTACTTAGGAGGAAAAATGAAGCATATACAGTGCTAAAAGGCGGGCACGTCCGGTGCTACCAGGGCTTAGCGGAAAGACGAGAAGTAGGAGTCGGATTCCTGATTAATAGAAATGTAGCTACTAACATACAGGAATTCTATAGCAATAACGAGAGGGTGGCAGGCCTTGTTGTGAACCTTAATAAGATGCACAAATTGAAGGCCGTGCAGGTGTACGCGCCTACATCCAGTCATGATGACCAGGAAGTCAAAAGCTTCTATGAAGACGTGGAATCGGCGGCAGGTAAAATCAAAACATAATACACTATACTGATGGGCGACTTCAATGCGAGGGTAGGCACGAAGCAGGCTGGAGGCAAGTCAGTGCGGGAATATGGCATAGGTTCTAGGAATAGCCGGGAGAGTTATTAGAAGACTTCGCAGAACAGTATAATGATAATGCGGATAATGAATAACTTCTTCCGCAAGCGGGATAGCCGAATTAGTAAAGGCAAGGCGCAGAAAACCAGGATTCAAGAAGAACACAAACGACAGGAGCGGCGCCATGTCCTGGTTCCGAGTCCTGGTTTTCCGCGCTTTCCTTTACTAATTCAAGCATGAACCAACTAGCCCAAGCAGCAGTTTTACTAGGGGATAGGCGAAAGTGGACGTTCAGGAGGCCGAATGACGAGACTAAAAATGAAATAGACTTCATACTCCGCGCTAACCCTGCCATCATGAATGATGTGGACGTACTGGGCAAGGTGCGCCGCAGTTACCATAGGATGGTAATAAGTCGAATGAGCCTAAACATGAGGAGGGAACGGAAAAAACTGGTACATCAGAAGCCGATCAATAAGTTAGCGGTAAGAGGGAAAATAAAGGAATTCCAGATCAAGCTACAGAACAGGTATTCAGCTTTAACTCAGGAAGAGGACTTTAGTGTTGAAGCAATGAACGAAAATCTTGTGGGCATCATTAAGGAGTGTGCAATGGAAGTCGGTGGTAACTCCATCAGGCAGGATACCAGTAAACTATCGCAGGAGACGAAAGATCTGATCAAGAAACGCCAATAGATGATAGCCTCTAACCCTACAGCTAGAATAGAACTGACAGAACTTTCCAAGTTAATCAACAAGCGAGCGACAGCTGACATAAGGAAGTTTATTATGGATAGAATTGAACATGCTTTCAGAAACGGAGGAAGCCTGCAAGTAGATAAAGTAGACAAAGCCAGCAATATCATTACAAATATGGGTCAGATAGTTCAAGCGGCTGAGGAGTTCTTTAGAGATGTATACAGTACCTGTGGCACCCACGACGATAATTGAAGAGAGAATAGTCTAATAAGTAATAATACGCCGTAATAAGTAACGAAAGCCTTGGGAGGTAAGCAAAGGGCGAAGGCAGCTGGGGAGGATCAGGCAACAGCAGATTTGTTGAAGGATGGTGGGCCGATTGTTCTAGAATACCTGGCCACCCTGTATGCGCAATGCCTCACGACTTCAGGAATACCGAAATCTTGGAAGAACGCTAACATAATCCTAATTCATAAGGAAAGGGACGCCAAAGGCTTGAAAATTATAGACCGATCAGCTTACTACAAAGTATTTAGTAAGGTAATCGCAAATAGAATCAGGAACACCTTAGATTTCTGTCAACCAAAGGACCAGTCAAGATTCCGTAAAGGCTACTCAACAATAAACCATATTCACACTATCAATCAGGTCATAGAGAAATGTACGGAATATAACCAACCCTTGTATATAACTTTCATTGATTACGAGTAAGCGTTTGATTCTGTCGAAACCTCAGCAGTCATGGAGGCATTACGGAATCAGGGTGTAGACGAGCCGTATGTAAAAATACTTGAAGATATCTTTAGCGGCTCCTCAACCATCGTAGTCCTCCATAAAGAAAGCAACAAAATTCCGTTAAAGAAAGGCGTCAGGCAGGGAGATACTATCTCTCCAATGCTATTCACAGCGTGTGTACAGGAGATATTAAGAGACCTGGATTGGGAAGAATTGGGGATAAGAGTGAATGGAGAATACCTTAGTAAGTTGCAATTCGCTGAAGATATTGCCTTGCTTAGTAACTCAGAGGACCAAGTGCAATTCATGCTCACTAACCTGGAGAGGCAAAGCAGAAGGGTGTTTAGGAAGAGTAATCAATCAATCGATCAATCAATCAATCAATCAATCAATCAATCAATCAATCAATCAATCAATCAATCAATCAATCAATCAATCAATCAATCAATCAATCAATCAATCAATCAATCAATCAATCAATCTTTATTTTAATTCTGTCAGTGATTCAGAAAGGGGGACTGTGACAAAAAGCTGTTTTTCAGAACAGCTTGACTATGCCACAGCCCCATAGAAAATTTTTGGAGCGGCAACAGCACTACCGTAAAATAAACAAAAATTGAAACTTAACATACAGCGTAGTGCTATAGGGCACACACTAAGTAAAGGAAATGTTAAGGTAATACAGAAGTTAAGGCAGTTTTTACAGTCGTCATAAAAATACATACAAAACAGTTACTTAGAAAAAATGAATATCTGAAATGCTATCAAATTACAAATGCCTAGAAGAAATACACTGAATGTAAAGGAAAAAAATTACCGACGATTACGTTACTTCCTAATGCGAAATTTGAGCGCAGCAAATAAGCTGTTTCACCTTTTCGATAGATTGAGGCAAAGAAATCGAGCAACACATGTATACGCTATCACAGAATTTTATTTTTATTTTTCACACGTATTCCTTTAACAAAGACTCCACTAACAGTTCTTGACAGTCATGAAGGAAGCTTTGTGGTCGGAGAAATAGACTGATATATGTTCGACTTGGTACACCAATGCTTGATTCTCAAAGACGAGATCTATACAAGTGCCTCGCGAGGTTGTCACAGCCGTGGGACGCGTTACGATGGCTCTCTGATTGCCACCGCACAGGGCGAACGGCAGCGGCAATTTTGGCTCGGGCGGTGCACATATACAGATCCGCCGCCACCGATCTGGCTCTCTGATTGCCACCGCACAGGGGTTGCATTGGAGGAGGAGCGAAGAAAGGAATTAAGTTCGAGCCGGCGCTTTGACAACCGGAGACTCGCAGGAAGAGGGGGGAGGGGGGCGGCGTGTACACCCAGCGGCAAACGATGGGGGCAGAAGCGCGCGCAGCAAGCGGACAACACGATAAAGGGAGGAGGGAAAAGATAGCAGCGACTGACTGATGCCGCTGACGCCGATAGTGAGTCAACCCCAGCTGCGGAGTTGGTTTCAGGGACAACGCCGCCGATGCCGACACAAACAATATGATACCCTCGCTTCCGCAGCGCTAAGAACCAGGTCTAGCCGTGGGAAGGTGGTCACGTATTCGTCGACGTGCCGGGGCCTACGTGAAATAACCGGCGCGTCGGCAACTGAAGAGCACCCTATCCGCCACACAAGAACAGGGGGGGGGGACCCTTTCCTCCTCTTTCTGCATGGCGGCGACGGTGTTCTATGCAGTCACGTTATCTTGACTCTCTAGCGGCGTCAGCGGCATCCAGCGGTATCAGTCGGTCGCTGCTAGCGATGGGGGGATGAAAGGGGGGCGGAGCTGGTTACGAGGCCGACGACAACGCCGACGACGACGCGAAACCCAGGAACGGACGCCAAAGAGCTGCGCTCTAAAAACAATATAGAAATCAACTTGTTACAAGCAGTTACATACAACCAGATGAAACAATTCGATACGGCTATGGATTTGATAAACGAGACAAAGTTTGGGATAAAACCATTGTTAAGTAGTAGGAATTTGCGGATATCCTGATATGAACAATCAAACAAGTCAAAAATTTTAAGGACACAGTGATTGAGAAGGGACGGAAGAGTGTAAGACAAGCGCTCTTTTCCGGTGTTTAAAGGGCCCCTGAAACGGTTTGGACAAATTTTGTAGACGCGTAGGGTACAGCTTCAGTAGAACATTCGCACCCCAATTTAAGTGAAGCGTTACGTATTAATGGAGCTACAAGTGATTAGAAGTTACCCTCCTCCCCAGCCATGCTTTTCCTCCTCAACTCGTTCGTCGAGCGAGCTGGGCTAAGCTCCGCCTTCACTGGTGCTGCGTCACGATGCGACGTCACATCGTCCACTTCCGGTTGTTTTGAAGCCCGCCCCCGCCCGCGCGAAACCTCTCCGCTAGCCGCTTGGCTGTCGACCCCAAGCGAGAGCTATCGAAGCAGCGTGCGTTGCGAGCATTCTGTCGTAGCGCCGAACGTGTCTGGTATTCCGTTAGCCACAGGCAAGCTGGTCATATCGGCAAATGACTGGAGGCATAAACCCAAGCTGATGAAGGAACTTTGGCGCAAACGTACGTGAGCGGCCTGATCGGTCTGCACGGCCCAGACACTTGTTGGCGCAGCGCTTAACCATCCAAACAAAGCGCTAATATTGCTCTAACCAAGTGTAAAACATTCTAAACATTTATAAAAACAACGTGTTGAGGATTACACTCCTGCGAAAAATACGCACCAGCAGCAAAAAAGAATACGCTTCGTTGCTGCTACTGTGTATGGTTGAGCTCTATGCCACCAGGTGGCTGCACCGTGCAGACCATTCACCTTTGCCCTTCTGCTCATCTCGGCTCATTCCTTTACGGCACAGTCAAGCGGCCAGACCCTGTCCCCTTGCGCTTACGTTTGCCCTAATACGGGACTCGCGAAACGCTAGTGCGTTAGTAATCTTCCGGTGTAAAGTGACGGCCACAAACGTGCATATCCTGGCGCCGATCGGATAGCGGCAGTCCTATGCGCAGCAGCCAGTTCGCTCGTACGCTGCCCTGCAGAGGGACACGATGTCGCAGCTTGACATATTGCCAGTCGCTACGTTTGCAGTCCACAAGGCAACAAAGTCGAATCATAGTGCTCGCGAAAAGACTGAGACCAACTCTGACCGCGGAGCTGACACTTGCAGTGTGCCGGAAGTGCTTAAGTGTACTGAAAAATTGTTCTTGTGCATTCTCTTTCTGCTACTTTCTCTTTATAAAAACAAATTAACTAACATTCCAACTATTACGAAGATCATTTGTTTACCATAAAGTTGGAAAAATTATCGATCACGCGCCCTGGTCAGCCAATAGGATAGCTCGCCCCACTGACGTCATATGGGTTATTTCGGTCATATGGGTAGGGGCGGTTTAAAATTCCTCCGAGCAGTGCGCTGCGATCGGCAGCGATATGCATTTTTAAAACCTTATAATAAATTACACGCTTTACGCAGAGCACTTAGATGTGTCAATTATTGATCAGAAGAACCTACTCTAACGACTCAGTACGTTTGTAGAAAATCGTCAAAAGCGTTTCAGGGTCCCTTTAATCGTGCTGTGTCTACTTCCCAATTTTCTCCATGACGCGTGGGATAATTAAAATGCCTAATTTTTAAATTGGCCAGAACGCGCTAATTTGTTATGTTCTTACGAGTTTCTAATTTGAATTTTCTGCTTAACGTACAATTGTATGTTTGGTGTATTTTAACTATTCCTGAACTGCAGAATAATACATTAGTAGATGTCGCAAAAGGTGCATTGAAAATGTGCCCAATACATTTTTTTCTGAGCCATGTATAGTTGATTTAGGTTAGTGACCATCGTTGTCCCCCATACTAGTTGGCAATAACTTAAACGAGAGCTAAAGAGCGAGTGATAGAGCAGAAGCTTGATTCACATTGGCAGTAAGTATCGAAGCCGACCAATTACACCTGTCACCTGAGCTCATTTTTGCAGGACATGTCGTACGTGGTAATCCCAACTCATATTCGCGGAAAAAAAATACGCCCATACATTTAAAATGGTCAACTATTTCAATAGTGTGAGTACTAATCAGCAGAAAACTAAAGTAACCTTTAACAGTATCGGAAGAGAACAGCAGTATACGATAGGTAGCGAGGAACAGGAAGTGGTAAGGGAATACATCTACTTAGGACAGGTAGTGGCCGCGGATCCGGATCATGAGACTGATATAATCAGATGAATAAGAATGGGCTGGGGTGTGTTTGGCAGGGATTCTCAGACCATGAACAGCTGGTTGACATCATCCCTCAAGAGAACAGTGCAGAACAGCGGTGCCTTACCAGTACTCACGTGCGGGGCAGAAACCTGGAGGCTTACGAAAAGGGTCCTACATAATTTGAGGACGACGCAACGAGCTATGGGAAAAAAGAATGTAGGGTGTGACGTTGAAGGATAAGAGAAGAGAAGATTGGGTGAGGGAACAAACGCGAGGTAATGGCATCTTAGTTGAAATCAAGAAAAAGAAATGCGCATGGACAGGACATGTATTGAGGAGGGAAGATAACCAATGGTCATTAAGGGTTACGGACTGGATTCCAAGGGAGGGGAAGCGTAGCAGGGGGCGGCAGAAACTTAGGTGGGTGGATGAGATTAAGAAGTTTGCAGGGACAACATGGCCACAATTAGTACGTGCCCGGGGTAGTTGGAGAAGGTTTGAAGAGGCCTTTGTCCTGCAGTGGGCATAACCAGGCTGCTGCTGCTGATGCTGATGATGATAATGATGGCGATTTTATTTATTTATTAGATACCTGCGTCGCCCAAGCGGGCATTACAGCAGGGGGGATTACACTTTAAAGGAAGGAACAAGTAATCACATACATAAAGCGAGATAAAACGCATCATTGTTTTCAATATTAAGAATGTCAGGCGAAAGAGCATTCCATTCTCTGATAGACCGAACAAAAAAAGAATGCCTAAAGACGTCACCCTTGAAAGAAAACTCGCGGACTTTAAGCGCATGGTCGCGTCTCAACGAGGTATCAGTAGGTGACTTAATATATCTTTCTCTCTCAATCCCTGTTTTTCAATAATAAACAGCTTGAAAAAATTTCCACCTCAGATTTTTTCGCTGGTGTTTTAATGCTTGCCAAGATAAATAATTTTACTTTCTGTCACCTAATTTTCTACTGTAATTATGAGGAACAAACCTTGCTGCTCTATTCTGCACTCTTTCAAGCTGTTCCATGAGATCAGCCATGTGCGGATCCCAACAAATCCAACCGTAATCAAGAAAACTACGAGCATAAGTGAAATACAATTGGTCTTTTAATTTATTCGGTATCTGACGGAAGGTACGGCGGAGGAATCCCAATGAAAGTATTGCCTTATTTTTAATATGCGTAATGTGCCTGTTCCGTCTTAATTCAGACGTCATTAAAATTCCTAAATATTTGTATTCGTGAAGCTTCTTTAATGCCATATTACTCAAGGTATAGGTGCATGGCTGAAATGCGCGCTTCCTTGAAAAGGTGACGTGAACACATTTTTCAACATTTAGTGACATTTCCCCCATATTGCACCATGTTCCTGTAAGGTCTTATTTAGTCTGTAATAATGAAATGTCATTTGCGTTATCTCTGACTCTATAAATGACAAGCTCACCCGCGAATATTCTAAATGAAGAGGTAAGATCACTTTCACTATCATTATTAAAGAGCAGAAATAAAAGGGGACCTAAAACTGATCCCTGAGGAACACCGGAAGTAACTGGAACATATAACGAAGAAAAACCGTTGACCACCACAAACTGCTCTCTTGCGCGAAGATATTCGGCAATCCAAGCTATGACACTGTTGTCCAATTTGTAGGCCCTAAGCTTTGAGATGAGAAGATCATGTGCAACGACATCAAAGGCTTTTTTTGAAATCTAGAACTATGCAGTCTATTATTGTGGTTTTGTCTATTGCCCAGGCCAGATCATGAAAAAATTCTGCTGAGTAGAGGATGAAAAACCTTGTTGAAAACCATGTTGACTAGAGCTTAGAATGTTGTGTTTAACTAAATGCGACATGATTGAAGTATAGAATATGTGTTCCATTAACTTGCATGAGATACTTGTTAAAGATACCGGTCTGTAGTTCTCAACGGCACTTCTCGATCCGCCTTTGTGAATGGGTACAACCCGTGCCAGCTTACAATCACGCGTTAAACAAGACTCAGATAAACACTTTGTAAATAACCTAGAAAAGTAAAAACATAATATTGCAGAACAATTTTTAAGAATCGCTGCCGGAATATCACCAGAGCCACAAGCGATCGTCGGCTTCATCGCCTGCAGTAATTTACGCAAACCTTCTACACCAAATATAACCTCAGGCATTTGTTTAATGTCCATTTGGCAGATCACATTAAAAGAGCGAGAACGCTTTGGTCTAAACACTGACAAGAAAATCAATAAAAAGTTTCACTTTGTCTTCATCCGCATCAATTGTGGTTTCAGAGCTTTTTAAGAGGGGGGGGGGGGATAGAATAGCTTTCTTTACCGTCACACCTAACAAATCTCCAGAACTCTCTAGGATCTTTGAGCAACATTACACCAAGCTTTTCGAAATAAGTATGCTTGGCCTGCTCCGCAAGATTCTGAAAGGTTTTTTTTCAAACATTTCAGTTCTAACCAAGTATTATGGGACTTCGCGCTCCGAAACTTGAGATAAGCTCTCCTAATTTTTTGTATTAGTGTGCGCAGCTGATGATTAAACCAATGCTTATGCTTTGACCGTTTAGATGAAATAACATGAGTAGGAACAAATGTATCGCGCAATTCAAACAGCTTGTCTTTAAACAGCTTCCGTAACTCTTCAATGCTCATTTCGTCAACTAATGCTTCAAAAGTAGGAAAATATGACTCAAACGCCGAAATTATAGCCCCAATATCAGCCCTCTTATACACGTAACTCTTTCTTTTTTCCTTCTTCGGCACGGACACATATTGAACGTTTATATCAGCAGTAAAAACACAATGGTCACTTAAGCCGGGAAGTACATTTACATTTGTTAAAATGTTGGGGACATTACATAAGAACAAATGTTTGACGTAGTAGTTCTGCGGAAACCCGCAAGGTGGAGAGAAGTAATTCAAAAGGGAAAATCAGAAAATCAGGGTTCCTCGAAAGAAAAGCCTCAGAGTTGAAAAATTATACATATATATATATTATGTACAACTTATGTAAATAAATTAAGGGGCAGCGAGTATACACAAATATAGCATGGTGACGGCTACTTGTGGCGTCATCAACGACAGTCGAAGATGAGATTAATAAATTGAGCTGGCAAGTGATAAGTCTAAGACAGAGTGCGACTGACATTGAACAAATGTTGCAACTTTAGAATTTAAAGAAGTAAAATTGTTCGAGGAAGTCCAGTCGCATAAATTTTTCCCAGGTGCATCAGTGCGAAAACCCCACGGCATATGATGTGAAATAATGTCACCAGCGAACAGCATGTTCTTTTTCCTGTAGTTCTTGTAGTAGAACCCTAGTATTTTTACACAAATTTATGCAAAAAGGCACGTGCTACATGATCCATCCCTAAAGCGTATGCGCGATGGCACCTTATTGTGCAAGAATTTCATTTCTTTTGCCGGCAAAGATACGCTAGGTTTGGTGACGCAAGCCTGTTTTTGCCGCTGAATAAGAAAGGCCTGGATTATTTCACGCTCTCTCTGAGCTGTGCTAGAAGTAATCACTTGAGTCTTATCAAAGAGCGGCATGCATTCATTTTCACAGCATTTGCAATGTGCCGCCAAATACCCAGATCCCCATGGCGCCTCGACAAGCAGCTTGTGCTCGATTAGTCGAACCTTGATACACCGGCCAGTTTGTCCGATGTAGCAACTTGCGCATGACAGCGGAACTCTGTACACCACATTTGTCCTGCAATCCACATAAGGGAGTTCATGTTTAATTGGGCAGGGTGGTTTCCTGCAAGTGGCGCCACTGACAACTTTGCAAAGTTTCACGAGTTCATCCGGTGTCGTGACCGCAACTCGGACATTGCCTTTCTCCACCACTTTTTTAAGGCGGTGTGTCAGCTGGTGAATATAGGGTAGTTACACGCAACTAGCCCGCTCATAAGCTTGTCGCTCAGTCGTCAAAGCCCGATCACCAGCGTTACCCACTTTTGTCAGGCTTTCAGCCACGGATGCCGCAAGTTCCCTAGAGAACCCTGCCTTTGTCAGGCGACCGAAATAGCGTTCGGTGTGTCATTTTTTATGTTCGTGTCCGTGTCCTTTTAGAGCGCAGCTCTTTGGCGTCCGTTCCTGGGTTTCGCGTCGTCGTCGGCGTTGTCGTCGGCCTCGTAACCAGCTCGCCGACGAATCTGCTGCTCCGCCGCCGCGCATGCGCGCTGTCGGCTCTCCGGGCGAGGGAGGATGATGGAAGGGAGGAGGAGAGACTGTGGAGGAGGGCTGGCTACAAAAATGGCTCTTTGGCGTCCGTTCCTGGGTTTCGCGTCGTCGTCGGCGTCGTCGTCGGCGTTGTCGTCGGCCTCGTAACCAGCTCGCCGACGAATCTGCTCCGCCGCCGCGCATGCGCGCTGTCGGCTCTCCGGGCGAGGGAGGATGATGGAAGGGAGGAGGAGAGACTGTGGAGGAGGGCTGGCTACACAAATGGCTCTTTGGCGTCCGTTCCTGGGTTTCGCGTCGTCGTCGGCCTCGTAACCAGCTCCACCCCCCTTTCATCCCCCCAGCGCTAGCAGCGACCGACTGATACCGCTTTCGTGAGTCCGCTACCGCACTCACGAAAGACGTCGTGCACTTCCTGAAACTCGCATTAACCGTCCATCGATCCACACCGATGTTAGTAGTGGGGGACTTTAATGTTGACATAAAGACAAACAGCAATTTCCTAACACTTATGCGGGAGAACATCCCGTTCCTCTCGCTCGTAACGCGTCCCACGGCTGTGACAACCTCGCGAGGCACTTGTATAGATCTCGTCTTTGAGAATCAAGCATTGGTGTACCAAGTCGAACATATATCAGTCTATTTCTCCGACCACGAAGCTTCCTTCATGACTGTCAAGAACTGTTAGTGGAGTCTTTGTTAAAGGAATACGTGTGAAAAATAAAAAAAAAATTCTGTGATAGCGCATACATGTGTTGCTCGATTTCGTTGCCTCAATCTATCGAAAAGGTGAAACAGGTTATTTGCTGCGCTCAAATTTCGCATTAGGAAGTAACGTAATCGTCGGTAATTTTTTAACTTTTTTAACGTGATAGTGCGATGTCCCCTTATACGTCTCGCTTTTAACCCCTTCGGTCTCTCAGGGTCACGTCATTTCCGGCTAATCTTTGAGCCCGCTCAGGTGTCGTCATTTTCCTCCAATGGTATGCGCCCGTGCAAGTGTCGTCACATTCGGCTCATGGGGACGCTCCAAGGGGTCTGCTGTCCGACGGGTGACTTACTACAGGCGTTGCCTTATTGTTGCCTCCCCTGCTGAAAGCGCTCAGCTGGAGGAGACGGGTTGTTTTCGAACCCCCTTTCAGAGCTGCAAAAGAGCTTTGCTCGGGACCGCGAACAACTGCCTGGAACCGTAGCAGCCTCCCGTTTCACTTTCGCGCCCCTGCGCACCATAATTGGAATGCGATGGCGATTGGATGTGGTCGGAAAAACTCTAGTGACACCAGGAAAAGGGTCCGTATCCAACCGTCCAATGAAGTGGCAGCAGCTATTCTGCACTGCGTCCAGAAGCCGTCCAACCGCTACTCCCCTCTTGACCAGTTTAGACTGATTCCAGGTAGGCCATCCGGTTCGAAACCATTCGCACTGAAGTTCAGCGGACTTGGTAGAAACGTTAAAGGAAGGCCTACCTGGAGCCACACAACCTTTTCCTTACACGTAGAGGACCTTTATTGCTCAATTCCCCACGACGAACTGCTTGTGATGGCGCGTGAAACGATTGAACTTAGTGGGGAGGTTAGTTTTCAAAACCTAGTCAGCAGGAGCATTGGAGCGTTCTTCGAATTACTGTCCTCTTATCTAGAATCTACCCTGGTCGAGTTTAAAGGTCGCGTATTTTTACAAAAGAAAGGGATATGTATTGGGTCTAGCGTCGCCCCACTGCTATGCAGTATATTCCTGGGAAAACCGGCGACCTCAGTTTCACATCCTTTAACAACGACCACGCGTCCGTGTGTTTAGATATGTTGACGATTTTTTTTTCTTTTTGTGGCTTTCACCGGGGGATGTGGTAGATAGTGTAGCACAAGGTATTTTATCTGGTTTTAAGGAATGCTGTCGTGGATGAAATTTAACCAGCGAACTTCCGGATAACGAATACATTAGAATCCTCGAATTACGAGTAACGTTTCCCGACAATGACCATGTCTGCTGGATGTTTTTACCGAGGACTAAAAAAGCACTAATGCCGTATAATGCTAATCAGTCTAAACTGCTCAAGATGGGTTTAGCATTTGGGTGCTTTCGGCACGCAGCGCAGAAGAGCTGTTGCCACAGCATGGGCAATAGACAGAAACAGCAGGTTGAGAGGTTGCTTGCAATATATTTCGCTCTCTCGGCCATTAGGGCTGTTGATGAAGCCGGATTAAGGAAAATGAAGGGTCTAGCAGGCTAGAAGTCGCCGACATCAGAGTGAAGAAAGCAACTAGAAGTAATGCCATACATTCATAAAATCTTCCACAGGATTATGAAGGTGGCGTGAAGGCAAGGTGTAAGCCTTGTGTTTTCCGCACCTTGCAAACTGGCTAGCCTGTACGCGAGGATTGGAAACGAGGGTATGAAGAGAGGGGCCTGTAATGTTAAACACATGACAAACTTCATCGACTGCAAGACTGGTGTTGTTTACCGCGTTCCATTGGCTTGCGGTAAAGTCTATATAGGACAGATAGGCAGGCAGGTGATAGCCCCTGCAAGAACAGAACGCCGCCTCAAAGAGAAGCTGAAGAGGCTGTCGAATTCAATAAGACGCTCATATACGGATGCGGGAACTTTATAAACCATGAGGGTAAAGTTTTGGGGGGGATTTTTCACTTAGGAGAGGTGCAATCGTCAGTTAAAATTGCGCTGTAGCTCCGCCCCCCGTCGAGCGCCGCGCGCTGCTGCTGACGCTGACGATGCGAGCGGAGACCGGAAACCGCGGCTTAGTGACGTCAACACTGGTGTTCTGCTCCTTTGCACTCTCCGCAGCCGTGCCTGACCGGGCTTATTTCTGCGTGCGTGCCGTCCTAATCTGCTTCGCTCGACCCTACATTCCTTTATTTGTGTGTATATAGGAGTGGTAGTTGACGTGCGCAGCATCAATTGAACTTGTAGGCCGATCATGCTGGCGTTCTGTGCAGCCTACGCTTGCACGAACACCAGCGGCCGCGACGATGTTCCGATGTTCCATTAGTTCCTGCAAGATAAGATGCTTTCAGCTAAGTGGGAGGCTGCTGTGAAGCGAAACAACTTCAAGCGCTCAAGAACAAGTGTTTTGCTCTAACCACTTCGGTGACGATTACTACCTGAGTTTATCAATAATGCGTGCTTTGGGTTCTCCTAAAAAAATTGTTAGCACGCTGAACGAAAGGTGCATGTTTATCGCCCACCCTTGACGCAGGTTTCATCGCCAAGCGTCGCGAATTTTCTATTCGCACGTGTATTGTGAAACAGCCTCCATGCAGCTACCATAACGCAGTGCAAGCGTAAAGTTTGCATGTGTTGAAAAGCCTACTCATGCCAAGGCGCTGCACTCCCCCTTCTCTCGCACACATGAGAAACCGACCATCTCACGTAGCCGACGGAATTCGCCGGTTACGAGTAGCTGCGGATGGCGCGCTGATGAAGCTTCTATACTACACGTGCTACAACAGCCGGTAAACTTTTCCCGCGTTTAAACCGTCTGTGTAGATTGCCGACAGCTTTGGGGCAGCGCACAAATGCTGAAGATCGCATCACCGCTTACATTCTACGAGGAGGCATGCAGGAACATAACACTACAGTTGTTTGCCCGGAAACGTACTCACTGGAACGCTGAATGCAGCTTAGCAAAAAACATACTCGCCAAAGAGCATTTCCAACACAAGGAGATACTAACACTTCGCCTTCGTTCGCGTGGAAAGCAGTGCTTGCACCAGCATTTCTTGCTTCTTGGAGAGGCCGGCTCTTCGCAATCGGCTCGTACATGTAGTATGTACAAGTATGTACGTACGTGTAGTATGTACAAGTATAAACCCCTTACAAGTGATCTTGCACGTGACAGCAACAGCGCTGCAAGCGAGGCGATGGCTGTCGCGTTCACTCGTCGTCTGCAAGCCGTACAGTTGTTGACGTCACGAGGCGCCCGACCGATCACAGGCGGATACGAGGCGCGCGAGCTGGGCGTGTCTGCTGCTGCACTTTTCGTCGAAATAAAATATGTTTGCGATTTCTTTCACTCAATTTCGATGCGATATTCGAATTCAGAGAGTTGAAAACCACGGCGTACTGCTCTTCACTCATTTTTCTGGAAAACCTTTCATCTTCCCTTTAAGCGGGCATCAGGGAGTCAATTTGGCAGTTTATTACTGGGGCGGCAGGAAGTGCAAAAATAGGGCGCCATTGTTTGGTAGTGGGAGCATTTTAGAGAAGGCTAAGACCAGATACGAACGCGAAATCTTAGAAGCTTTTCAAATTGGAAATGAGAAAGAAATTTGCGTATGTGTGGTCTTTGTCTTTGCGCAACAATGGGACGTGCTTACGTATCGCGTAGGTGAAGGATGAATAATAAAAAAACAAACTGTCATTTATGCGCATGTCTTGGGTGGAGTTGGCGATGCGCATGCGTCGGAGGTTATGTGCGGCAATGTGAATTCCAATAAAGTACAGTAAAAGCCCAGCGTCCGTTCGTGTCTAACGCCTTTTCCTTGTGTGCGCGTCCTTTGTGTTTCGCTGGTACCCCCTTTTCAGGCTTTGTATTGCTTTTTCAACAATTTTCTGAATGACATTTGTGATCGTCTTGAAAAAATATGAGTCCATGTTGAGCGACTGGGGTGCTGTAGCATCAGCATATGTGTGGGTGCATATGTGGAGCATATATGTGGATTTCTGCTATAGCTTCACGACGACAGCAACGTCTCTTCAATTATTGTGACCAGTCGAAGCTTCTTTGATCTTGCAGGGCAGTTAGAATCATCAGCGGGATTATCTCCATCACACAAACAGTCTGATCCATCTTGTAGATGCGCCGTTACGATTGTGTTCATCGCCGCAATTACGGCAGCGAGTGGTTGTTCGGCAACCGTTAGTCCTGTGTTCAAAACGCGAACCCTTGAGGCACTATAGTGCTGGTGGGGCTTGGGTTTCAAATCCGAAAATCATTGATAATGGCTTCGCATCTGATGGGCGAGCCATCCCTGCAAACCATCCGATAATTGTTTCACTAGCCACATTTTCGGTTATCAACTACCCTTGCGCAGCGGTACACAGATGCCACACTTGCCGGAGAAACAATGCCTAAGATTTATGCTGGACTTCAGTTTACATCTACACCACGGACTAGGCATTTGTAGCAATCTAAGTGATGTGGGATGAAAAAGCTGTCTGTATGCGTGGCATAATTAGTACATTTTAGGAGAACTTGTGCACAAGCCTGGTCTAGTGAACAGCAGAGGATCCCCCTTCGTCCAAACTGCCGAACCTTGGTGGTTTGGTGGAAGTGAGTGGAGAGTGCATGAATTTCAGTTTGGTGGTTTAGAATTCCACTTGCGGATCATCCCCCGTTTGTGGGTACCCAAGCCACAAGAGCGTTTCTGGCTCTGCTTGGGAGAAACAACTCCACTGGTATATCCGGAGGAGGGATGGAAGCAGACCACAGGATGGCCTGCTGGCCTGGAGATGAGACAGACATCAGTTCAAAAATATCCATGGCTTTGAATCAAAAACTGGTGTAAAAAGAAGCATAAATGTAAGAGAGTAACTGCCGCCTACTTGACAGCGAACACAGAAGTAGATTGGATCAGGGCTGGGCCATCTCCCGCACGTTACCCTATGTAATACCCTCCCTAGAGGGCATTTAGGCTGCGAAATGGAAATAAATCAAAGCGCATTATCTGGAGCGGCAGGAGCGTCAAACCAACAAAGCTCAAAATTGAACCCGGATCCTCCATCTTCCTGCTTGCTTGATTCCTATAATATGGCGCTTCCCCACTGTGGGGGATTGGCCAAGAAGTCGACGATTAAACGGAAAACCGTTACAGTAAAACGTGCGTTTTGTGAAATGGGAGCAAGCAAGAAGGTAATAAATTTTAGTTCTTCCCACTTCTCGACACCTGTCTTCGTCGTTGTCAAAGTTGCTGCTTTCGAGTGCGCGGCCTGATTTGATTAGCGTTTTTTTTTTACTTAAAATTGAACATGTGCTCGCGGCTTCACAGTTGCTGCGGTGATGACGTTTATAAGGTGACCACACTGGTAGACGGCACTGTTCTTTCGCGTGCGCGTTGTGGCTGTACTAGTTACCTCATTGTCATGGTAACGAGTATCATCATCATCATCATATGCATCATCAGTATCCTGGCATCTCCACATGCTCTCTTGGCGATGAAGATCTCTATGAACTTGCTCTTCGTGCTCTTTTTCGTGAGTACACCTTCTTTGTCAGAAAAGCTGCGCAGTGTGTGACCAACATTGTTTCTCGAAATCAGCGTTCTCAAGAAATATCTCCACGAGAACTGTGCTTCTCAAATACCTTGCGCGCTATTCGCGTTTGCAACGTTGGCGTCAAGCATTGAATACAAGCATAAGACAAGTAAGATTATACTATGAACATAGCTAAACGCTCTTAAGAGTTCGGTTCAGTTCACTATACGTGTAAGCCACTGCATGACTATGAGAATACGGTGCGATGTGGAGCTCTAATTTTTTCAAGTTGTCTCTAATCAGGCTTTGTGAGACATCTCGGCATCGTCGGATAAAATTAGCAACGAAAGAGCTAAATTGACAAGAACATTGATTAATACGGGCGCAAACCTGAAGAAAACGTTTGCGCAAAAAATCATTACGGCAGAACCAATGCCACATTGGCTGTCGAGGGTAAATAAATTAGCGTTCAAGCAATGTAGCGAGATGCTGTTTTGCGGAACTGATGGTTATTTATGATCTGCAATGGTTGTTCTGTTAATTTCCCTGCTGCGGCTACCTGGATATACCGGGTGTCCCAGCTAACGTTGCCCAAGTTCTTAAAAATAATTTACAGGCTGTCCCAGCTAACTTTAGCCAGAATTTAAAAAAAATATGCCAATGCACTCTAAGCAACGCGACCTATTGCATTTTGCTGTCTATTGTACGCAGTAAGTGAGACAATATCTTTTATTCTGCTTAATTGTATAATTAGCCAAGATGAATTAATTGGTGATTCATTGCTTCCGAAGTAGGTTAACCAACTTCGGAAGCAATGAAGTTAGGCAAAGAATTTCAATTCGATAGTTGTAGGGTGCTTTGCGAAACGTCCGATTGGACAGCTTCTAATTTTTTATCTATTAGCTATTAGTGTTTTCCCGCTTACTGCAAGATACCCGCAAAATAATAAAAAAAATAGCATGTGACATGCCCGCTGGCACGTCGTGATTGTAGCGCTCCCAAACGTTTCTCGTACAATCGAAGATAGCATCTAGCAGGGCGTGCTGCTGCTTAAAAGGCAACAGTTCAGTGACGGAGGCGTTGGCTGTGCGATTTACGCCGCCGAGGTGTTACCCTCACGGCAGTTCATGATAGGGATAATCAGGCGCAGCGGCAGCACAACCGGCTCAATGCTATATGTTCATTCGTACGCGGAGCATTTGGGAGCACAGCAATCATGGCACACAAGCGCGCATGTCAGGCGCTATTTGTTTTTGTGTTTGGTGGGCATCTGCAGTAAGCGAAAAAGCCACTAATGCCTAATACATTGAAAGTAAAAAAAGATTGTCTAATCGGACGTTTTGCAAAGCTCTGTAGAACTTTCTAACGGGAATTTATTTAATAACTTCGTTGCTTCCGAAGTTGGTAAATATTATTGACTAATTATGCAATTAAGCCGAATACAGAATATTGTGACTTACTCCATACAATAGTCAGCAACATGCATTTGGTCGTGTCGTACGTCTAAGAGTGTATCGGCACATTTTTTAACTCTGACTAAAGTTAGCTGGGAACCCCTGTATAGAATTTAGGAGGACGCAACCAATGCTATTCTCTCAGCAGTGGTAGGACGAACCAGGAGGACTTCTTTCAAGATCTAACTGTCGATAATTAAATGAGTGTAATTAAGAAATCTTCTAATTGCGAAATCGAGGGCGCCAATTTTCATAGAAAATAATAATTATGTTTTAAATCACCCGAATATGTTGCTTTCAGTATGCTATGACTCGCGTAATTATTTCTTGTGCTTTGTAAGGGAACCGCGCGAGATATGAAAATAGCCGCAGGATAACGCCTCCGAGCACAGCGGCACCAGCGTTATTCGGAAGAATTTGCTCCACGCCTGTGCCCTCCTCCTCAATGCACACTTTATGTTGCTCAGTGCTTGACGCAGAAAAGCCAGCTCGCAGTGCAGAACGCCAGCACTCGCCGCTTGGACGTGACAGCTAAGTCAGGCATTGAGTTAACTCTTCCGAGCAGAGCCTGGGACCACTGGTGTCGCGGCATGCGGACGCCTAATCATGCGGCTATGTTCAATTTTCGCACGCCTTCTTCACAACGCAGAAAAAAAAAAATTAAGCGACACATAGGGCACTGGCAACCACTGAATCACGTGTTTTAAAATAGAATTACATTTATATCAAGATTGGCTCCCCCACTCAGTAATTAAAATGTTCGTTAATTAACAACATCTAATTATCGATAGCTCAGTTATGAAAGAAAAAATGATCCCTTGTGCGCCACTACTGACTGAATACGATTGGTTGCGTGCTCTTATATTATATATTTCATTTTAAGATAAAATTGTTTTATGCCGGAATCCACCATCAACTACCAGTAATGGATGTGACGTCGACGCGAACGCGTAAAATATGCACTCTGATGATGATGATGATCTGTGACCATTCCCTTTGTTAACGGGCGGGTGAACTGTCATCCTAGTCTGAATAGATAAATAAAAGCAATAAATAATTTCACAGACAATTACCATACTCCCTTATGCGAATTTACAGCGTGCCTGTTTAAGTGTTCTGAATTCGCGATATATTACGGTAAAGTATCATCAAGGACAAAGTCTTCTCGGTGGAGGCGCCGAGCCTCGTCTTGGGCAGCTCTTTTAGCAGCAGCGGCAGACGAAGCATTCCCATCGGTTGCGTCACTCATTGTTCAGAAAGGAAGCGTAGACACGCGAACGCGCGGCGGGCGCGGAGCGGATTCCGTTGCGGCAGGATCGCGGCAGGCGATGTATCGCATGCGCAGTAGGTCCGAAGCCCACGTCAGTGCCGTGTTTTCGCGCTGAGCGCATCCCTGGTCGTGTAGGCACTACGCTTCCCTTCTCACCTTTTTGTCATGCACTCCTCCGCTTTCCGCCTCCCGATTGCGCTGCACCCTCTCTCCACTTTCCTCCTCGCGTCTTTCGTAACCCCTCCCCCCCCCCCCCTTGTGCTCCGCGTTCAATTTCATCTATCGCTGTGCCCGTTCGCTCGGTTATGCTATGTTCAGACTACGTTCGTAAGGCGCCGATTTTTCGTAACATACGTAAGCGGAAGCGCAACAAGCGTATGCGTCTAGTTCAGACTGCGAACGTAAAGGTACCAACGTGCGCAATTCTCGCAAAAATCGTGGGTGAGAGTGTTGAAGGGGCGGCAACATTTACGACTGTGATATTACGACCGTTGCGACACAGCCAATGACCGATAAGCTTTCGGCTTTCAACAACCGGTGACGACACTTCCGTCCTCCCGTCTGCAGACAGCTCCGGGCGCGGGAAGTGCCATTCCGCCATTCCGTGCGCACGATTGGCTGTGTTCGTGAAAATTTTTGCAGTGCGCCTTGCGAGACTGTTTTCAGTTCATCTGGTTTATCCGCCGAGGAAATTGATGGCCGCAGATGCGTGCTTCGAACTTCGATGAGTGGTCTCATTAGGTTTTCAAGGAAGCGGAACTGCTGCAGGGGCGACATGTGCATGATGTTATGAAACATCGCAGCGTCACCAACTCGGAGCTTGGCGAAAAGGTTGTGAAAATCGCCGTCCACGGCCCTGTCGAGAAATACTTGCCGCACCCAAACCCTTTTGCGTCGCCTTCGTCGTCTTTGGGCGATTGAATACATAACTATAAGTTTGTTTTGAGCGTGAATTTCTTCGATCTCGGCCAGCGCTCGCATGTTGGCAGGAGCCATATTGGACCGCTGGTGACGTCGATTCTGCAGCTCCAAATTTGATTGGCCTGTTGTAAAGCCGTAATTTAAGCAGCAGTAAATGTGAACAAAGGTGCCGGCTTAACTGCCGTAACGTTTTTTGCAGCCGTTACGTTCGATACTCCAAAAGAGCTGTTACGCGCGTTACGACCGTAGTGTGAACATAGCATTATGCTATGTTCAGACTACGTTCGTAAGGCGCCGATTTTTCGTAACATACGTAATCGGAAGCGCAACAAGCGTATGCGTCTAGTTCAGACTGCGAACGTAAAGGTATCAACGTGCGCAATTCTCGCAAAAATCGTGGGTGAGAGTGTTAAAGGGTCGGCAACATTTACGACTGTTATGTTACGACCGTTGCGACACAGCCAATGACCGATAAGCTTTCGGCTTTCAACAACCGGTGACCACACTTCCGTCCTCCCGTCTGCAGACAGCTCCGGGCGCGGGAAGTGCCATTCTGCCATTCCGTGCGCACGATTGGCTGTGTTCGTGAAAATTTTTGCAGTGCGCCTTGCGAGACTGTTTTCAGTTCATCTGGTTTATCCGCCGAGGAAATCGATGGCCGCAGATGCGTGCTCCGAACTTCGATGAGTGGTCTCATTAGGTTTTCAAGGAAGCGGAACTGCTGGGGCGACATGCGCATGATGTTATGAAACATCGCAGCGTCACCAACTCGGAGCTTGGCGAAAACGTTGTGAAAATCGCCGTCCACGGCCCTGTCGAGAAATACTTGCCGCACCCAAACCCTTCTACGTCGCCTTCGTCGTCTTTGGGCGATTGAATACATGACTATAAGTTTGTTTTGAGCGTGAATTTCTTCGATCTCGGCCAGCGCTCGCATGTTGGCAGGAGCCATATTGGACCGCTGGTGACGTCGATTCTGCAGCTCCAAATTTGATTGGCCTGTTGTAAAAGCCGTAATTTAAGCAGCAGTAAATGTGAACAAAGGTGCCGGCTTAACTGCCGTAACGTTTTTTACAGCCGTTACGTTCGATACGCCAAAAGAGCTGTTACGCGCGTTACGACCATAGTGTGAACATAGCATTACGCCGAGGTTACGCTGGTTACGCCGGTTACGCTCGCCGAAGGAACGGATACATAAGAAGTGCGCTCTAAGAAATAAAGAATACATGCGCAAATGTAGTGCGCCCTGCTAACAGCAGGGCCCATCGGCGCACGATCATCCAAAACTCCACCAGGCGTCGTTTAGTCACTGCCGCTGCCGCTGCTAGACCCGCGGTGCCCTCCCCATTTGCACGAAAACCTTGCGTGGTCGGGAGTGCTGCCTCCTGCGCGGATGTTTGCAGACTTCCACATCGCCTGACGACGTGTCCTACGTCTTCCATCAGCCTTGTCACATGCCCTACACAGTGCTCATTCGACAGTGGTTTCGAAGCGCATTCGCTAAGTCAGAGTCACGAGGGCCGCCCCTTGAACAGGCTGCTACCAACACTGTTCTATATGGATTCCAGGCAGATGTCCGTCTTCCAGGCTTGTATAGCTGCAGCGTGGACTTTGATTCAGAGCCGGGCGCCATGCCTCCGTTTTTTCCATGATAGAGTGTATAAGTGTGACTGAACGAGGACGTAGAAAGAAACAAATACTCCTGTACCTGTTTCTTTCAACGTCCTCATTCAGTCGCGTTTATACGCTCTATCATGGATTTTAACGCGATAGCGTTAAGGAGCTCGTGTCGCAGAAAAGCCGGTGTCGGCGTCCGCGGCGTTGACCATGAGCGATAAATCACGGCAGGCACTTCATAAATAAAAAGCAACTTCCAAGATGGGCTAGGTACGCGCATTGGGGCTGTGCGCGGTCCGGTTCCCTCTCCCCCGACTCCCTCTCCCCTGACGACGCTTCGCCGTGCTCCCACGCGGGTTGCAGAATCAAGCGCCGTTCCTTTCTTTAGATTACTATCTATCTATCTCTCTGCCCGTGCCGATCACGACGTTTGGCTGGCGTAGATCGTTTCCCCCTCCGAGACATCGAGTTCTTTGGTTCGTTCCGTTTGCTCAGGCGCACGTTTCGTTGCCGCGCCGAACGCTGCGTTGCTCGACGCTCTCCGTGTGATAGGTGGGCGCAAAGTCCGATGCGGGGCGCCTCGTAAGTGATCCCTGTGCCTTAGCGCATTGTCTTACACCCCTTGGCGGGTCGATGGGAACGCTGTCGCGTTCCACTCTTGAAGGCGAAGCTTAAGCGTCCTCCAATCATTTTTGTACGAAGCCCTTCCCAGTCGGAAGGACACATCAACACTAACGAAATTCGGGAACGCCGCTTTATGAAAACACCCAAAGCTCATTGCTGCTATAATATATGTAGGCAATCTCGAAGGCTGTGCTTTTAGGTAATGTCGGCGCTTGGAGGATGGCGTTCACTCATGCTGCCATGTTTATACGTAATTCCAGCGCTAAGCTCTCCTTTTTTGGGGGGGCTTGGCGCCATCTGCTGCCAGTTAGCGCGTGATCCATGAAGGAAAACAGTTGGGCTGATAGCTGTCATGTATATGTTTCGTGTCGGCGGCTTTATACAGCAAGCGCCAGTGTTGTGTGTGGACACACACAACAGCTCAAGTATACGTACGCATGTTGTGGCACGTCATTTTCACCCATGGTCCATCAATGTTTATCATGGGTTCCCTATTGCTTCGTTTTCCCGAAAATTACCACGTTAATAATTTGCCCAGTAACTTTACAAAAATATCCGCAAGCCGCTTTACACGAGAAACGTGACGGTTTGAGTCTTGATATACCCTGTGCGTCACTCTTGTGTAGAGCGCGGCAACGAAAGCCATCGGGGCTCCCCGGAGGTAGCCAGCGATGTCGAGCGGAAGCAGCTAGGCTTCAGCTAAGGCGTGTTTAGGCACGCAGCGGCCGATGCATGTAATCTCGGGCCCAGTCACTACCTCTAGGCCTCACTGGCTGGCTCCGGAGCACCCCGGCGGCCGTCGTTCCCGGGCTCTACACAAGGGTGACGCGCGCTGCACAAGCTCAGCGAAGCGCAATAGTCGCGACTGTCGATCGAAATGAAAACTTCTGCTCTAGTATCATCAAGTTTCAACAAGTTGGGGGCTAGCATCAGGAATGGAAAAAGCAGTGCCGGAATTGCAATGTTCCGCCTGCTCTCTCGGCTTGCTTTGTCCCTACTTGCGTTGCCTCTTTCATACGCAGCTGGCGAAATCGTGTTGTCCAGAACCACAGAAAGCTGAGCTATTTGGTAAGGATTCATTATGCAAAAAGGGGTTGTAGAGGTCGCCACAGTTCAGCCCCGTTTGTTAGGCTGCCACCTGAGTGTGGCGCCCCCTGTGACCTGTGCATGTCTGTCTATATATGTTAGGGCCCAATAAACCCCTTTTCGTCCAAGCAAGTGACTGCACGTTTCGGTCCATCCCTGCGTGTTCGTGCCCCGCGCGGCACCAACCATGCGACAGGGGTGAGGCGTCCAGACAAGCCACAAGAGTAGAGAAGTGGACAACACGAACGCCGAATATCAACTGAAGGGAGCACTGAGGCGAAAAAAAGAAAGAAGACACAACTCATCTGCGCAGGCTCTGGAATAGTATCACCACGTGTAAGTCGGGTGCATGTACCGGTCTACGTGGGAGATAACTATTAAGGCACCTAATCTATTCCTTATGTAAAATAATCAAAGGCTGACTCACGCACGCACTTCCACCATTATATATATACCATGCCTCTACCATGAAAACCGTATCTTCATTATAATGCCTGTACAATATCGCGCATTCATCAAACACTGGCGTGCAGTTACAATCTTGGTAATGTAAAGAAAGATTAGAAGGCGATCCACCGGTTAACGACCTTTTATGTTCCTTTAGCCTCTGATTTATACACCGTCCTGTTTGCCCTACGTAGAACTGGCCACAGCTAAGGCGAATTTCATAAACCACACCCATACTACAGTCAGTCAAACTATTATTCTTATTGTGCTTCACTGGACAAATATCTTTTCTTTTTTGCCTTTTACCTGCTCATTTTTCCTCTGCACGGCAGCGCATATCATACCTAGCTTACTGGGAGCAGTGAAAACAACATTAACATCATATCTACTTGCAACTTTTTTAAGCCTGTGTGACACTGAATGTACGGAATAGCCACTGCTCTTTCTTTCCTACTACTGCTTTCTCAAGTTCGTCCCCCTCGAAACTGACTTCATTAGGCGTTCTGCCACAGTGGCCACCACTACACTAGAATAACCTGCTTCTAATAGGCTCCGAACCTGCGCATTGCAACTGGCGCTAATTTTGTGCATGCAGGATCGGGTGAGAGAAGACTTAAGGCACGACATGGGAATTCCGTCTTTACTGCTTCAGAATGCTTGGAATGAAAGTTTAACAACGGCTTCGAAGATCTGACAAGGAAGGTTATTTCGTTATTATGCCAGATGACGTTTTCAGAAAAAGCGATTTCAGCCATAGAAGATAATTTACAGCCAGCAAATCTCAAGCCTTCGGCAGTTAAGCAACGCGCGGTTGACCTCATGTCAAGATATAATCTTGATAGGGTTGTATCTAATGTCAAGAAAGCAATATCCCTCCCCTTAGAACTGTTTTTCTCGGTGAAGAGCCATAAGCAAGAAATTCCTTTTCGTGCTATAGTGTTAGAGAAAGGGACATGGCAGGTCTGTATCGCTAGTTACCTACAGAACTGCTTAGCTTCACTAGTTTATTCAGACCCCTTTTGCTTGCGTTATTCTCAGGCACTGGTTCAGTATTTGAGAGAGAAAAATCCTGGTGATTGTAGAGCTTTTAGTATGGATATCGATGACCTCTATTATTCCTTGCTGCATGGCGTGTTGCTAAATTCCGTAAACGAGCGCATTAAAGAACAAGTGCACCAGTAGGCTTTTATAGAAAGATGCGCTGTTTCTACGGGAGCTTTTCTAGAAATTCTTTCAATGTACTTGAAGTCGACGTTGATTGGGTGGAGAGATGGCGTTTTTTGCAGAAATCGGGCCATCGTATTGGCTCAAAGGTTGCCGCTATTCTTAGCAATATTTACGTGAGTAAGGTTGACAACTGCGTAGAGAAAGCCTTAGGTGATTGCGTCCTCAATATATTTCGTTACGTTAATGATTACCTGATTATGTGCAATAGGGAAGAATTCGATTCCGCTGCTACCTCAGTAAGTGAGCAATTTAATCATTACAATCTAAGAACAGTTTACACCCTTTGGCGTGCCCCTTCTGCCACACAACGGTAATCGTCATCTGCCTTGATGCGTTTCCTTTCTTTAACGCTGCGAGCCCGGAACTTTCCAGTAACGAACGGCACACGCGTTATCAGGGGCCGAATCTTATAACGGTTCCGAATACGAACCGTTCGCTTCGCCGCTTACGTCACTAGATGTGCCACTCCCAAGCCGGCGGTGGAAGAAGGGGAGGACGCGACGAATAGATGAGAGGGTGTCACCTCTGAAGTGTACGTCATTATATGACGAGCTAATCGAGGAATTGCAGAATGTTTCCGCTTGCTAAATAAATGTAAAATATAAATTTAATATTATACGCCAAGTTCTGAAGTATAAACGTGTGGTGCCGGGCGTTTACGCAATGCAGAAGTAATTTATAATTGTCATTCTTTTTTATTCTCAGCCGACAGGCGGTATCGCAAGCGTAAATGAGTTGGCAGAGCGCAGCGCTATGTCGTCTGCTACCAGGAGCTCGCAGGATGCACGCAACAGGAACGCACTGCCGGCACTTCTCAAGTAGCGAGCGCGACAAAACCGTGAACTGGTTCTTAGGGACACCTTTACTAGCCGACTATATCAATTTTCCATCTTTTTTCGCCCTTCGTCATCGGCTCGGACATGACTCGCTCGCCGCCGCTGTCCCTGCGATAAGCCCCACGGCGCGTCGCGTGATAAAAGCAATGGAACTTGAAATCGAACATTACGATACACGGGCCCTGCGTTGCCTGCGCGAAGTCAAATCGAATAGTGTGGTGCTGACGGTGCGCGCTGTGGCGTAAAATTGAGTAACAAAGTGCGGCACTCCCGAACCAGAGAAAAAAAGACAGCCAAATAAGAGATTTATAAGAGTTTTATCAGCCGAACGATGGAAGTGCTGAACCAGCAGTGGCGTAGCCAGAAATTTTGTTCGGGGGGGGCTACGCCACTGGCCCTAAATATATATATATATATATACACACACACATATATATATATATATATATATATATATATATATATATATATATATATATATATATATATATATATATATATATATAGAGCACGTTGCAGCTTAGCCTCCTCCTTAAGAGGAAGCTTTAGCTTTAGCTCGGGTGCTCCTATTTAAGTACATGTACATGTAGAAGGGGAATTCGTTTTTCCCTGCAACCACTTCACCAATTTTGAGGAGGTTTGTTGCATGTAAAAGAAAAAGTTTAATTCTAGTGACTACTGGTTTCGAATTTTTCATTTAGATGGTCAATTATTTTCAGAAAACAAAACTATCAAGTTTAAAACTCCGTGACTCAACAATGAAAAATGATATCACAATTCTGTGAATTGCATCTAATAGTACATCTACAGCGGACAAAATAGATATGCTACACATGAATCTTAAAAAAATTTAGTATTGTGGAAATACAGCTCTTGCAGAACCCTTGTACACCACGTAACCAATTCACGTAAGATACAAATTGACACAGAAAACTTGTCCGCTTTGACTGTTATAATAAATGCCGTTCACAGAACCACAATATCTGTTCTTCATACATAGCTATTAGTTTGTAAACGTCGTGCTTCTATTTTTTCAAACTTTCGAATTTTTCAAAATACTTTAAACAAAATTCAGGCCCTAAATCGAAGTTCTGTTTCCAACAGACACTAGGAGTTAACTTTCTCTCTCAAATGCAACCAATTTCAATAAAAGCGATTAGCAGGATTATCTCAGAAAAGCGTTTCTGCGTTTTACAAGTATATGAATAGGCCGCGTCGGACTGGGCCCGAGCTAAAGCTTCCTCTTAAACAATTTATCGAGGGATCAAATACATGAATAATAACTGCATTGTCATTGCCAAAGATGCTGCAAACGAATTCTTGAAAGCTACGCACTGTAAATACAAGTAAAATATGTATTTTTTCATAAAATATTATACTCGTATGTGCCAAAAATTGTGCCCAACATAACTGACGTCAATGCTTCCATGTTTTTTGTCTATTTATTAAGTAAAGAAAATATCACACAAACATTAGAACTATGTCAGTTCAAAACCAGGAAAGCAGTGCATGCCGCTGATATGAAAAATTAAAAGGCAATGAACTGAACAAGTTGAGGACAAATATGTTAATGAAACTTTGTCATTCGAGAACCGTGCTTACATTCTTGTATATATGCAATGGCCAGTGAAAAATCTCAATGACGCTGTCGTTTGTTCCAATGTATTGCGCAGGAGTAGCTGTCCCTTGTCGTGTATCGTGAGTAATTGCACCGAAGTTATAGTCGTAACAGAGAGCACGTATAAAAAGCAGGAATTCTGCAAGATATATGAGGGCAAGTCAAATGAATGAGCCAACAACGGGGTGCTTTATTTAAAAGTAGTCTTCATGACAATTTAGACATTTGTCCTATTGACTGTTGTTGACTATTGATTGTCCCCGGTCTTGGAATCTCTTTGCAACGTCCTTTGAACCGTTTGCTCCAACGATTCACAGTGGTCAATGAAATGAAGTGTTCAACGTACATGGCAGTCATATGGTGATTAATTTCTGTTTTGGAAACACCTTCAGCTGTCAAAAACTTCGCGACACCGAGCTGTTCAACTTTTGAAGTATCCATTACGTGACGCAACCATATACAACCCAGTGTCTGAGATCATTAAAGAACATTTATCTTCACACTTGCGTGTCACTTTTGTAAATGAGACATGCCGTTCTCCTGCGCGCATGCCTCGCAGATAATGAACCGAACCATTATTGCGCGGTTAGGGTAGGCTCAGTTTAATTTCACTCACCCTCGAACATTAGAAATGCAAAGATACACTGGGATATACAAATGCGAAAATACGGCTTTATAAAGGACAAAAAAGTGTCACTGGAAACAAAGTTCACTGCATGTATACACAAAACCTCGCAACAAGATATTTAAGTATACGTATAAGTCTCCAATGAGTCTATGTATGTAAGAAGACGTAACTGTATATAATGCGTCAAACAAGGCAAATAAACATGTTGCACAATCATAGATTCACAGAATCCTTGATTCCGCCCCCGTTCCGTCCACTCCCGCCGATGTATTGCGCGCGACGGAAAGCGGCGCGCTTGCTCCCCGCTTTTCTCCTTTGCGCACACAAGACTGAGCCACCATCGTCGGCTCACCCATTCCACCTTCCCTCCTACGCTTTCACTCGCACATACAGCATGCAGCGCGTGGTCACGATGTTATCACCCTTGGACTTTATACGAAACATGAGGGCGACGGCGACGGCAGGAATGCGCCTGGAGTGTCCATATAATTGCTTTCGCAATGATATAATAAACGTATCCGGCAACTGAAGCGTCCCGTTGCCCATTACTTTCCGCAAAAGAAGTTTCAAAATCGAACTTTCACCACGCGACAATTCGCTGCGCCGCAACAATGTATTTTTTTCTGTGAGGCGGAGGCACCGAAATGAAAAAAAAAACGCATAGGAAAGTATGTTGGCCAGAATCTAATGCCTACTTCGGGCACCTAATGGGGCTATGGAAGGAATGCCGAAGAAAACATGAGACGCTTGGTCCACTGAGAACCATGCGCATACTGCTCAGTATCCTACAGCGGCGAAACAAGGCGTCAAATGTTTATAACAACATTAAACCCACAAAGTTCCGCAATTGCAAATCTAAAGCACAACTTTGGAAATGTCAATGCACCTATCACATCAAAAGCTTATGAGATTTATACCTATAAAATGTCGTAGTTGTTATCCATACGCTCCATAGATTCCGTGGCCTTAGTGAGATGCCGCGGCGAGCACGCTCACCGTCAAAGCGCCCTTGAAACTTTGTGCTCGGATGGGACTGCTTGGCGTTATGTGACTCCCGGTGTATGGGCGTTGCCACGAAATCTAGCCCGAGTTTGCAATCTTCGCGGTTAAATGTCTTTTCGAGCGTCAAAAAGACATTCTAGACAAAATCCCTAGTGATTTCCGGCGCCGGGGGTCGCTTTTGTCGGCGGTGCATGGGCAGCACGAAAAAATTTCGGGGGGGGCTGAAGCCCCATAAGCCCCCCCCCTGGCTACGCCCCTGTGAACCAGCCTAGGTTGAACCCTTATGACTGCTGAACGGCGATCTGCAAGCTATTGACGCTGGCGATAGCACTGAGAATTCGATCTCGCCATGCAAATATCTCCTTTGGCATTGGCTTTGAAGCTGAGGTCACGGGAAAGCTGACCCAGCCCTTCAACCTGCCAACACAGTAATTGCGAGAGCAACTTTGTGGATGGTGTCGGCAGCAGAGATCTAGGTCATTCCGATGAATGCTTCACGTCCGACCGACCTCTGGGAGCTGCAGGCCAGTGGCGATGAACCGCAGCGCGCAATATTCCTTCCTCTGCGTGGAATGGCCACTCGTACGCTTGCACCTGAGTCCCCTACATTTGATAGCGTAGCCTGCAAAAGGTTTACTTAGAAAGCCAGCTAGGGCGGTGCAACTCATTATCCGTCACTTCTTCGAACGCGTATCGCGCTTCCAGCCGTGGTCGACACCGAAAGAGGAACGCCAAGCAGACGACGAAGGCAAGTAATAGCCTCCGAAGCAACCAACGCACGCGCGCGCGACGCCCGCGTGTCTCCGGGGTCGCGCGACCGGCGCGCGCGGCCAGGGTCACAAGCCAAAGCCAAGCCACAGCAACGGAACCCAAAGCGGACTACCCCTTCGCCGGTTCCTACGACCGGTTCGCTTTGAAGATGATTGACAGATGCGTGACGTATTCGAAAATTGCGATACCGCCCCGCTGCCTCTGACGACCTGTGACGTAATAAAAATTTTGGCCAATCAAGTGAGGCCAAAGGAACGGTTCCCCAACCGAACCGTTATAAGATTCGGCCCCTGCATAAAACCGTTTACACCCTTCGGAGTGCCCCTTCTGATAACGCGCCTACCGTTCGTTACTGGACAGCTCCGGGCTCGCAGCGGTAAAGAAAGAAAACGCATCAAGGCAGATGATTATTGTTGTGTGGCAGAAGGGGCACGCCAAAGGGTGTAAACTGTTCCTAGAGTGTACGGAGGAGTATGAAAGTTTACCAAGGAATTTCTTCAGTGACGCGTAATTAATTTCTAGACATTTCCTTGGTCTTCGAACAAAATCACGTTTGTTGGCAGTACTCCCCAAGATCTTCGAAGCCATTGGTAAACTTTCAGTCCAAGCAATCCAATGTAGTACAAAACGGAATTGCCATGTCATGCCTTAAGTCTGTTCTCACCTGATCCTGCATGCACAAAATGAGCGCCAGTTTTAATGCGCAGGTCCGGCGCCTATTAGGAGCAAGTTATCCTAGTGTAGCACTGGCCACTAGGCTGAACGCCTAAAGAAGTCGGTTTCGAGGGGGACGGACGCAATTACAGAAAACAATAATAGCAAAAAAAAGAGTAGTGACTATTCCGTACATTCATTCAGTGTGCCACAGGTTTAAAAAAGTTGGAAGTAGATATGATGCAAATGTTGCGTTCACTGCTCCCAATAAGCTAGGTAAGATATTCGCTGCCGTGCAGAGCAAAAAGGAGCAGGTAAAGGCAAAAAAAACATATTTGTCCAGTGAAGCACAATAAGAATAAGTTTTACTCACTGCCATATGGGTGTGCTTAATAAAATCCCCTTAGCTGTGGCCAGTTCTACGTAGGGCAAACTGGGCGGTGTATCAGAGGCTAATGGACCATAAAAGGTGGTTAACCGGTGGATGGCCTTCTAATCTTTTTTTTTACAGTGCCATGATTGTAAATGCAAGCCAGAGCTAGATGAATGCGCGATATAGTACAGGCATAAGATTGAAGATACGTGATTTTGGTAAAGGCATGGCATATCTTTAATAGTGGAAGTGCGTGCACTCTTAAAATATTCACACCCTTATGAGTGTAATGCGGGTGTCTTTTCACAATTGCAAACACCCTTGAAACACCCTTCTTTAACAGAAAGGGTTTTCAACAAGAAAACACCCTTGGAACACACCAGTCTTTCTGATTTACACCCTAATTATAAGGGAGTAAGTGAACAAGCTTACAGTATATGGTAAATGAACACTGCCATTTAACGCGTTGATATTGGCCATACGCTGGAATGATTAGATCGGTGCATCTAGGCAGCACCACACTGGCTCCGAACAGCGGTCAAAAATGAAGTTTCCCACAAACGTTGATATCAAACGGATGAAACTAACGCGCAGACTTTGCACAGCCAGATATCTGCAAAAGGCTTCATATGATCAATGGCAAAATATTTACCATGCTATCACTGAATACTTAAAGGTGTGCAACCTGTTAGACTGTGAATGATTAGGAGTGAGGGCTAACAGTAAATAGCTCACCAACTTACGTTTTGTAGATGACATTGGCATACTCAGCAACGCTGCAGACTATTTGCAACAAACGTTTGAGGACCTTGGCAAAGAAAGTGTAATAGTCTGATTGAAAGTTAGTATGCAGAAGAGAAAAGTAATGTTCCGCAGCCTGGCGAGAGAACGAATGTCATGGTCGGCAGTCAGCCTCTAGAACCTGCGCAGAAATACGTTTATTGAGGTTAATTACTCGCAGGAGCCTCTGATCAAGGAAATTAACAAAAATAAAAAAATTAGCTGGATAGCTTACGGCAGGCATTACTAAATCATGACCAGGGAGCTTACTGCTAATCATTGCTTTCTACGGTTACTAACGTATGGGGCCAAAACTTGGAAATTACCAAAGAAGCTTGGGAAGACGTTGACGACCACGCAGTGAGCGGTGGAATGAAAAACATTAGGCATGACGATAATAGACTGGAAGACAGCGATGTGGATTAGAGAGCGAATGGGGATAGCTAATATTCTGGTTGAAATTAAGAGGAAGAAGTCATGCTGGGCAGACATTGCCATGCGTAAGGGAGAGAACTGCTGGTCTATTGGAGTTGCAGAATGGGTGCTAAGGGAAGGGAAGCACCATCGAGGACGGCAGAGAATAATGTGGACGTGATGGAATTAGGAAACTTGAAGACACGTGAAACTAGTTAGCACAAGACAGGGGTAATGGATATCGCTGGAGAAGCTTTCGTCTTGCGATGGACGTCAAAATAAGCTGATGATGATGATGCTGTGACGACATCCATGCCAGCTTTGCGGCATGTCATTCATGTTATGTCATGCATGCGTGTCATGCGCGTTCTGATAGCTCGATTTGCGTCGATTTCGGGGGCGGGGGAGGGCGAGTAGCGGCGTAGCCAAGTGGGGCACGCCGGGAACTTGTAACGCTAATAGTAATTTTTTTGCTACTATGGCAATGGCCCCACTCCTTCCCCCTCCGCAGTCAATTGGGACCCCCCCCCCACCCTCCCACCAAAAATTTTCTGACTACGCCACTGTGGGGAGGGGGTGTAAGATTGCTCTAGACCCCTCTTCCTAACTTGTCAACGGAAACGGGGGAGGGGAGGGCAGCTCCCGCCGGGACGCAAACCTCAGGCAGCCTAATTACCGGCTGCATTTCCTTTTTGACGTGAATACTGCTGTAATGTCATTACACAGTAGGATTCTTGACGGTTCAAGGGCATGCGACAATAAAAAAAAACACATGCAGCCATCAGCAAGTCTGGGTGTAAATTTGATATCATCGGATCCGTGAAGAAGAGAAGATTCAGCGGATACCTGATTTTGAGGTGGGCCACCCCTTTTTTGGACTTCATTGGAACTTTTGTGCTCATGCCACGCTGGCCGAGAGCTAGCGTCTGGTAGACCTAGCGCGGCATGGCAGCAATGCACGTTGAAGGGGACATGCTCCCGGCGGAGGACTTTACTGAAGACCTGGGATGGCGGACAGTGTCCAACCGAAAATCTAGAACTACGACGAGGCATGGATTGGGTGATGGCGGTTCGCCAAGTGAGATGCCTGAACGACGGGGCGCAGGTGAACGGCGCGGAGGCTCGGCAATCAAGAATCGCATTGTGAAGGCGTCGCGCATGCCACCGATGCCACAAGGACACATCAAAATAGTCATTCGCCCACGGGGTGGACTGAATTTGGAGAAAGTTAGCTCTACAGCGGTGGGCAAGGCAATCGTAGAGGCGGCAGGCCTCGGTATTGAACAGGTTCGGGAAGATGTTATTTGCCCGAACTTTATGCAAAATATCTTGGTGGCTAGTACGCCAGAAAGGAGCAACGCTGAACGATATGTGAGACTGAAGTCAATCAGAGTGGCAGACAAGGATTTTGAAGTCAGTGCGTACGAGACGGCCCCACACACTACGTGTAAGGGGGTCATTCGCAATGTAGACATTATGGATGGCCCCGCGACACTTGAGCGGAACATTGTTAACGATCACAATCCGCTGGCTATGGCGGTCAAACGAATCAAAAACACAGGATCCGTCATCATTGTTTTCGACGGGTTAAAGGTGCCCAATTTCGTCAGATATGGGCCAACTCTGGTACGGTGCTTCCTGTATCGAAAGCAGTTGGATGTATGTTATGTGTGTGGCAAGCTTGGACATCGGGCGGATGTCTGCCCAGCGCCCGATTGTTTTGAATGCCGAGGATGCGGGGCTCGGAACCCTGAAGAGGATCACAACTGTGTGCCTTGTTGCAAGCTTTGTGGCGGACGACACCTGACCGCGGATAAACAATGTAGACAACGATACCAGCTTCCCTACGTCGGGCGTGTTCGACGACAGGAGAGAGCCAGGGCGGAGCTAACGGCGGAACAGGAGGCAGCCGAGATGGTGCAGCTGGCGAGCGCCCGCCAACGCTCTAAGGGACGCTCGCGCTCTAGGAGCCGCTCCAGGTCGAGGCAGCGGCCATCTTCTGGGACTCCTACTACCAGGAGCCGATCCGTTTCTATGGAGGCGCGGGTGCGCTTTCCTGCAGCTGGTGGCGGCGGCGGCGCAGCTGGGAGCCACACCACCTGGGCTGACAAGGTCAAGGGTGGCATCAGCGCCGGCCGAGCGCGCGAGCAGCGCCACGAGCATGTGAATGGTGATAGGGATAGGGATAGGATTGCGCGATTGGAGAGAGAGAATCTTAGCTAAAAAGCAGCCATTGACGGGCTTATCAAAGAGATAGCTGAACTTAGGAACGGCTTGCCTTCCGGTAACAGCGGTAGCTTAGGACAGGCTAGGAAACATGATGACTCGGTTGAGGTACCCAGGTCTGTGGAGGTCGCGGAACAGAACATGGCGGACGAAGAGACGCCTGCTCCGAAAAAGAGGGCCTTATCCTCGACCGTACGGATTCAGGGCAAAGTCGGTTCCGAGCTTAAAGCAATGATGGCGACATTGCAAGAAAGTGTAAATCAGATCATTAGTAGACTGGAGCGGATAGAAGACCAGGAAAATATCACGGATCAGAGATTAGGCAAAATTGAAATATATCTAAACGAGACAGTGGTCCCTGTTATGGAGCGGGAGTGCACTCGGCCGCTAGCCCAGCAGGGTAAGTCGCCGAGTGGACTTGAGCTCAAAACTAGTTCACCAAATTTCCCTGGTCAAGATGGCTCTATTAAATAGTTCACTTAGTATTTGGCAGTGGAATTGTAGGGGGTTCAATCATAAGAAGGCGTCTCTGCAGCAGTTTGTTAGAATGCATGGTGTCAAGCCTCAAGTTATCATGTTACAGGAAACACTGACGTCTAACGTGACCTTAACGAATTTCAAAACGGAAGTTAAGGATAATGAACAGGGCAGAGGACTCGCTACTCTCATTAATAGGAGGTTGGCGTATGTTAGACATGATCTTCACATGGCAGATTGCAAGATTGAATATATTATGGTGGAAGTAATCTTAGGTCGGCAAAGGTCATGTCAGAGGAGCGTTTACCTGCTAAACCTGTACAGTAGCCCCCGGGACACGAAGCAGAGTTTCAAATCTCTCTTGACCAAGGCAACCAATCTGGCTAAGGATGCACCGTTGCTTATTGGAGGGGACTTCAATGCACCATATCATGTGTGGAAGTATGCTTATAGCACTATTAAGGGGGAGAGACTATGGCAGCAGGCACTAGACTTGAATTTAACTCTGATTACAGACCCCTCGTATCCCACCAGATGTGGCACGTCGACATGTAGAGATTCGACACCTGATCTCACTTTTGTTCGGGGGGTGGTGGATTCGTCCTGGTCCAATTCTAATATAGATTTTGGTAGCGATCATTACATACTTATGATTACTTTGGTAGTGGCTAATAAAAAGGAGCGCACATTCAGGATGGTTGACTGGGATGCATTTAGGAAAAGAAGAGCGCAGAGAATCGATGATGAGGGAAATGAGTTGACCTTGGAACAGTGGACTAGTCAGCTTAAAAGTGACGTTGAGGCGTCCACTAAAGAGGTTAAGACCGATATTGACACGGAACACATGGATAGTCGCCTGGCACATTTGTTGGAAGCAAAGCAGTCGATGTTAGCGAGATGGAAGGGTCAGAGATTAAATAGAAGGCTTAGAAAGCGTATAGCAGTGGTATAATCAGGAAATTGAAGACCATTGTCGGGTACTGTGCAAGCAGCAATGGGATGAAGTGTGCAATTCTATTGATGGTCACATTAAGAGGGGAGGCGCGTGGAGTTTGCTCAGACATTTACTAGATGAGACAAACACTAAGTCTAATCAGAGGACTGTGATAGGTAAGCTGGTCCATCAGGCGTGTCGGGACTCCACGGAGCAGGAGTTGCTAAAGGATTTGGCTCAGAGATACCTTCCGTTGGAGACCTGGCACGATACACCTGATGTGGTTTTGGAATATAGTGGAGACGAAAATGCAGCTATGGACGCGGAATTTACTGAAAGTGATATAAGGATGGCGCTGCAGAATCTTAATGGTCGATCGGCATCAGGGCCGGATGGCATTACGAATAAAATGCTGCGGAATTTAGACGATGGGTCAATTGAGTTCCTTACGCGGCAGATCAATTGCCTATGGAAGGAAGGCTCTTTCCCGGAAGAGTGGAAACTGGCAACTACTGTTCTGATACCCAAACCGGGGAAGGCCATAGGGCTTGAAAATCTAAGACCCATTTCCCTGACGTCGTGTTTGGGAAAAGTCGCAGAGCATGCCATTTTAAATAGGCTAACGCGTTATGTTGAGGGCAATGGGGTCTTTCCGCACTCGATGATAGGATTTCGGCCCGGCTTCTCGACTCAGGATGCTATGATCAGGATTAAGCATCAGATCCTTGACCGGCGAACAAGGGATACTAAGGCACTAATTGGACTTGATGTGGAAAAAGCTTTCGATAAAATCCGACATTCTTTCATTATACGGGTGCTATCGGACTTGAATTTGGGGCAGCGGCTTTTCAATTTTGTCAAGGCTTTCCTTACGGATAGAAAGACATGTCTCAGGTTTGGGGAGATAAAATCGGAAATCGTTAAATTGGGTTGCTGTGGTACTCCGCAGGGATCCGTACTCTCGCCTATGTTATTCAATCTGGCGATGTCGATGTTGGCTAATAGACTGGACACTGTCCAGGATATTGGCTATTCTATCTACGCGGATGACATTACTATATGGAGTGTCGGTGGTAGTGATGGAGAGCTTGAGGCTAGGCTGCAGCAGGTGGTAACGCTTACGGAGGAGTATCTGGGTCTCATGGGGCTCAAGTGCTCCTCTAAAAAGTCGGAGTTGTTGATCTTCAAATCTAAGAAGCTAGGTCGTAGGCCGAGGGGTTGGGTACCGGACGTTGAGCCTTGCATTAGAATTCATACTAGGGAAGGGTCGGCGATACCCAAAATTGAAGCAATCAGGGTCCTGGGTTTTGTACTTGAAGCGAACGGATCGAACATTAGAACCATTCAGCGTATTACCAAGAAAACGGAGGAGGCCATAAGACTTATAAGAAGGATCTCTAATAGGCATAGGGGTTTAGGAGAAGAAGGTGCAATGCGCTTAGTTCACGCATTTATTATGTGTCATTTCTCGTACGTGGCAGCTGTGCTAAATTGGAATAGGGGGGAGAAAAATAAATTGGATGCATTAATCAGAAAAGCCATCAAGGCTGCGCTTGGTCTGCCTATGACTACGTCAAACGATATGTTGTTACGATTGGGTTTGCATAATACTTTAGATGAAATTGCTGAGGCTCAACGTTCCGCACAGAGGGAGCGGTTGCTAGGTACACCACCGGGTAGGTATATATTAGAGTCAATTGAAGAATCGGTGGCTGTGTCGTACGATAGGGCGCCCCTACACGAGTTGAACGTGAACCTTAGGGCAAATATCATGGTTCGTCCATTTCCGCGGAATGTGCACCCCGTGCACAATGTAGGGAAGCGGGTCGCGAGAGCTAGGGCTTTGTTACGAGAGGCAAAGGATCAGGAGGAGGAGTCTGCGTTTGTTGACGCCGCATGGATTAATGGTAAAAATGCTTATTCGGTGGTGGTAGTAGATGGCAAAGGGAGCGTTAGAAATGCTGCTTCCATTTATACCAAAGATCCGGGGGTTGCTGAACAGGTGGCTATTGCTCTAGCACTAATTGATTCTAGAAGAGTTTTGGTGTTTAGCGACTCGCGATCTGCGATTACAGCCTTCTCGAGAGGACTTGTTGCGGAACCGGCTAACAGACTGCTGCAGGGTAGGGATATCACTTCACATACCGTTACTTGGTTCCCGGCGCACATGGGGACAGTGGAGGGAGCCCCGCGTAACCTCAACGAGGTGGCGCACAGGGAGGCACGAGGATTAGTGTGCCGTGTACTCCCTGAAGGGGCTGGATCTCCCGCTCCTGAGTACAGGGACCAACTGTTAACCTACAACGAAATCACCAAGCACTATTACTTAGGGCGCAGGGCATTCCCGTTGCCACATCCTAAATTAAATAGGCCGCAGGCGGTTACATTAAGGCTTCTGCAGACACGGACGTACCCTAACCCTGTCATCATGAATAAAATTAATCCGGACTGCGGGGTTTCAGTCTATTGTAGTAAGTGTGGGGGTTTGCTCGATTTACAACACATGCTGTGGCGCTGCTAGGCGTTGGCCGGTGATGGTTCTCGAGGTGAACAGTGGTAGCAGCGAATGCTGCACACTGAAGTGCTGGCGGACCAGCTCAGGGCTGTCCAGAGGGCCCGTGTGATAGCAGAGGGGCTCGGCCTCTCTGTACCGACGTGGGAGTGGCCCGCATCAGTTCCAGACTGATCCCTCAGGACCTAAATAAAGTTCTTCATACCATACCATACCATCAGCAAGTCTTAGCTTGAGCAGATCTTTGGGGGCTGGGCAAGACTCTCATAAAAAGAAAAGCTTGGTACCCCTCTTACATCCATTGTCAGCTCTGGGTAACCGCTGACTGCACATTACCGGTAAAAAAAAATCACACAGAAACTCCTCTGGGATTTGTCTGAGTATGCGTAGGCATTGTTACTCTTCCTCATCTACATGCAGTCCATGTCATTATCAATGTTTTGAGACTTGATCCGACGAGTATAAGCGACAGCGCTGCGGCGACACGAACTGTTGTGGCCGGCGGCGCCAAGTGAATGGCGCAAGCAAAGTACTGCAGGTGGCGGGGCCAGGTGCGCTGGTGGCGTTCCATTCGTTTTGAGCCGTTATCGCTGTTTAGCACTTCTTATCCGCGTCGAACCATTATCAACCGTTCTCCGGCGGCGGCTGATTGTGGCGCGGCCGCGCGAACCGTATCTTGAAAGCGAACTGCGTTGCGGGCAGAGTGTGCCCACTGCTGAAAACTTCACGCGCTGTCTTCTCACCGTTTACTTCGCATTGAAAACAGACGCGCCTACACCTATCTTGAAAGTGATCTGCGAAAAGCGCATAGTACGGCATGAGCTGAAAGCTTCGTGAGCGCAGTGTTCTCGCCGCTTCGGTCGCGTTGAAGCGAGAGCTAGCACGAAGGTGAATTCACTCGCTGCTGCGGGTTCTATTTTGAAAGATATCGTGCGGTACGGACTGACGGACGGATGGTTTTTCTTGTTGGGTAAGTACAGAAACGCTTACGTTATAAAAAAATCGCAGGGTTCGCGAATTTCGCAATAACAGCCAACACCAACCTGCTCCCCCGCCCCCCGCTAAGCGATGCCGTCTTGATCACCCGCTCCTCACTCCCGGGAAAAGGGACACTACCCCTCTATCTCAGTTGAAGAAACAATGATGAAACCTTGACAACGACAAGAACGGCCCTTCCTAACGCGTTGTCTTATGGCCTCCGAGATTTGCGCGCGAAGCTGCCGCACGCGAACCTGGGAGACCATAATTGACCGCTTAATAGCATAAAAAGACAAAAAGATAATGCCAAACGACATAGTAAAAACTGCAAACAAAGAACTGATCTTAGCTACACTGTTTGGGGAAAAGAAATAAAAAAATTGGAGGACGCTTAAGCTTCGCCTTCAAGAGTGGAACACGACAGCGTTCCCGTCGACCCGCCAAGGGGTATAAGACAATGCGCTACGGCACAGCGATCACTTACGAGGCGCCCCGCATCGGACTTAGCGCCCACCTATCACGCGGTGAGCGTCGAGCAACGCAGCGTTCGGCGCGGCAACGAAACGTGCGCCTGAGCGAACGGAACGAACCAAAGAACTCGGTGTCTCGAAGGGGAAACGATCTACGCCAGCCAAACGTCGTGATCGGCACGGGCAGAGAGATAGATAGATAGTAATCTAAATAAAGGAACGGCGCTTGATTCTGCAACCGGGAGCACGGCGAAGCGTCGTCAGGGGAGAGGAAGTCGGGACCGCGACGCGCCTGGAAGCGGTCCCAATGCGCGCGCGGCGCACCTCCTGTCGGGGCAGCGCCGTACATTGAGAGGAGGGGGTCTTCTGTGTTTGCCGCAAGATGGCTCTGCGTGTGCGGAAAGCGCAGAAGAAATGCAGCGGAAACGCACTTCGCAACTCGTGTAATTGCGACTTCTGTACGTTACATGTTCATAATTACCGATATACACCGAAGTATAACTTTCCACGGCTCGTTTCGAAGGCAACACCGCATTCACTAGAGGCGCGTTTGTACCGCTTGGAAGCATCGAACTCGTGGCTGAGTGGTAGCGTCTCCGTCTCACACTCCGGAGACCCTGGTTCGATTCCCGCCCAGCCCACCTTGGAAGTTGCTTTTCATTTATGAAGTGCCTGCCGTGATTTATCGCTCACGGTCAACGCCGCGGACGCCGACGACACCGGCTTTTCTGCGACACGAGCTCCTTAACGCTATCGCGTTAAAATTAGACAGCCGCAACACACGCCACTAAAGCCACCAGCATAACGTGGAACCAAGAGTTGGCAACATTCATGTGCGCTTCATTGCTTCGTCCGCATCGTCTCCGCAACGAGAGCCGCCATCCTTTCGCGCTGGCCGTTTTATCATAGTTTGGTTTTTCTGCGAGTCCGCGCACGCAGTTCTTCGGTAGATACACTGGTGCACGGCGTCGCATTGCGACCTGCGGCATTCTCTCGTGTTCGCGCAATCGGTGTGAAACATGTCGTATGTGAAATATTTGATGGCATGCCCCACGTTCAAGTCAAGCCGCCGTACGAGTGTATGGCTGTGTGCCCCGTTCTCGGAAGCATCGACGGGTCTCCGGCATGCGGATTTCAGGTACGTGCAAATGTGTTTCGCCCTCCTATTGAGCTCCGGAGCAAAGCGTGCAATATTTCATTTCAAAGATGCAGCGCTCGTCATCATGATGTGAATTTCGAGCGGCAACGAACAACTGTGACACTTAGCGCACACCGCGGCTGCTAAGTCAGCGTGGAAATTGTTTGACGTTACCGTAATATGTTGCTGTCAGTCTAATCTGCGGCTTGTCGACAGCTAGCCCATTGACATTTGCTTGTGGCAGCGATAAGTATATAAATGGTAGCGGTAATAATTTTCGAGAGCAGACGGTTGTTTCGCTCGATGTTTGGTCATGTTCATGGCGATGTTTGGTCATGTTCATGGCCAGTTAGAAAACTAACTGGCTTGATCGTGCTTAGTTCCAATTCCAAGGGACGTAACGTTGGCGTTGTGTGTGTTTGTTTTCCAGGCCGCGGCCACCACTTTCATGCTTTTGTTGCATGAGAGTGGTAGCTGCTACATGCCGCCTTGGCAGAATACAATAAAAGCGATTTCCTCACTTTCATACGTATGCAATGTGACGTAACAAAATTTCCAGAGTTTTATTCGGAGCGTAAACATCCAGTATAGTACAGTAAGAAACTCAAATTCTACCTTAGCTTAGTAGGCGTGAAAAAAATGAAACTTGCATTCCTTTTTGAATTGTTCGCCCAAACCGCACCACCTGCAGATGCGTCATCGGGTATTTGACAGTAGCTTCGCTACGTGAGTTGTTCTATGCGCAAATAATGCCCGGTTAATTATGCTGTTAATTTATGCCGGCGCTCGTTCATCTTAATTTTAAGCGATTACTATCACCGACTACCGGACAATGCCAAACTTGTTGTGATGCTTAGGAAACGCGGGAAATTCAAAGTGGCGTGGCTGCAAGTTCCTGTTTTTACGTTTCTTGCATTCAAAGCCAACAGACACAGTATCACTGATTTATTGCCATTTCTGCTGTACTTGATCAATCTAATGCGACAACTGTATTTGCTCTTTATTGTTCTCCATTTACTGTGTATTCAGATTGGCGGCAAGAAAATGCTTGAATGTTTTTCAGTATCCAAGTGACGAAATATTTTACTGACGGCCGTGTGTGAAACAAGCAAGATGACAAAACTGATAGCAAAATGATGAGATGTTTCTTTTATAGAGTTTGGACTCGACTTTTGGGGAGGATGTCGATCGACCTTGTGCCTGGTGACAGCACACCCGCCATGGCCAAAGTGCAGCCTATCAATTGAGTGCCCCCAAATGTACCATCAACATCGGAAAATGACGCAGAGCCAGGTAGGGGCACTTTTTACTTTGGAACAGAATACTGACAGCTGCCTCTTCTTTTAAGAACTAAATATCATATTTACAACTGAATGCTTTCTCTTTGTGCAGCCTACATACAATTGCTTTTTGCTTGTTATACAGATCTTCAGAAAGCAGTTCTCCTGAACCCTTTTTGCATGCACAAATAAATAGAGAGGAGTGAACTTTCTGAAGAAATTGATGCACTGAAATGTGCGTTCGACACACATAGAGATGCAAAATAAGCAAGAACTTTATAGCGGTAAAAAACAAACAGGTTTGAAAGCTGTTTTAACATCATAACCCGCCTTGGCATACGGATCTAAATATACCAGCAACAGAGGTGCATGCAGAGAAGTCTTTGTAAATATTTGAATGATATGGAGATTGTCTCAGGAATTGTTTTTATTTACTCGGAGCTTCTTGGCGTCATGGCAGTGCAGTAAAAGCTCAAGATTATGTCCTTGCTCCTAATAAAGCACCTTTAGATTTTAAAATTAAATTAGGTTCTTTTACATTCCAAAGTCACAACCTGAAGTTTTGGGAACCAGGCCTTCTTTAATGTACACCTGAATCTAAGTGCATGAGCGTTATTACATTTTACCCCCATTGGAGGGCAGCTGCCATGGCCTTGATTGAAGCTGTGACCAGCATGACTGAGCAGCATGGCATCATAGTGACTGGGCTATAACACCAGGTCAGAATGAGAAATATTGCTTAGAACTACTAACTTCTTGGCTCACAAGCACTTTGCACTATGTTAAAGGAGTATGGAATACTGACAGCGACCGTTTATGTACCATTTTTTTAAGGCTGACTCTATTATTAGGGTGCGAAGCTTCAATTAGTTAAAACCAGTCTAAATTACAGAACTAGCTCAAAACACGCACCATGTATAGCTGGATTTGGACATAAAAATGGAGTCAATTCCTGTCGTCGAAAATGGAGGTGGCAGTCACACTATTTCATGCATTTTGCCTTCTTTTCACAAAGTTTATTTCAAGCATGAAAGGAGGAGCCAAATGGTGTTCAGGTGCACGAGTGGTTAGTTGCACGGCACTTCTTGCATGCATTCACAGGCTTTCAAGCTTGAAAAAAAAATTGTTGCACTTATTGAGCAGTAGAAAGCTGGATTGAGAATTTTTCAGGATGCTCTACAATTTTGCCACTGACACTTTTGCTTTCAATATAATATTTGAACAGTTAAATAATCGTTAATAACTAATGACCTAATTAGGAAAGATGCAAAAATTGGTTTCACTTGCTCACAATGATGGCAAACGACATTACCTTGGTTCTGGCCAGCTACGTGGCACTTGTACATATTTAAAACTTGCAGAAGTCACGCAGACCACCTGGTACTTACAAGGCATGTATAGAAGCGGCTAAGTTGTGCGAGCCAGCCATGTGGAGCCAATCAAGAGAAAGAATCATGTTTCTTTGACTTAAGGGCATGATAAGATATACATGCTCGACACCTTGTATCAGTGTATTCTAGGCTTATTCGTAGTTTAGCTGCTACAGAAACAATAATTCTTCACGTGTAAGCTCAAATGCATCTTTCAAGTATATTGCCCCGTTTGTACAAAATAAACCACCCTCGCGCTTCCTTCAATATGTCTTCATCTGTTGCTGTGCTAAATTTTTAACATGCAACTGCACAAATTTTCATCTTGTTTTCATATTTCCTCGTTGTTTGGTGGCTTTATTTCTGAACAAGTTTTCTTTAAACCCTGTTGCACACAGCAGTACACAGCGTTTCTGTCTAGAGTGGAAATAGTTTTTTTCAGATTGACATTAATACACCTTGCCTGGGCAATGTAAGGCATTCTACATAACACGGCCGTGCAATAATGTTTTATATTGCATTCCAGCATCAGGCAAAAGCTGTTTACTTACCAGATGAGAAATTGTATAAGTGTTGGAAGTAACAGAACTGGAAGAAGCCAGCAGATAATGAGGCCAAGTAAAGCATACAGGAACATGTTTTAAGTTTTTTATATGAAGTATAGAAATGATAAATTCAAGTTAAATTGAAGTGGATGAATAGGCATCCACCTGTGGGTGGGGAGCGGACCCGTAACTTTCACATTACGCATGTGATATACTAACCACTGTGGTACTACGGCCGCGTTCGAGCGTCGACAATCTGAGGGGCCATTGTGGACGGTCGAATGCTGCCTTGGTAGCACAGTGGTTAGTGCATCGCATGCCTAATGCAAAGGCTGTAGGTTCGTTCTTCCCCCATGGCTAGTTTTTTTTTGCCATTTACATTTCTCTTTATCCTTTCTACATTTAAATAGAAAATTACAGATAAGTTTCCACATGCCTTCCCTGGCATCTTCCAGCTGTGATTAAGAAACATTTTGACCCTCAGTATCCCTTCTTCTCGTTTAGAAGAACAGGAGCTTCAATTTTAAAATAATGAATTCACCTTGTACAGCATCTCAATGTGGTCTCAAATATTATCACAGCATGTCTATTACTAAGTGAAGTTTTTGTTAGGATGATGATATAGCATGGGACCTAACTAGTAGCCTTTCTGTACAGAGATATGACTAGTCTAATAAATCGGAGGATTTTAAGAAGCACTTCTAACATGGTCAGATCATGTGTTTAAAAAAACTAATCTAGCATGCAGAAGCTTGATGTGGGTGAGTTGGTTATGCATACTTGATGAAATGAGCGCTGCGAAGACGCGGACGAAAGAACACATGTACGACAGACAAGGCGCTACTTCCAACTAAATGTTTTTTGAAGAAACAGAGCTTTAAATAGATGCAACCAAGAATGGCCCAACGTGACATCACGACCTCCCTATCTCTTCAGAAAAGCTATCTCATTTTCAGTAAGCGTAACTGAAGGGCAACTAATGCACGTGCCCTCGGCCTTAGCAATGTAAAAGGCTTCCAATATCTCCCGTTCTAGTCTATCTCTAGACCATGCCAGAAACCTGGTGTCGCGAAGATACGGACGGCAATCTACTAATCTCTAGCGTTTGCGACAAGCTTCTTCAAAAGATCAAACAGGCAAGAGGGGGTACTAACACAAAAAAGCCATTTGATAAGAAGAGAACACACGTGATTCCCTATTGGCACAGGGTATCCCACAATCTCAAGAAGGTGGCACAAAGGCACAGCATCAATCTTCTCTTCAATGCACCATGTAAGCTGGCCAAGATATGCCCTATGATGACAAAAGCAAAACTCGAACCATGCTCTAAGAAACATGCTGCACCGTACACTGCTTGCAAAAGTAATGTCGTATACGAAATACCCCTAAGTTGCCAACAGGTTTATATCGGGCAAACCGGACGGTGTTTTAATGAAAGGGCGCGAGAGCACAATTGGGCCGTAAATAACAATGCGGGGGGCCATCTGGCGGAACACTGTAAACGCCACAATTGCCGTCCGTATCTTCGCGACACCAGGTTTCTGGCATGGTCTAGAGATAGACTAGAACGGGAGATATTGGAAGCCTTTTACATTGCTAAGGCCGAGGGCACGTGCATTAGTTGCCCTTCAGTTACGCTTACTGAAAATGAGATAGCTTTTCTGAAGAGATAGGGAGGTCGTGATGTCACGTTGGGCCATTCTTGGTTGCATCTATTTAAAGCTCTGTTTCTTCAAAAAACATTTAGTTGGAAGTAGCGCCTTGTCTGTCGTACATGTGTTCTTTCGTCCGCGTCTTCGCAGCGCTCATTTCATCAAGTAATCTAGCATGATTTGTGGCATAATTGTTGCCCCTGAAAATTATTTCGATCATCTGCATTGGCATTGTTTTTATAGAGCACCAATACTGCATTGATTGAAGTAACCTCGTGGAACATGAAGCATCGCTTTTTGCTGAGTCAAGGAAATATTATTTGCATATCTGAGGTGCATGCGTCATATGCTCGAATGCTGTTTAAAGGCTGCTAATAAGAAAATTACTTCACTTGTCTTCCAGAGATTGCTTCAAAAGTCTATGCTACTCGATCATAACCAATTTACATGAGTGAACTTTCATCAGAGTTGGCTTTGCAATGTTTATGCAAATTACCACAATTGCCTACTAGACATGTGACTGCACTAAAACTTGGAATTAATGACCAGTGAGATTTATGGGACAGCAAAGCTTAGTTTATTACTCCAGAACAAAATGCCAGGCACTTCGGTTATTTCTGCCATAGAGTTTCTTACAGTAATTACTAGAGGGAACCCTGGTGCTGCAGTCGTACCACCATGGGAATGATGGGAAGCACATGGATTTGCCTGATATTTATGCTTGTGAATTCAGACGTTGTTGTGGCTTCGTATATTATACGCTATATAAATCTTATTGTCGTAAATTTCAGCGCTGTCTGTACTCTTCGAAGTGCAGAAGATGCCGCCAGCAGGCATAATTGATATTAATTGCAATGATTGAGCTTGTCCAGGTGGCCCAATCGAAACGCGCTAAGCGTCTCAAGGCACTGGTATGCCCGCGATAAATTCATCAGGGCGTTGCACTCACTTGTCGTTACATGCCTCCGTGGCTTAATGGTTTCAATATCAGACTTCTGTTCTAGAGTTCCTGTGTTTGAGTCCTGTCGTCTGACGATTTTATAGTTTATTTATTTATTACACAGTATATTGTTGAAAATGACTAGTTTACAAGGTCACAAAGCCGTTTGAAGCCAAACAGACGGTGTTTAGAAAAATTCATGTGCTTCCCATAATTTCCATGCTGGTACAACTGTTCTTGTTTCATCTCCTGTAGACACTAGCGTCAGAGTTCCCTCTAGTAATTATTCTATGAAACTCTGATTCCTGCACCTCGCTTGTGCAGAAGCGGCACCACACCTGCTGCGTAAACATGCACTACCTTTCGGCCAAGTGCAGGGAATGTTGTGAACTCGCCCTCTACGAAGGCTGCACTAAGTAAAACAAATCACAACGTGCAGTTGCAGCCATGTTGAACTGGTGGAACGAGTAGTGAAACGCAGCACCTCCTGAACTAGTTCAGAAAGTGCAGGTTAATCGAGTGGAGATTATATTGACACGTGTACTTATCTTTATCGGGCGACCACGTTTAGCCGCCTAACAAATGTTATCGTGCAGCGCAGGACGCGCCTGCACGTAAAAGAAGTTTCTGGAAAGTTATCGATGGTTCCCTCCACTGTCTTTCACCGCAACTTGTGTAATCTGATTGCATGTATGCGCGACGCGAATAGTGTAGAACTTTGCGGAAGGCACGCGGGTCCCATCGGTTAATCTGGAACATTCCACGACTGATCTATAAAAGCCGACGCGCTTGACCCGCTGATCAGATTCCCGACGATCGCCGACCGTGTTCGCCGCTATCGTTGTGCTATAAGTGTAGCCTGTTTTGTGGGCACAGGTTCGCCCAATAAAAGCTAGTTTTGTATTCCACCATATTGCTTCTTTCTTCACCGTCACTACCACGTGACATCTGGTGGAGGTGCTTTTGGTTCATGTACCGGACGCCCCCGACAAGCCGTGATCCAAGCCCGGAACGCAAAGACAACACCAACGTAGTCCCGGACCATCGAGCAAGCCGGCGTCTTCAACAACTGCCTCCGGAGCATGGATTTTGCCTGAGACGACCAGGAAGATCGCCATCAAGTCCACCCCAATGGCAGCCCCAGCATCCCCCATCGTGCTGCAGCAGCCCAGGGAACCACCGACGTTCCGCGGTTACACATTTGAGGACCCGGAAACCTGGCTGGAAACGTATGAGAGGATCGCCACGTTTAACAATTGGGCAAGCGACGACAAGCTACGACATGTCTATTTCGCTTTGGCGGACGCCGCCAAGACGTGGTTCGAGAATCGAGAAGCCACCTTGACGACGTGGGACCTCTTCCGAAGCGGCTTCCTGCAAACGTTTCAAAGCGTCGTGTGAATAGAGCGAGCCCAAGCTCCACTGGAGACAAGAGCGCAGCTGCCGAATGAGACGATCGCGATCTTCACTGAGGAAATGAGCCGTCTGTTCCGCCACGCCGACCCAGAAATGTCCGAGGAGAAGAAGGTACGTCTACTGATGCGTGGTGTAAAAGAGGAACTTTTCGCCGGTATGGTAAGAAGCCCACCGAAGACCGTCGACGAGTTTCTTCGTGAGGCGACGAGCATCGAGAAGACACTGGAATTGCGGAACCGGCAATTCGACCGACGCACCAAGCGAACAAGCTACTCCGGAATTCAATCACTGGCCACGGACGACCTATGCGAGACCATCAGGGCCATTGTGCGCGAAGAACTGCGCAAGGTCTTGCCTTCGTTGCAGCCTCAAGTGGCCTCGATCGCGGACATCGTGAAAGAAGAGGTGCACCGATCGCTAGGAGTTCCGGAGGTGCAACCACAATTACCGCAGCTCCAGCCAGAAGCGATGACATACGCCGCCGTCACACACCCTCAAGCTCCCCCTCCGCGACAACGCCAGGGCCCTGTAACGCCGCAATTCCGTCGTCCACCGCCGCAGCCGCCAGCACGCCCACCCGTCGCCCAGCGCACCTACGCGAGGAAAACGGACATTTGGCGCGCCCCCGCCCACCGCCCGCTCTGCTACCACTGCGGCGAAGCCGGCCATGTATACCGCCGATGCCCATACCGCGACCCGGGATTGCGAGGCTTCGCCGTCAACGCACCGCGCCCGAGGGAAGGTGAACGCCCTCGTGACATCGCCGACTACCTCGCCGCTACTCAGTGGAGCCCTCGACGACCGTCCCGTTCGCCGTCACCAGGCCGCTACCTGTCGCCGCAGCGCCGAGCATACACCGGCCCAGCCCGGGGCCGCTGTGCGAGCCCATATCCGGAAAACTAAAAGCAGCAACCGATGGAGGTGCTGCTACCTCCATCGGTTGCTCCTAAAAGCAGCAACCGCACCTCCATCGGTTGCGGTTGCTGTTCGTCGAACTGACGAAGATCCTCCGCCGCCGACGAAGACGACGAAGAAACGACCTCGACGACATAACGACACGCCGCCGTCCCGACGAAGTCAGGAAGGCAAGACTGCACCGACGAACGACGACTTGACGACACGACGTTCCAACATCAGTTCAACACGACGCAGCCGTGATCCGACGCCAAGACCTAACTGCAACGCCAGACATAGGACCACCGACCTCGACGTGCTTCTCGACGGCCACGCAGTTACCGCCTTAGTCGACACAGGGGCTGATTACTCCGTAATGAGTGGACACATCGCCGCCCATTTGAAGAAAGTTAAAGCTGCATGGGAAGGCCCTCAAATTTGAACCGCTGGAGGACACCTCATTACACCGTCTGGAGTCTGCACGGCAAGAATTACCGTTCATGACCGGACTTACCCTGCCACCTTCGTTATCCTCCAACAGTGTTCACGAGACGTCATTCTCGGCATGGACTTCCTGAACCAACACGGCGCAGTCATAGACCTGAAGTCGAAGTCAATAACGCTGTCGGAAGATCAAGCGATACCGCCGGAGAGCCCTCGTAGTCGCCACGCCTTGAGGGTGCTCGAAGATCAACTGAGCATCCCGCCTCGCTCCAGCATTGTAATTTCGGTCGGCCCCGAAACACCCGTTGACGTAGAAGGTGTCATCGAAGGCGACCAACGTCTACTGCTCGACCGTGAAATTTGCGTCGCAAGAGGGATCGCTCGACTGCACGGAGGAAACACGAAGGTGTTGCTGACAAACTTCAGCCAGGAGTTCAAGCACATCAACAAGGGCACGACGATCGCATACATCGAGGAAATTCAGGAAACCAGCGATGCGTTTGTCCTCTCGGATTCTGTCGCACCTACCACAACGACCGTAGTTCCCGAGCCAGACTTCGGCATAAATCCAAGTCTCCCCATGAATAAGAAGCAACAGCTCAGAAGTCTGCTTCGACGGTACAAAGACTGCTTTCCGATGTCATCGAGGATTCGACAAACCCCAGTCGCAAAGCATCGCATAATAACCGAAGAGTCCGCTCGACCACTCCGCCAGAGCGCTTACCGAGTTTCGACGCGAGAACGCGAAGCTATAAGACACCAAGTCGACGAAATGTTGCGCGACGACATCATCCAGCCGTCGAAAAGCCCGTGGGCGTCTCCAGTTGTTTTAGTGAAGAAAAAGGACGGAACCCTACGTTTCTGCGTCGATTATCGTCGATTGAACAAAATCACGAAGAAAGACGTATACCCCCTCCCACGGATAGACGACGCATTGGATCGGCTCTGCAATTCTAAATACTTCTCATCGATGGACCTCAAGTCTGGCTCTTGGCAAATAGAAGTCGACGAAAGAGATCGCGAAAAGACGGCCTTCATCACCCCAGACGGCCTCTACGAGTTCAAGGTTATGCCATTCGGACTGTGCTCGGCGCCTGCAACGTTCCAGCGCGTCATGGACACCGTGTTAGCAGGATTGAAGTAGCAGACCTGTCTCGTTTACTTGGATGATGTCGTCGTCTTCGCCGGAAATTTCGACGATCACCTGAGGCGGCTTGCGACAGTACTAGACGCCATCAAGTCATCAGGGCTCACTCTGAAACCGGAAAAGTGCCGCTTTGCTTACGATGAGCTCCTGTTCCTAGGCCACGTAATCAGCAAATCTGGTGTCTGCCCAGACCCGCAAAAGACAGCTGCCATCGCACAGTTCCCGCAACCCATCGACAAGAAGGCAGTGCGTAGATTCCTTGGCATGTGTGCCTACTACAGGCGCTTTGTCAAGGACTTTTCACGCATCGCCGAGCCGTTGACACATCTAACTAAATGTGATGTTGAATTCAAGTGGGAAACGCCGCAGGCCGACGCATTTGAAGAACTCAAACGACGCATGCAGTCGCCACCGGTACTTGCGCACTTCGACGAGTACGCCGATACAGAAATCCATACTGACGCCAGTAGCCTAGGCCTCGGTGCCGTTCTAGTCCAGAGGAGAAACGTAGTCGAACAGGTGATAGCTTACGCTAGCCGGTCGCTGTCAAAAGCGGAAGGCAACTATTCTACGACCGAAAAGGAATGTGTCGCCATCGTTTGGGCTACAGCTAAATTTCGCCCTTATATTTATGGCAGGCCATTCAAAGTCGTCAGTGACCGTCATGCGTTGTGTTGGCTAGCGAATATAAAGGATCCTTCAGGACGACTGGCACGGTGGAGCCTCAGACTCCAAGAATACGACATCACTGTAACCTACAAGTCCGGACGAAAACACTCCGATGCCGATTGTCTATCACGCGCACCCATTGACCCGCCACCGCAAGATGACGAGAATGACGGCGCCTTGCTTGGAATGATAAGCGCAGAAGACTTCGCCGAACAGCAACGGGCAGACCCGGAGCTAAAAGGCCTCGTCGAATATTTGGAAGGGCACACCGACGTTGTCCCCAGGGCATTTAAGCGCGGATTATCTTCCTTCACGCTTCAAAACAATCTACTCGTGAAGAAGAACTTCTCCCCAGTCCGCGCCAACTACCTTCTTGTTGTCCCGTCAGGACTTGTCCGGAAGTATTGCACGCCCTACATGACGATCCGACCGCTGGACACCTAGGATTTTCCCGGACACTATCGAGGATACAAGAAAAGTATTATTGGCCGCACCTGACCGCCGACGTCGCCCGTTATGTCAGAACATGCCGAGACTGTCAGCGACGCAAGACACCGCCGACTAGGCCAGCCGGATTACTACAGCCAATCGAGCCTCCTTGCCGACCATTCCAGCAGATCGGGATGGACTTGCTGGGACCCTTTCCGACGTCAACAACCGGAAATAAGTGGGTCGTCGTGGCGACGGACTACCTCACCCGCTTCGCTGAAACTAAAGCACTGCCGAAAGGTAGCGCAGCCGAAGTGGCGAAATTCTTTGTCGAAAACATCTTGTTGCGACATGGCGCCCTAGAAGTCCTCATCACCGACAGAGGAACGGCCTTTACAGCGGAGCTCACTCAAGCCATTCTGAACTACAGTCAGACAAGGCACAGGAGGACAACGCCCTACCACCCGCAGGCGAATGGTCTTACGCAGCGGCTAAATAAGACCCTCGCCGACATGCTAGCGATGTACGTCGACGTCGAACACAAGACGTGGGATGCCGTGCTGCCGTACGTAACATTCGCGTACAACACGGCGGTGCAAGAAACAACGCAGATCACGCCGTTCAAGTTGGTTTACGGCAGGAACCCGACGACGACGCTCAACGCCATGTTGCCGCACGTCACTGACGAAGAGAATCTTGACGTCGCTGCCTATCTCCAGCGCGCCGAAGAAGCCCGACAACTCGCCCGCCTACGGATCAAAAACCAGCAGCGTACCGACAGCCGACACTACAACCTCCGACGACGCTTCGTCGAGTACCAGCCCGGCCACCGTGTTTGGGTATGGACCCCGATACGCCGACGAGGACTGAGTGAGAAACTACTGCGACGCTATTTCGGACCCTACAAGGTCATCCGACGTATTGGCGCACTGGACTATGAGGGGCGCCTGTCTTTACGAGCTGGTTTAGCAGGTGTCATTCGTAACGAATTCATTTGAGCCTCCTGAGCTCTAAACTGCGTGCGGGCTGTTATGCGGGGCAAAGCGCAAAATTTTTCCTTTCATATGACAAGGAAAATAAGGTGGTTAATTATTGTTGTATTTTGTAAGAAAATTTTGCTCGTTCTCACCAGTTTTTTTTTACTGTTTTCTTTTCTAAGGGAGCACCAACAATCCGATATGGCCTCGCACAAGCGAAACAGGTCTGATACCAGGTAGCTGCAGTTGGTGGGGCTAATTTCTTGGTATGCAGGTGCGGTTGTTGTCTTGTACCAAAGGGGACCCTGATGATGCAGCTTTAAGTAGGGATGATAATTTTGTGTGCCCTGTCATGGTTTGTGCAACTGTACAACACCTGCAACTGTCATGCTCGCCCTGTTATACGGGCTTTGACTGCACATGTAGTTGAACTCTATAACTACTGTAGTTCCTCATTTTCCAATGAGTGCAGGTTTGACATCATATGCTGCTTGTTCGGGTGCTGTAGGCTTGTGTTCTGAATGTTGTACTCTTAAGTGGTTGCATGATACAATTGCCCTGGTGTGTTTTCTATTTCATTTTGAGAGGACTTTATATCTTCGCAGCAGTGATGGCATGGGAAAGAACTACAGCTCTTCTTACTATAACATCTATTTTGTTTTCAATGTGCAGGTGGTGAAGGGCTGGCGTCTGCTAATCAGGCAGGCTGTAAGCCCAGTCAAACGACCTCGCCAATTGGTTGCCAAGCGCGGCCAACCCACTAGTGACCATGACAAACAAGAGCAAACTGAAAGAGCAGAGGACAATGTTCTGCGTGCTTTAATAAAATATGACACAAACACAGTGCTGTAAATTCCTTCACAGGTTACGCGCCAAAAGCTCACACGTTTTCTAGCATATAGCGCGCGGTTTGTACAAACGTAATAGCGTACTTACCCGATGTATTCGCTTCTGCAGTCTGCACAGCAATCAGTGTGGCTATTGCGGACTTGCATGAGGTCTTGAAGTTTAATTGAATCGAGACAGCCAAAATAACAGGCTAGAAAAAACGCGAAACACGCCTTCCACCCAGTAAAAAGCCCAAGTTTCGCTTTAGCGCCCGGTCGCGTCTCCCGGCGTGGCAGCCCAGGCCTGCTACTTCGCGGCGCTTGGGATAGATGGCGCGACCGGCGCTCATCAATATGGCGGCGCGCTTTGAATTCACGGTGTTCTGGTGTATAGCTCTCACATTTTGTACGTATCTTCATATTGCGTACGGCTTGCGTGTTCAATAAAATATTGACAAATGAAACTATGCCAGTACAAGCGCTCATTCAGACAGCGTGTGTAGTTTTCGCAAAACAAAAATACGGAATTCTGTCTGTTTTGTGCAAAACAATGTAGCGACGCTATTATTACAGTGAAAATTTCCGTAAAAATTAAAATGGGGAGCACTTTCGTATAATAACGGAAACCCTTGCCGTACATTTGAAATACCACATACTTTCCGTATTTTTTCCTGTTTTCCTCTGCATAATGATGGATATATTTTACAGTGTACCATACCACGCCACATACTGGCTTGTGCTCGGTTTTTCCCCTCACTTTCTTTCATATGGACGAGAAACTTCCGACACTTTTGACAGAATTCTTTCTTACAAGCTTGACTTACCTGAAAGTACCCCGCTGTTCGAAGCTGTTCGACCTGCAAAAGAATACCTCCCGAATGCCGCCCGCCCTTTTTCTACCGAGTACCAGTGGCAGCAGCAATCCCGTGTACTGGACATTTCCACGCACTTTTTCTTCTGATTATTAGTGTACCTTAGGGTACTCACTACCACACCCGGTCTCTCCAAGAACTTGTCGGTGCACGTCATGTGCCCTACCACGTGCAGCATCAAACGTCTTCCGGTACTTACTTCGTGAATCCAGTCGCACTGTGGACCGGCCCGCGCCATCGCGGCAGCGCAGTTGTCGACGTCCATCGCATCCGTGCAATGGTCTGCTTGTTGTGCCTTCGTCTCACACCACCAGGATGACACCTTTTTTATGCGGAGGGTGATTGTAGCGATGAAGAATGGCCGGTGTCTATGCAGCATCGCCAGCAGCATGCGCTCATGCTCGTTGTACTAGGCAGAACATCCTTGACTGATATCCGTTCGCCCACGTCCCGCTGCAATTAACCGCATATCATGTGCTTTAATTCTCACGTCACGTACAAGTTTTACTTTCGGGTACCTAAGAAAACACCTTTACACCGTTTTAAGAACGATTGCTGCTACGGGAAATGCATACCTCAGGTATGTATTGCAAAGGCACGGTGCGAATGTGACGCCTCTCTGCACTCATCGCTGGCGTTGTGGGAAGGGAGTTGAGAAAAGATTGGTGGCAACGGCGAGCGAGGGTTCGTCTCGTGCAACCGGTGCGGCGACATCACTCCTTTCAAGGGGTGGCGCCAGCCTAGCGAGAATCGAGGCACCTATCGAGGATTGCAGCTAGGACATAGTCAAGTTCTTATTGGCAAAGGTGAACTGAGTTGGGTTCTAAAAGAGACGAAAACTGAAATTAGCAAGTTTCAGGAACATTTATACAACGGCTCAAATAGCAGAAAATGCTTTGAAATCACACCGACATACTCGTGCAGGGGTTCCAAAGGGGAATAACAAACAAAATGAAGTTTGGCACAACTTTTTACCCAGCAGCAGAAAGTTGTTGGCGCCAGCTAGAGGTATGCCTGACATCAGGCAATAGTACGACATTTAGCAAATCCAAAAGAGAGTCAGCTTATTACATTCATGCAAAGTGTTCGCTAAAATTTTTCCCGTCCGGCATGCCTTTCCTCTATTTGCAGGTTCAGAGCGGATATCGTTTTTTCAGTACCATTGCTGATGCTACAGAGCGACGAAAGACGGATAGCTTAGGTGAGTGCTCCTTACTTCTTGTAAGTTACTCAAATGCAGCGCTCCTTTTTATACATATAGTGAGGACATTTCCGAGATCCCGTTGATTGGTAACATCACGGCGATTGGTCGCCACAACTACTGATAAGCAACCACCGCTACAGGACGCTGCAGCTGTGATGATGACAGACTTGTTCCGTGGTGCTCTGCGCACCTTGACGGATGCTTTGGCTTGACTTAATAAGCCAACACAACTCACAGGGAACTTGCTTTGGGGTTTGGGTTATTTGGGCGTTGGCACCCCGCCGAGCCCAAGGTGAACCGATGAGTGCTCGAGGATGATAACCGCTATTACCAAGTTTGGGGAAAGATTTTCGAAGAACCAATTTCTAATGTCGCTTGATTCGTAGTGCTGTAAACCTTCGTATATCCAAGCAAAGTTTCCTTTGCCTCTTCCCTCGACTTTTTCATTGCTGCTGTCGTCCTATCCGCCACGTCGGTGGATGGTTGAGAATGCATATAATGTACAGGGTCCTCAACTCTAAGTGCGAACACGGCGCAGCGCGGTCTCGCTCCACGGAGCGCTAACGAGCATCGAAGCTAAGCGGTGCAGGCGCGCAGGAGTTTGAAGGCGGGGATTCGTGTCGTCTGCTAAAACACGGTAGCGCGATCTCTCTTAAAAGAAAACCCACGACAGGAAGACCCACCTCCTAGCCCCCGTGTTCGTGCGCCGATTCGTTCGATGTGCTGCCGCGTTGTGTACGCTGGCGCTCCGCAAAGCGCGGCCACGCTGCGCAGTGTTCGTACTGAGAGTGGACGACGCTGTATCTGGTAGGGCCGCGGGAGAAGCATCTGTGAGCCTTTTCCAGCGAGAACTTCGTGATCATCACCCAAATTCTTTCAAATGTTATCTGGTCATTGCCACAATGCCCTCTCAACTGCCTGGCCATCGACAAAATTCCCTGTCGACGGCTGTAGTTACGCGTTAAGCGCGAGGCACATGGTGCACGTTTCCATGCGATGGGTCGTACGGCGCGTCGTGTGCGACTTGCCGCATGCGGTGATTCGGGGCGCATGGTACGAATGAGCGAGCGGTGTGTAGCTCCGCCCAGAACCGGCGCCCTTGCGTTGAAGTTAGGAATGCTGCGTCACTTCGAGGAGAAAGTGAAAGCGAACGTATTTGCACAGCTCTCTTGTTTGAAACAAGCGATGACAATATAAACACGTCTACGCGAACACACTAGAGGTGTCGACTCCGTTGACAGTCGCCTAGGGGCAGGTTCCTAGCCATCGCTCGCTCGGTTACCAAATCCGACGCCGGTGGCGCTTGTGACACGATCCTTTGCAGCTGGTATAGCAATAAGTGAACGTTTACTTTATACGGCGGATGAAAATACTATATTTACTTCGTATAGCTGCCCTATAAGAAGAATTTCTTATCGCAATCAGCGCTCCGCTTTTCGTGCGTAACAGCGACATGTTTTTTCTGAAAACCTTACTGTTCCTGGGAAGGTATGTTCAGTTTAATAATAAATATCATGTTATCCTATTGTCGCAGCACTGCGCGACTGAGGCAGAGAAAGAATAAGTAGAGTATGCGCGCGTGATCTCGAGGTACTCTGCGCTGGCTGGGCCTGGCCTGTAGCTTCCCTCTCGGATTTAGTTTCATCTTGTAAAGAAACATCATTCGTAACATCTTTGGTGGACGTGTGCGGTAAAGCTTGGACGATCCTGGACGACCAAGCTCTACCAACTGTCCGACGCAGTAGACGCTTTGCCGGTTTACGACCGCAAGCAGCGTACATGGCCGATTCCGGAGAAGGCAATGATGACCCCACCTGTGGCGGACCAGACAGCACTCACTAAGTATGGACAGCTGGGCTAGTTGGTTATGATTAGCATTGTGAAACATAGTTCCAGCACACATTTCAACAAGGACGAGGCGAGAAGTTGAAGTCCGGCGTTCGTGTTGTCTTTCTCGCCTCGTCCTTGTTCAAATGTGCGCTGGAACTATGTTTCACAGCAATCACGCAGGTCAGGCTGGCTACTGGACACCGCTGCGAGAGCCACCCACCTTTTCGGGGAAGGTGAACGAAGACGTCGACGACTGGCATAAACACTACAACAGAGTGAGTCGCCACACCCACTGGAGCACTACGAAGCAGCTTGATAACGTGGTTCTTTTCTCGCTGGAACCGCGCTCCTCTCGTTTGAAAACCACGAGAACGTTCTGACAAGCTGGGATAATTTTGTAGAACAATTCACCAAGTGCTTCGGGGACCCGATCTAAAAGAAAACGAAAGGCTGAGCAGACGCATTCCCGACGAGCTCAATTACCTGGCGAAACGTGTACAACGTACATAGAGGCTGTTCTGAAATTAAGCGGAATCGTCAGCGCTACCATGACAGGTGAAGACAAAGTAGGACATCTGTTTAAAGGAATCGCTGAAGATGTCTACAATTTTCTTATAACGAAGGAAGATCTTAGTACTCCGTCTGACCTGAAGAAACACTGCCGGGCATTTGAAGCGCTGAAAATGAGAAGGATTGGGCCAAAGTTTGGATGTTTGGACAATGTCCCAACCCATGACGACATCTCCTCGGTATTCGGCAAGTGGTTAAAGAAAAGCTTGAACGCCTTAAAGTTGTTGACGACGCTCATGTGTGCCATCAGTGTGCATTTCATCATCGTTCTCGTGTGCCACCGGCCACCTGGGCACCTCAGAGTTGCCGAGAACCTCGCAGGACCTATGCTGATCGTACGGAGGGCAGCAACTTGCCACCGCAACCGACAAGTGTGGGACGCCGACAAGATGCACCACAACGATTCGTTCCGTGGACCCTTCCTTCCTACAAGCAGCCTGAGAGCACGTTTCTTCCCATGACACCGATGTCACCGGTGCCACCCGCGACAAGCCGCGAATCCCGCATTTGCTACAGCTGCGGTGTGCCAGGGCACATTGATAGGTATTGCCACCGCCGCCAGCAGCGAGTTCCACGGTTAAATTTCTACACCCCCCCGTACACGCTGACGAGCCCTGGCCGTATCCCAGTTCCTTCCAGCGGCTGCAGCAGGGACGCGCGAACCGCAGTGACTCCCCCGTTTCCGTTCATAGCCTCACACCATTACCGACACGACAACGACGCTCTCCATCACCTCGTCGTCGCTCGTTATCACCGCCGCCGCTGGGAAACTAGTTGGTGTGACCGACGGGGGTGAGGCCGGAATATGTTCATCTTTATCAAGACCCCCTTGTGTAAAATTGTTTAAAAACAAAGCGTGTGTTTTAGTTGACAATGTGAGTGCTTTTCCTTTAGTTGACACCGGGGCGGCAGTTTCTGTTATGAGCCTGTCCTTCAAAAATCGTCTTGGACAAAAAGTTATGTTTTCTTAGGATCGGAACGCTACCTTTCGTGGAGTTGGTGGGGAAATGTAACGCCCACTTGGGGTCTGTTCTGTTTCAGTTATGATAGGGGACCAGGCATTTCGAAGTGAATTTACTGTGCTTGAACGTACAACGCATGACATTATTTTAGGAATTGATTTCTTGCATGAGTGGGGGGCAACTTTGGATTGTGGAAGTGGCGCGATTTCTTTTCGCCGCGACGCGCGAACTTCAATGACAGATAGCACCAGTGATGCCGCAAACGTTCTCCCCATGTCACAAGATGTGTGTTTGCCCCCGCAGACTGCAATGTTTGTACCTGTCAATACTTCTCGCCCTCGTACGGGTTCTTGTTGTTGTTTAGCCGAGCCCGATTATAACAATGCACTAAAAAAAAATGTGATAGTCCCTCGCTCCCTCATTGTCACCATTGATGTTTGTACTCATTTGTGGACAGTGAACGTTTCAACCCAATCCATAACATTGCCGCTGGGACTTAAACTGGCAAGCTTTGATAATCAAGCCATTGTCAGCGTCGGAACGGTCCAAATGTCAATTGCCGAAGAAAGATCCAACCCCGATTCCAACCATGATAATTCTGCTGACTTTAGGCGCATGATTAACAAGTCGCTGTCTTCTAGTGAGCAGTGTCTGTTGGAAGCTGTGCTCGCTCGCTACGCCACAGTGTTTGATTTTGCTCAAGGCCAACGAGCGTCCAATACACCAATAGTGCCAAGCACGAAGTTACTGGATGTGCGCCGTTCATTTTGCTGTACGCACGCACTCCCCAGAGCTTTCTGGACACTATTCTACCTTTATCGTGCCAAGAAGATCCTTCCATCGCCCAAACTCTGTGTCGTGCTGAGGAAGCACGTCGACTGGCGCATCTTAGGACGTTGTCCTCACAAGGGAACAGCAAGATTCTTTCAGCAAGATTCTTTCAGCAAGAACAGCAAGTCAGCTTTACTCCCGGTGATTATGTTTTGTTGTGGACACCTGTTCGCAAAAAGGGATTGTACCGCAAGTTTCTCGCCACTTACACCGGACCATTCGTTATACTCAGCCGCTTGAGTGATGTGAACTATGTCGTCGCCAAAGTGACGACAAATAACCGGCGTTCACGTGCGACGCAAGCTGTTCACGTGGCCAGACTCAAGCAGCACCATCACAGGTCCCTTTAACTCACTCAGCGAGCTTCATCTGCCCCCGGGGAAAATGTCGCAACACTGCGCGACTGAGGCAGAGAAAGAAGAAGTAGAGTGTGCGCGCGTCATCTCGATGTACACTGCGCTGGCTAGGCCTGGCCTGTAGCTTCCCTCTCGGGCCTCGTTTCACCTTGTAAATAAACATCATTCGTAACACTATTAATTGCGTGCTGAGCCACTTGAGAAATAACCGGCAGCAAGAAAAGTGGATGATCCACATTTTCGGTCATCACTTGGCCCAGCTTTTTAGAGTACAATAATATGGCGTTATTTTACTAAAAGAAACAGCAAAAATGCAAGTTGAAAGATTGACGCTGCAGAAGTAAGCGAATATGCTGCAGTGGCTTTATTAGGTAAAATGTTAATGCCATTGTGAGCGTAAGATTCGTTTGATTTAAGAAACAAAATGCAACACTTACTTCGACACTGTCAGGTGGCTTCAGAAATATTGTTTAGGGCACATCTTGTGGCAGGAAGCCTTTGAAACAGTCTACCATAACACTGTTCCACACTGGGAAGCCAGAAGCCAGAAAATGGGAGCTAAACGAATTGAAAGTGCTTTGCCTCTATGTAGGACATCATTTATTACGAAGTGCTCGGTATCGCCTCATACTGACTTCTGAATTCTTCCCATGCTTCAACGAAATATTGTGTGGCACTCGTAAATGTTACATTACAGTATTCTGTTTTAGCTTTGCGTAAGTGAGGTTTTAATCTTAACTTTTTTAGGTTGGATACATTTTCCTTTACGCGCGTGAAGAAATTTTGAGAATGGCTATTGTTTACGTTCAGTCTCACTATCATCTTTTGCTTGCATGTTTTTACCCTCTTCTTCACTACAGACAATCCCTACGAGAACATCGTCAAGATCCTGGGATTTACTTTGAGCCTCCTGCTATTTCCTTCTATGTTTTATGCAGTTGACAGGGCAAGTATATTTTTTCTGCTCGCATATTTCCCCTAACTGAAAAGCTAACGAAAGTGAGAACGTTTGTATACTTTACGGACATGATGGTGATGCATCTTGGCGAAAGAACGAGTGTTAACGATCGAAATGCGATCGAAAGCTCTTCTGGACGTTGTCTAAGTATGCGTAAGATTTATACCACTTGCTTATCTCCATGGAGACCATATTATCCATATGGTCTCCATATTATCAATGATATAAAAGTTGATCCGGCTAGTATAAGCGACAGAGCAGCGGCGACACCAACTGCTGCGGATGGAGGCAAAAGCTGAATTTATGATGCAAGCAAACTACTGCAGCTACTGGCGCCTGGTGCACTGATGATTGACTCATTATAGGCCGTTACCACTCTTTAGCGCCTTACCCATCCGCGGTGAACCATTATCAACCATGATGAACCATATTCCGGAGCCGGCTGCGTATGGCGAGGACATGCAAAGGAGAAAAGCGGGGACGTAGGACGCAGCCTTCCTCCATCGGTGTAGAAGACTCGGGTGAGGCAGGAAGGGGCCATCTGCTCTGGTGGGGGCTGCCTATGGCGCGGCCCCGCGGGTCCTATCCTGAGAGCTATCTATTTATAATTAACTATAGTAATGATCCGGACAGGCCGCCATTGGAATCTGAACCTGGCAACGTTTAACGGTAGAAAGGTTTCTAGTGAGACGAGTCTAGCAGTGCTATTGGAAGAATTAGAGGGCAGTGGATTGGATATAATAGGGTTCAGTGGAGTTAGGAGGACAAAAGAAACACATACAGTGCTAAAAAGCGGGCACGGCCTGTGCTACCGGGGCTTAGCAGAGAGACGAAAACTAGGAGTCGGATTCCTGATTAATAAGGATATAGTGACTATCGCACAGAAATTCTATACCATTAACGAGAGGACGGCAGGTGTTGTTGTGAAACTTAATAAGAGCTACGATTGAAGGTCGTACAGGTCTACGCCCCTACATCCAGTCATGATGACCAGGAAGTCGAAAGCTTCTCTGAAGATGTGGAATCGGCGATGGGTAAAGTCAAAACAAAATACACTGTACTGATGGGCGACTTCAATGCCACGTTAGCCAAGAAGCATGCTGGAGACAAGTCAGTGGGGGAATATGGCATAGGCTCTAGGACTAGCAGGAGCGACTTATTAGTAGAATTTCCAGAACAGAATAATATGCGGATAACGAATACCTTCTTCCGCAAGCGGGATAGCCGAAAGTGGACATGGAGGAGCCCGAACGATGAGACTAGAAATGAAATAAACTTTATACTCTGCGCTAACCCTGACATTATACAAGATGTGGACATGCTCGGCAAGGTGCCCTACAGTGACCATAGGATGGTAAGAACTCGAATTAGCCTAGACTTCAGCAGGGAACGGAAGAAACTGGTACACTCACTTTCGCTCACTTTAAAAGCAAAGATCTTGTCCTTTCTTCGGCTCGTAAGTTCAAAGGTACGTGCTATGCCGTTGCACAAGATCTCGCCCCAAGCGCGCGCCTTGCCCAGAAACGCCTCATCGAGTTTGGAAGGGCCCGTAAACTGCGGTTCAAGTTGCGACACGAAAAGCTTATAGTAGGTGAAAAAACCTACTACTTCGACCACACTACTAACCAGGTCATTGAGGAACGCCTTTAGCCATCATTGAGACCAAAATGTACACCGCAACCACAGAACTGTCAGCCTTTATCATTCCTGCTCGCTAACATTCGAAGTGTTGTTCCCAAGCGTGATGCACTGTCCAGTCTAATAGGCTCATCTTGCGATGCCTTACTACTAACAGAAACATGGCTTAACACGTCAATCGATGATACCGAAATTCTCCCTTACCTCTCGCATTTTGACATTTTTCGGAAAGATAGACCCGATAACTCACGCGGTGGGGGTGTATTAATCGCCACTAACCGTAACCTACATTGTTCACTTGTAAACCTCTCTTCACAACTGGAAATGATTTGGATTCGATGCATTGCTACACACCCGCACATTCTGATTGGTATTTGCTATCGGTGCCCTAGTACCGACAGTTCTTTCACGCCTTCACTTCATGAAGCCTTAAATACGTTAACAAAAACATATCCTAACAGTCCTGTCCTACTGTTTGGCGATTTTAATTTTCCAACAATTGATTGGTCCGATCCTGCCTCTACATTATCTAAAACCAGCCCCGGTGGTGATTTCTTAAACACGTGTATGACATTCGGTTTAACGCAGCTCGTCACTGACTCAACACGCGTCACTGCTCACTCGTCCAACGTTTTAGATCTTGTATTAACAACTCACCCTGATAACTTTACCCCTGTCACCTTATTGCGCGGTTTGAGCGACCACCTGACAGTACATGTTTCGTTTCATTGCAACGTACTAAAGAAACAAAAAAATCGGAAAACACCTACACTCTATGATAAAGGCGACTATGTCAGCATGAACCGAGAATTATCTGAGTACTTCGATACGTTCGCCGCTAACTTTCAACTAAATTCTTTCGAGTCGAACTGGCTGCTTTTCAAATCAGAGATGCATCGCCTTATACGTCTTTACATCCCCACCATTACAATAACAGAAAGAACAACATCACCATGGTTTAATGTATTCCTCAAACGACTAAACAATAAGAAAAAACGGTTGTTTCGACAAGCCAAACGATCTAATTCTTCTTGCACATGGCAGAAGTATTACGCAGTCGAGAAAGAATACGACAAGTTAACCTCTCAAACTAAACACAAGTTTCTTTCTACCACTTTACCAGCTATGCTACAAACTAACCCGAAGCGATTTTGGAAAACTATTAATCCTAATCAGCGGAATGAGATTTCACTTATCAATAGCTCCGGTCCTCCAATCCCTGAGAACGAGGCTGCGGATCTTCTTAACAGAACATTTAGTTCAGTTTTTACTAATGAATTACTTGATGGCCTGCCCGATCCACCATACTTCGCATATCCGCTCATGCAAAATATCACATTTGATCCCATCGGCAATGTCAAAGTAATTGAATCATTGAAGAACTCGTCATCTACAGCAGTAGACGGTATCAATGCCAAAGTTCTAAAAAATACTAAACATGTGTGTAGCCTGTTTTTATCACTCATATTCCAGGAATCGCTTAACAGCGCTTCAATTCCACATGACTGGCAGGTGGGCAAGGTCATCCCAGTCTTCAAGAAAGGAAGCCGATCATCACCGAGTAACTACCGCCCTATTTCCATAACAAGCGTGTCTTGTAAAATAATGGAACATATTTTATACTCGCACATTGCTAACTTCCTAACATCCGTCAATTTTTTTCACCCAAGTCAACACGGTTTCCGCAAAAATTATTCCTGTGACACTCAACTTGCTCTTTTCTTGCACGACTTACATTTAAACCTAGATCGTAACATCCCGACTGACACAATATTTTTAGATTTCGAAAAAGCATTCGATAAGGTCCCTCATGGTCGTCTCTTAATAAAGTTATCGCGTCTTAACATTCATCCTTGTGTTCTAAGCTGGATTCGAGGGTTTTTAACTAACCGTGAGCAATTCGTATACGCTAACTCCCATTCTTCATCCTTAACACCCGTGCTTTCAGGCGTACCTCAAGGTACCGTACTTGGTCCCCTCCTTTTTTTAATATACATCAATGACCTACCTTGTAATATTTCTTCTCATATCCGACTCTTCGCCGATGATTGTGTGGTTTACCGAGCAGTTACTAACTCCAGCGACCATTTGGCATTACAAAATGACCTATCGCGCATACAAAACTGGTGTACCACTTGGCTCATGTCATTAAATGTAGCTAAAACCGTGTTAATGTCCATTCATCGTCGTCGTAACTACGTTATCCCCAATTATAGCATCAATAACACGCAGATTGCAACAACGCATTCATTCAAATATCTTGGTGTGTACATCTCGCGTGACTTAACTTGGACCTGTCATGTTAACCACATAATAAACTCTGCTAATCGTACTCTAGGTTATCTACGCCGTAACCTCTTCCTCGCTCCTCCCTCTATTAAACAACTTGCTTTTCTAACCTTTGTGCGGCCTAAGCTTGAGTATGCCGAAGCTATTTTTGACCCCCACCACAATAACCTTATAAAAGCCCTCGAGTCGGTTCAGAACCGCGCGACACGATTTATCCTGTCAACTTATTCATACAATACAAGCATCTCGGCACTAAAAGCCCAAATAAACCTACCCTCTCTAGCCTCACGCCGTAGAATAGCCCGTCTTAATCTTTTTCATAAATTCTTTCATTCCTTGCCTTTTGACAACCCGTACATAAAAAGAGCACATCGCATTGCCCGCACCAGTCACTCTAATACAGTATATCCCCCACAAGCTCATACCGTTACTTTTCAGCAATCATTTTTTCTGCGCACAACACGAGACTGGAATGGCCTGCCCGCCGAAGTTGCCACTATCATCGACCCACTTGCATTCAAGCGACTCATCGGAAATATCCCTCTGTAATTTGTAGTATCTCTTTGTCACTAACTCCCCACTCCCTCATGTAATGTCTCAACAGAGACCTTTGAGGAAATGAATAAATAAATAAATAAACAAACAAACAAATAAATAAATAAATAAATAAATAAACAAATAAGAAGCCGATCAATGAGTTAGCGGTAAGAGGGGGAATAGAGGAATTCCAGATCAAGCTAAAGAACAGGTATTCTGCTTTAACTCAGGAAGAGGACCTTAGTGTTGAAGATATGAACGATAATCTTATGGACATCATTAAGGAGTGTGCAATAGAAGTACGTGGTAACTGCGCTAGACAGGACGCCAGTAAGCTGTCGCAGGAAACGAGAGATTGGATCAAGAAATGCCAATGTATGAAAGCCTCTAACCCTAGAGCTAGAATCTTACTGGCAGAACTTTCCAAATTAATCAACGAGCATAAGACAGCTGGCATAAGGAAGTATAATATGGATAGAATTGAACATGCTCTCAGGAACGAGGAAGCCTAAAAGCAGTCAGGCAAGTATAAGATGTATGCGTTTAGAGACAAAGCCGGCAGTATCATTACTAGTATGGATTAGATAGTTCAAGTGGCTGAGGAGTTCTATAGAGGTTTATACAGTACTAGTGGCACCCACGACGATAATGGGAGAGAGAATAGTCTAGAGGAATTTGAAATCCCACAAGTAACGCCGGAAGAAGTAAAGAAAGCCTTGGGAGCTATGCAAAGGGGGAAGGGAGCTGGGGAGGATCAGCTAACCGCAGATTTCGTGAAGGATGATGGGCAGATTGTTACAGAAAAACTGGCCACCCTGTATACGCAATGCCTCATGACTTCAAACGCACCGGAATCTTGGAAGAACATTAACATAATCCTAATCCATAAGAAATAGGACGCCAAAGACTCGAAAAATTATAGACCGACCAGCTTACTGTCTGTAACCTATTATGATCTCTTATGAATATGAATACTTCATCTCTTGTCAAAATGATAGTCGCGAAATTTGGAAAAACTAAATGTTATGCTAAATCGAGCTTCGTCGTCACATGCAAATATTGAGATTTGTAAAGATGTCAATATCATTCCGTGTAAATTGCTTCCTGATCGTTGTATTTTTTTTTGTTAATGCAGCTGGCCTATGTGTCCATAGAAATGCCATCCGCTATATTCAGTCAGGTGCCCGGAGAGTATATTCTTATATCCTACTACTGAATCTGAGCTAGTCCATTTGTTTTCTGAGTTACGTAATACCATGTCGTGTGACATTGACGGCATACAGATTACACTGGTAAAGCAGGTTTTGGACATTATATCGCCTGGTTTAGCATACATTTACCACCTCTGCCTGAGAACTGGGGTATTTCCTGCCAAAATGCAGACAGCTAAAGTACTAGCACGTTTTAAAAAGGCAGTAAAACTGTGATTTATAATTAAATACTCATTTCTATACTGGCAGTATTTTTAAAAGGACTTGAAAAGTTATTATTTTGGCGTATTTCAGATTTCCTTGAAAAACTGGCGGTTCAAAAAACTGTTCACTGACTGTCAATATGCTAGGGTACTACGGTATTCGTGTTATTTCTTTGGATATAGTGAAATCTTATTTAAATCAGCGGAATCAACTTGTTGAAATTATTGGCATCTGCTCGCAGTTCAAGCAAGTAACAGTTGGTGCTCCCCAAGGGAGCATATTGGGCCCCCTTCTTTTCAATATATACGTAAATGACGTTGTTCTTGTGGTTAGTGAACCCAAAATACATCATCTATGCAGATGATACTACGGTGCTTTTTTCATCGAACTACATTGCAAAGCTGGTTTCAACTGGAAACCCTGTTCTTGAAAAAATGCAGAGATGGTCACAGTATAATTGCTCAAAAATTAACACCGACAAAACGAAAGCTATTTTATTTCAACCAAGAAATAAAGGTGTGAACTTAGAGACCGACATTATAATAGGTTCTTCAAGAATTGAGCTTGTTCAGTCTGCGAAGACGCTAGGTGTATATTTTACTGCCATATGTTATGGACTGATAACATCGGCTTCCTTGGAGGCGAACTTGCGCAAGACGCTGGAGCGCTCTTCAGTTTAAGACCGCTGCCATGCAAGGTCAAACTTATTTTGTGCAACGCACTCTTCCTGAGTCACGTACACTACTGCTGTCTCGTGTGGAGTACGACATCTGCTACATACATAAACCGGTTATTCTTGCTTCAAAAGAAAGCTAATACGTAGCATGTGTATTGCTGCATAAGACGCTACCACTGCACCTTTATTCAAACAGATGAAATTACTCACACTGCATTCTCTGTTAGAGTTCAGGCTGTTACTAGCCTATCATAAAGAAGTAAAACAAAGCCAGTCTTAGATCACGTCATTAGCGCAATTAATTCGAAACAGAACAGAATACAGTACACGGTCACCTGAACACTGGTATGTGCCGCATCCTTGCACTAACTATGCTCATCAAATGTTGCAGCATCGCTTACCACGCCTGTTAAACGCGCTTAAATGCAATAACATAGATGTCACTTCTTGTCCTATATCGCATTTATATGAGCATTTCAGGGATTTTCTAACACGAATTAATTTGTTGTTTCGACTGTTTCTGAGGCAGACTGTCGTTACAGATCTCCATTTGATATTAGCCTCTGTCAGCGGCTCAATCATGTCCTATTCTTTCGTTATAGAGATTACTTGGTTAAAGGTTCTATCACCGCTTCTGTTGCTCTAGTGTACACTGTGGATTGCGTAGTTCTTTTATGGTCTTGTAATCTCTTTTTTTTTACATTGCATTTCTGTTTGCTGGCCTAATGTCTAAGCCAACTTGTCATTTTTTTGCCTATGTATTGTCTTTGTCGGTCCTGAATCTCTGCCTGTGCCTTCTGCTGCTGCCCTCAGACCGGGTTTAAGGCCCGTCAAGTTGCTGCGAGCAACTGTATCCTTAAATCCCCCATAAATTGTATGTTTATGGAAATAATGGCATATATATGTTGCCTACAAAGCATTTACTAAGGTTATCGCAAATAGAATCAGGAACACCTTAGATTTCTGTCAACCAAAAGACCAACCCGCCGTGGTTCCTCAGTGCCTATGGTGTTGGACTGCTGAGCACGAGGTCGTGGGATCGAATCCAGGCCACGGCGGTCGCATTTCGATGCGGGCGAAATGCGAAAACACCTATGTACTTAGGTTTACGTGCACGTTAAAGAACACCAGTTGGTCGAAATTTCCGGAGTCCTCCATTACGGCGTGCCTCATAATCAGAAAGTGGTTTTGGCACGCAGAACCCCACAATTTATTATATTACATATATTGCATGTACATATACATTACATATATTGTCTGATTACATGCAGCGCCACCTTCAAGGGGACAATAAGGTTGTCCTTACGGGGGATTACAATCTACCAGGTATGAAATGGGATTCGTACGATGCTGGTGTTGTCGATAAGGACAGCGCTGAGGCATTACTTGATATGGCCTTCAATAATGGTTTAAAGCAAGTCATTCAGCAGCCTACACGCGTCACTTCGTCCAGCAGCACAATTCTTTATGTAACTTTTGTGAGGGAAAACATTCCTGTAGAGAGCATATCAAGGGAAATAATGGACAGAGTTTCCGACCACAAGGCGACCAAATGCTCTCTATCACTTCCGTCGTCAGCACACTCAGAAAAAATTGATCACACGAATATATGATTCGAAAAACGCCGATGATGTCAGCATTCTCGACCTTTTTGATTATCACTACCCCAATTGTTCTTGTCTTTTCCATGATAATTCTGTGACAGTAAATGAATTAGAGGCGAAATTTAAGACCTATGTACGGCACAGTTTATCAAACTTTGTACTCATGCAAAAAAAAAGAAAGTGCACGAAAGAAACCCTTGGATCGCAAGGAATATAATACATATGAAACGTAAAATGTCAAGGCTGACGACATGTAAGAATAAGACATCAAATCCCTGCCACTCTGAGAAAATTAGCAAATTGGCACATGTGTTGAGAGCAGTGATAAAACAAGCAAAACATACATACATGAACGTCACACTTAGCAACTTCACCAAGAGTGCTCCTCAAAACTTTTGGAGATATTTTAACGCGAACACGTATAATCAAAGCAATTTGCCGCCTAAGGAGGCTTTCCAAAGAGCAAATCAGCTCAAACACTTCTTTAAATCCGTTTTTACACAAGACAAAGGAACTTCACAAGATATAAACCATCAGCCAACGGGAACCGGCGACATACTTGGTGATACAGAGCTAACGGAATCAGGTACACTTTCACTGCTGCTTATCATCAACATGAAAAAATCTTGCGGCCAAGGTGAGATTCGAAATACTTTTCTCAAGAGATACGCAGAATGGGGATCTAAATATCTCTTACTTATCTTTTAAAAATTTCTAGAATCGCCTGATGTGCCCAAAGACAGGAAAATAGCAAAGATTGTACCGATTCTCAAATCACCTGACGCAACAAAGCCCATCAAATTATAGACCGACCTCGCTAACTTGCACATGTTGAAAAATTCTTGAACACATCATATTAAAGCACATCATAACCTTTGCGGAAGATAATAACTTGCTTAGCAAAAACTAACATGGTTTCAGAAAAGGACTGTCTACTGTTACGCAACTGACACACACTGTGCACGATCTCGCTCTAAAAATTGATAACCGTAGGCCCACTCACATAATATTTCAGATCTATCAAAAGCCTTCGACCGGGTATCCCATCCTAAACTCCTGGGCAAACTACAGCACATTCTCAGATCTGGCAACATAATAAACTGGATAAAAGCTTATGTTGCAGATTGACAACCGTACGTAGAAATCGAAAGTAGGCAATCTGATTGGATAGACATGTCATCCGGACTACTGCAAGCAACAGTCTTAGCACCAATTCTCGCTTTACAATACATCAATGATATGGCAGGTAGCATGAAATCAACGATGCGCATGTTTGCAGATGATTGCAATATATATAGGAAAATTAGGAACCGTAATGATAAGGTAACACTAAATCACGAGCTTGCGCAAGTAGCAAATTGGGGTCAGGCATGGCAAATGAAGATTAGTTTGTAGTTTGGACATGGCTGTTTGTATGAGAGTAAGCCGAAAAAAAAAACCCAACGAGAAATCACCTACTTGATCGAAAACCAAAAAATAAAGATAGATAAATATTTGGGCATTGTCCTATCCTCTGATAGGACAATGGGACAAACATGTGTCACACATATAATCTAAGACGATGAGCAAAACGAGAACAAGGCGAAACAGTAGCCAACGTTTCGACAAGGGTTCTTGTCTTCTTCAAGGCCTTCTAAGGCATTTACAACACTTTGTTCACTTAAACGCTCTTTAAACTCTGCCTCACCAGACACTAAGATGCTAGCCTACACCTCATTCGTTCGTCCTATACTAGAATGGGCTGGCTCCCCCATACCAAACAATGCATAAAACGCCTAGAAGCAATACAGAGAAAAGCCATCAGATTCATTTACAATAGGTACAACCATAATGACTCTCCAACAGAACTCCGTGATAAAGCTTCCCTCCTGACTAATTGCAAGTGCGCTAAATTCTTGCGCCTCAAGTTTCTCTTCCACCTCCTTAACGGGGGCTGCAAATTAAACAGTGGTGCATATGTATCTTTCACTGAACAGCCAACTACTATAACTAAACATCTTAAACACTTAATTGAATACAGTTTCTACACAGACACATTCAGGTATTTTTTGTTTCCTCAATCAGAGACTGGAATGCATTGCCTAGTGTATTATTATTTGCTCACTTGACGATTTCCTTCCTATGCTGAAAAAATATGTCTATGAGTGCGCATTATGATTTATCAGTAACACCTACAGACCCGCATTTTGTCTCTAATTGGTGTCGATGTACTTTTTGGTTGTTTACCTTATGCTTCTGTATTTCTGTTCATTAACCTTTGAGGACTGGCTCAGAAAGGTCACACCCTTTTATTGTATTGCTCAACTACGTCTTCCTGTGAACTACAATATTAACAAGTGTATAAGGTTGTCATTTTTATTTTGATTCAATGTATTTTCCCATGTCCTGCAACAGCCTCCAAATGGAGGCTAGCGGTATGTATGAAATAAATAATGAAATAAAAAATAAATTTACCCAAAGGACCAGGCAGGATTCCGTAAAGGCTACTCAACAATGGACCATATTCAAAGTGTCAAATAGGTGATAGAGAAATGTGCAGAATACAACCAACCCTTATATATAGCTTTAATTGATTACGCGAAAGCGTTTGATTCAGTCGAAACCTCAGCAGTCATGGAGGAATTACGGAATCAGTGTATGCGGTATGTAAAAACACTGAAAGATATCTATAGCGGCTCCACGGCCACCGTAGTCCTCATTAAAGAAAGCACCAAAATCCTAATAAAAAAAGGCGTCAGGCAGGGAGATACGATGTCTCCAATGCTATTCACAGCGTGTCTACACGAGGTATGCAGAGACCTGCATTGAGAAGACTTGGGGATAAGAGTTAATCGAGAATACCTTAGTAACTTGCGATTCGCTGATGATATTCTCGTGCTTAGTAACTCAAAGGACCAATTGCAATGCATGCTCACTGACCTGGAGAGGCAAAGCAAAAGAGAGTGCCTAAAAATTAACCTGCAGAAAACTAAAGTAATGCTTAACAGTCTCGGTAGAGAACAGCAATTTACAATAGGCAGCGAGGCACTGGAAGTGGTAAGGGAATACATCTACTTAGGGCACGTGGTGACGGCGGATCCGGATCATGAGACGGAAATAATCAGAAGAATAAGATTGGGCTGGGGTGCGTTTGGCAGGCATTCTCAGATCATGAACAGCAGGTTACCATTATCCCTCAAGAGAAAACTGTATAATAGCTGTGTCTTACCAGTACTAACGCACGGGGCAGAAACCTAGAGGCTTACGAAAAGGGTTCTACTCAAATTGAGGACGAGCTATGGAAAGAAGAATGATGGGTGTTACGTTAACGGATAATAAAAGAGCAGATTGGGTGAGCGAACAAACGGCAGGTAATGACATCTTAGTTGAAATCAAGAAAATGAAATAGCCATGGGCAGGACATGCAATGAGGAGGGAAGATAACCGATGGTCGTTAAGGGTCACGGACTGGATTCCAAGGGAACGGAAGCGTAGCAGGGGACGGCAGAGAGTTAAGTGGGCGAATGAGATTAAAGAGTTTGCAGGGACAACATCACCACAATTAGTACATGACCGGTCTAGTTGGAGAAGTATGGGAGAGGCCTTTGCCCTGCAGTGGGCGTAACCAGGATGCTGCTGCTGAGGATAATGATACTTTCTGTGAAGATTAATACCTAATTAGGACTAATGGTGTAATTAGGCTCAATGCAAGAAGTAACCCAAGTATCTCCAAGCGATGGCAAACAACATCACCTTGTTGTTCCGCAAGGTCGCAAAAGAAAACTGCTTCCTATCTCTCTTCACAAATTCCTCCTGTTCGCCCAGTCAACGTGCTTTCTGTAACCGTTGAAGGTGTTCCCGCGTCAGCTCTCTTCGATATCGGTGCCGCCGTGTCTCTTCTTCGTAGATGTGTGCTCGCGGCTCCAAAAAGTAGACATCTCAGGCACATTATTATGCAACCGCTAATGTAACACCCGCTGAAATGGGCTCCTTTAAGGAAATAAACTGAATTGAACTTAACAACTTTTCTGGGACCCATTTCGCGGAGTACTAATAATGCATTCATTCACCCCGATGGACAGTTTACTGCTCGTGTATCCATCGACGGCATTCCCCACCACATTGAGATTATTGTGCTTCCTACGTGTGTTCATCAAGTTATCTTGGGCTGAGACTTTTTACATTCGGCTTTTGCCGTCGTTTCACGCAGAGAAAAAGTTGTACATATCAGGGATACAGCACTTGCACCTATTACGAACTCTTCATCTTCATGCATGAATTTGGCTGTAGCCTTACGTGCTGCGTGCTGGTCACGAAGACGTTGCAGCCGCCACCTCCAGTCACATCGCCGACAGAGACGCTCTAGTGGCGTCTTCTCCACGCTGTATTCCTCGCGGAATTCTTATCGCTACGTGCCTCGTCCCGTTTGCAACACAACCCCTGCCACACAACCCCACATCCGGTGATGCCCAAAGGAATGAGTGTGGCTACCCTCGCCGAGCCTCAACCCATCCCTATGGTAACGCAGTGCTCTTCTTCAACGCCAGCACCCACTTCAGGCTTCCCCCAGCCATCCTCGATCCTTACCTAACAGCTACTCAGTCTGAAGCCATGCTGCCTGTTTTGGTGACGAACGAAGCCTGTTTCGACAGCTGTTCCCCTGTGCTGAGCCAGACTTCTGTGACCCCACAACGCATCCAAACCGATGGTTGTGATGTTATATGATACCGGCCTTGTCGTGTACTGCCGTCCGAACGGAAGGTCATTGAACAACAGGGTGCTGATATGCTTGCGCGCAACATTATATGCCCTTCCTCTAGATCCTGGGCTTCTGCTGTGGTTCTGGTAAGGAAATAATGTGGTACCGTTCGCTTCTGCCTCGATTATCAAGCGGTAGTTAGGATCACGCGCAAGGACGTATATCCCATACGTCGAATTGACGACACTTAGGGCAAACTACTGGGGGCGGAGTATTTCTCCAGCCTTGATCTTTGATCAGCGTATTGGCAAATTCCGATGAACGAGACTGACAAACAAAAGACCGCGTTCACTACATCGCACTGACTTGTGAATTTAACGTGATGCCATTTGGCCTTTGATACGCTCCTGCCACATTTGAACGCATGTGATACACTGTTCTTCGTGGTCTAAAATGGAAGACGTGCGTCTGCTATTGGGATGACATTCCCGTCTTCTCCTCTAACTTCAGCCAAGATTTTCAACGATTAGACAGCAGTACTCGAGTGCCTTGCAAATGATTCATACACAAAAATGCACATTTCCAAGCAAAATTATAAAAGTGTTGGGCCATGTCGTCTCAAAGGCTGGAATCAGCCCAGACCCTGAAAAGATTACTGCTGTTATCCAATTTCCTAGCCCCTAGCAGCAGAAAGACTTACGTAGTTTCTTCAGATTGTCGTCCTATTTTCGTTGGTTTATCTGCTACTTCGGTGCAAAGCACCTCCTTTACGCAAGCTACTTTTTAGCGGTGCCTCTTTCACATGACTGCAAGTCGACTTTTCAAGCTCTCAAGCAACAGCTTATTTCTGGACCAGTGCTTCGCCACTTCGACGAAACAGCCTCCTCCTCCCCCCCCCCCCCATGCATACTGCGGCAAGCGCACAAGTTATTGGAGCAGTATTTCTGCAACGTAATGCGACCTCTAAAGAGCAAGTTATAGCATAGTTACGCTTTTTATAGCTGACGGGAACTACACCATCACAGAGCAAGAGTGTCTGGCTATTGCTTGGTCGATTAAGAAATTTCGGATATACATTTAGGCTGCCAGTTTACCATCGTTACCGACCACCATAGCCTGTGTTGGCTGTCATCAATGAAAATCTTGTCAGGACGCTTAGGACGGTGGACGCACCTCCTGCAGGAATATGACTTTACAATGTCGTACAAGTCTGGCAAAAGTCATCACGATGCAGATGCATTGCCTCACTACCAACCCTCGCTCTCTCCCAATAACGCGCCGCCGTCATCCCCTCTACGTCGTTACGACGCTACACTTGCCTCAGACCAGCTCTCATTAATGTCTCTGGACCAAGTTACACTTTCATCACGGTCAGATTTCGTCTTGGTTCAGCGATCCGACTACTACTGCTGAACTCTCATGGCTCGGCTTAGTGGATTCACCGAGCCACGCAACAGTCGCTTGCGACGTCAGCTTCGACAAATTCGCCTTCAAGATGGTGAACTACACAACTACGCTTACCACCCTACAGGTAACCGGTGGGTTCCAGTCCTACCTAGCTGATTTCGCCTTCGAGTATCAAAGGAATTTCATGACGACATATCAGCTGCCCACTTAGGCGTCCACAATACCTACGACAACAGCAAGAATCACTGCTTCTGGCCTGGCCTATCTACAGCAGTGGCCAACTACGTTGCCTCTTGTACGTCATGTCAGCACCGCAAACGCTCGACGTCACTTCCTGCCGGTTACCATAATTTCTCTCTTGAGCGGACGCACCTTCTGAATTTGTTGGCATTCATTTATATGGTCCCTTGCCTTTGACACCTTCCAGTCAACGTTGGGTTGTCACTTCGGTCGACTAATTAGTAATATATGCCGAGATTGCACCTCTTTAATCCGGTACTGCTTCTTAGGTCGCGTACTTATTCTTGAGCTCAATGGTCTTGCACCACAGGGCTCCTCGCGTTCTCCTGAGTTATTGTAAGGCATTTCTTTCCCCGATTCTTGAGGAAATTCTTCGGGCCACTGATACCGTGCCCAAATCTACTTATACCTATGATCTGCAAACCAGCGGCCTTACTTAGCGCTTCCACTGCACGCTGTCTCACCTGATTTCTATGTACAACCCTCCTGACCACACTGACTGGGATAAAGTTGTTCCTTTTGTGACATTCGCATAAGGGACTGCTATTCAACGGACTACCAGCTACAGCCTCTTTTTTCGTGGATATGAAAGATCTCTTTCGTCTGCATTCGACAGAGAATTCTGTTTTGCACCTTCTTGACTTAGCGCGTCCCTTCCAGAAGACTTTGCTGCCCGAGATGTACATTGCCGTGAAATCGCTCGCCGAAGGACGGAAGCTACCCAAGTTGAGAGGAAGCTTCGCTACGATTAAAAACGCTATGTCGTCTTGTTTTGGACTCTATTCCGAACTCCAAGCCTCTGTGGGAAGTTCCTTACACGCTACACTGGCACATACATCAACGTGGAATAAACTTCTCCAGTGAACTATCTCGTCGCCCCAGTACGCTCTATCACTGACCGCCGTTGCCCGAATGCAAAAAGTGTTCCCGTCTCGCGGATGAAGCCCTGCACTCCCCGTTTAGATGTTCTCTATGCTGCGGTCAGGCTGGTTCGCGGTTGAGCTTGCGCGTTGCCTTTCTGCAATAGAAAGCGTTTGGCAGCTTGGTCGGTGTCCGTCTCTTCACACACACACACACACACACACACACACACACACACACACACACACACACACACACACACACACACACACACACACACACACACACACACACACACACACACACACACACACACACACACACACACACACACACACACACACACACACACACACACACACACACAGACGCGCGCGCGCGCACGCACACACGCACACACACGCACGCACGCACGCACGCATGCATGCATGCATATGCACATACAGGGGGTTTCTTCAAAGCTCACCACGCAGGGCCTGACGTAACATACGCAGGAAAGAGACGACGAATCTTTAGGAGGACGTAGTTAACGTTTTTCGCTGGTAGACCGGCCTTCGTCGGCATAACGTTTGTCCTGTCTTGCCTCCGTGTATATATATATATATATATATATATATATATATATATATATATATATATATATATATATATATATATATATATATATATATATATATATATATATATATATATATATATATATATATATGTATATTGTTACGCATGAAGAAAACGAAGACCGGTGAGCGTGCTTGCGGTCCCGAGTGGGGGAAGGAAGAAGAGAACGACGCTGAGTTGATCAACCAGCTGGCCGCCCTTGCGCTCACCTTCGCGACTTAAAGTAAACGGTCCCCTTCATCCGTAAAGATTACAAACGGTCTCATTCGCGCGTAACAAAGTTGTGGAGGTGCCGAGGTGCCGCTCACAACAACGGAACCGTCACTGCCGCAGCGTCGTCGAAGCCATCGAATTCCCGGCCTCCCGCCATCAGCCGTGACCGTCTTCAACATGCCAGAAGAAGGAGCCACTCCGAGGGCAGCGCCTAGCAGTCCACTGCCATACTGCCGCGTTCCACCTCCTTCGGAGGCAAAGCGGGGGAAGATGCAGACGAGTGGCTCGTGCACTACAAATGAGTGAGCAAATCCAACGGGTCGGATGCAACCACTCCACTCACCAATGTGGTGTTCTCCCTGACCGATACCGCCCTCGTGTGGTACGAGAACCACGAGGACGCGCTTACGACGTGGAAACATTTTGTTGACGAGTTAAAGGCGTGTTTTGGGGACTCAGTCGCCAAAAAAAAAGCGTGCGGAGCAGACACTATCGCGACGGGTGCAGCTACCAGGTGAGACATGCACAACATATATCGAAGAAGAGTTAAAGCTGTTCAAGGTGGTCTGTGCTCGCATGTCGGGAAGAAGATAAAGTTGGACATTTGCTGAAAGGAATGGCTGAGGATGTGTACAATTTTCTAATTGGAAAGGAGAGACTCAGTTCTGTGTCCTGCGTCATTCGGCACTGCAGAACTTTTGAAACGCTCAAGATGCGTCGGATTGCGCCAAAGTTTGGTCAGTGGGCGAACATTACGACGGTTGCCTGTGAGGACACTTGTCCTTGCCTCGACCTTCCTTTGACCATCCGACAGATTGTCCGCGAGGAACTTTCCCGCCGCGAAGAGTTGTTGCATTCAACTGTTGACCACAATGGCGTGTACACGTCACGTGAGGGTTTGATGGCGCCACATTCGGCCCCTTGGCAACCGATGGTTACCGCAGCGGCCGTAGAGTACAGTGCAGCACCACAGTCGAGGATGACAACTCCGACTCCGTGCTGTGACCTCAGCTCGTGCCTTCTCGACGCCCGATGTATCGTCGTGACTCACGCCACGAACCAACCCACAACAAGCGGGAAAATGATAATATCTGCTTCATCGACGAACAACCAAGGTTTCGACCTCTCCCGGTGTGTTATTCCTGCGGTGTCCCGGGTCATATATCGCAGTTTTGCAACCAGCGTATAACCACGTGATATGGCCAGCCGTCAGAGTTTCCTCGGCCCTGCGAACGGCCGCACGGTGCCCCGTGGCCAGCACACGTATCATCTGGCGACGAGTATTGGTCGAGCAGCTCCCGGAGTCGCTCCCCGGCATATTACAGAAGTTTGACACCCCCACCGCAACGTCGTGCTCCGCGTTCTCCCTCACCGCTGCGTCGCACCACGTCCCCTTCGTCACCGGAAAACTAGCTAGCGCTGCCGATGGAGGTGAGGTCGCTTTAGACGTGCTACTGACAGAAATACATCCTGTGTTGATGCTGAAAAACAAAGTGCGCTTGCTTGTAGATAATATCCCTGTGATGGCTCTGGTGGACACAGGCGCAACAATTTCGGTTACGTGTGTCTCTTTTAAACACGTGGACGAAGATTCAAAGTTCTGTGGAGTGAGTGGCGAGCCGTTGCGACCTAATTGGGTGTGTAGTGCTGACGTGTTTTTGGGATGGCATGTTATTACGACAGATTTTGTAACTATTCCTCGGTCGACCCATGATGTTATTCTCGGCATGGCCTTCTTGCAGGAGTGTGGTGCTACAGTCGATTGCCGCACAGGAAAGGTGTTCTTAAGTGGTACAATTCCATCAGGACTCCTGGAGAGCCCTGTAGATCGCGAAACTACACTGTGTTGTGGTGACACAGTCATACCTGCATCATCTACCGTTTGCGTTCCCGTTGTCTGTTGCGGCGCCGATTCCGACAGCTTCGAAGCTACCATAGAACCAATGCACTTTAACTGTATGAAGGAGAATGTGTTGGTGCCACATTGTGTGGTTTCGATCAAAGGCGGAGGCACTGGCTTATGGACCGTAAACTGTTCTAAGGAGCCCGTTACACTATCAGATTGCATGAAATTCGCCATCGCCAGGGAACACGCGTCCTCATCAGTGGCTGAACTTACCGATGTGCCGGAAGAACCTGGTGGCCACAGTTCGGAAACGACCCTTTTGTTGATGGCAAATAAATCACTCAGCACGAGTGAACGCCTAACTTGAGAGGGTGTGCTTTCGAAGCATGTTTCGGTATTCGCCTTTGCGCAGAAGGACAAAATACCTGCAAACCCTGCGTCACGAACGCGCCATACCATCAACACGGGTTCGGCAAATACGATTCCACAAAAGCCATATCGTGCTTCACCATCAGAGCGCCAGATTATCAACGAACAAGTGCACGAAATGATGAAAAAAGGATTCGTACAAGAGTCAGCGAGTCCGTGGGCAGCTCCAGTGATTCTTGTTAAAAAAAGATGGATTTTGGAGATTTTGCGTCAACTATCGCCGTTTGAATGCTGTAACAAAAAAGGACGTGTACCCACTCCCACGTATTGATGACGCAATAGACTTCCTTCATTCCGCCTTTTACTTTTCCTAATTAGATTTTCGATGCGGCTATTGGCAAATTCCGATGCATCCTGACGACATGGAGAAGACTTCTTTGTAGTCCCTGACGGGCTCTTCGAATTTAATGTGATGTCATTTAGATTGTGCCATGCTCCGGCAACAATCGAGAGATTTATGCACACTGTTCTGCGTGGCTTGAAGTGGACCATCTGTTTGTGCCACCTCGACGACGTTGTCATCTTTGGCCGCACCTTCAGCGAACACAACTCGCGCCTGGATATTGTCCTGAACTGCATCAGAAACGCTGGTCTAGTTTTAAACTCTAAGAAATGCCACTTCGGAGACCGCCAGACTCTTGTGCTTGGGCACCTCGTTCACAAGGATGGCATCCGCCTTGATCCCGAAAAAACAGCAGCCGTTGAAGCGTTCAGTGCACCGCGCTCTGTCAAGGAGCTCCGTAGTTTTCCGGGGCTTTGTTCCTATTTCCGCCGATTTATTCCTAAATTCGCCGACGTCGCGTATCCGATATGTCATCAGTAAAACTTAATTTGGGCCTAGTTGGTACATAATTCTGTACTTAACGTTACAGCGCAAGCACCTAAGACGAGCCACAAAAAGTGCCAGTGTGTGTCGTGTCTGTCTTCTTGTGGTTCGTCTTAGGCGTTTGCGCTTTGACGTTAAGTTTAGAATCCGCTGACATGCCTGCTACGAAAGGACATCCCCTTTCAATGGACTCCGGAGTGCGACTCTTCTTTTCGTCAGTTGAAGTTTCTGCTGACGTCACGACCGGTTCTTCAACACTTCAGTCCTTCAGCTCCGACGGAACTCAATACGGATGCCAGTGGCATAGGTATTAGTGCCGTCCTAGTTCAACGATACGGTGACCGCGAACACGTGATCGCATATGCAAGCCGCTCATTAAGTAGGCCCGAGCAGAATTACACTGTCACGGAACAAGAATGCCTCGCGGTAATAAGTGCGGTTCAGCGGTTTTGTTCTTACCTGTATGGACGCCCCTTTACAGTGGTCACCGACCACCACTCATTGTGTTGGCTTGGGAATCTTCGTGACCCTTGTGGCCGCCTTGCGCGCTGGGCGCTCCGACTGCAAGAATACACCTTCACCGTCTCTTATTAGAGCGGTTGGTGACACGCTGATGCGGACTGCCTCTCGCGTAGTGCCACTTAGCACTACGGACTGTGACGCCGATGACTTCGATCACCTCGTGGCTTCTGTGTTGCCACGTTTTCCAGACTTCGACTGCTTCAAAGCCGAACAGCGAAAAGACGATAAATTAACACCGCTCTTCACTACTACGACCGCCTCGACGACAGCAAACCATATCTATGTACGTGATGGACTCCTATATAAGAACTTTCCCAGCACTGGCGCACATTTTCTCCTATTGGTACCGGATAGCCTTCGCCCAGCGATTCTTAGTGCTATGCACGACGACCCTACGTCTGGCCATCTAGGCTCGGCGAGGACGCTCTACGGAATTCCGGAATGCTTTTATTGGCCTGGAATGCGATAGTCTGTTGGGCCGCATGTGGCCAGCTGCATGCAGTGTCAGCGCCACAAACGGCCATATACTGCTGCAGCTGGTCTCCTGCAGCCGATCCCGCCTCCAAGCACACCTTTCCAACAAGTGGGCATTGACTTCGTAGGCCCATTTCCAAAATCAGCCAAGGGAAACCGTTGGATAGTTGTTTGCGTCGACTACCTCATACGCTACTGCGAGACGGCGGCCGTGCCCCCCGCAACTACCACTGACGTTTCAACTTCCTGCTGCAAGATGTGCTCCTGCGACATGGTCCGCCTCACGTGATCATCAGTGACCGTGGACGACAATTCACAGCAGACATCTTAGAGGGGATGTTTCGTATGTGTGATACGAAGCATACGAAGCGCACCAACCGAACAATTGTAAACATGCTATCTATGTATGTTTCATCCGACCACAAGAACTGGGATAACGTACTGCCTTTTATCACGTACGCGTTCAACACCGCCAAGCACGAGACTACCGGCTGTAGCTCTTTCTTCTTGCTGTACGCACGGCCACCCCGGTACACAAGCGACACTGTTTTCCCTATCTGTGATCACGAAAATCCCACTGTCACCAAGACTCTGGTGACAGTCTCTGCCTTGCCGAAGAAGCTCGTCGTATTGCTCATTTGCGTACTTTGCCATCGCAGGACAGTTCAAAAGCACGCTACGACATTCGCTACCGTCCGGTAACCTATCGCCCTGGTGATTTAGTTTGGGTGTGGACTCCAGTACGGAAACGCAGGTTATGCCAAAAGCTTTTGGCCACCTACGATGGACCGTATGTGATTATTAACAGACTCACGCAAGTCACGTATATCATAGCTCGCCTCACGGCGAGTGGTAGAAGAGCTGCCAAGACACAAGTGGTCATTGTAGCCCGCTTGAAATTGTTCACGTCACGACAAATAGATTGACTCACCGCTGGGCTTCGTCTGCGACGAGAGGAATCTTACGCATGAAGAAAACGAATACCGGTGAACGTGGTTGCGGTCCCGAGTGTGGGTAGGAAGCGCACTCACCTTCGCGCTTAACAATATATATATATATATATATAGTGTCACGTGGTGGTGACGTTGAATAACACAGTAGCAATACTGTGAACAAGAAAACTAACTTTTATTGGGCGAACCTGTGCCCACAAAACAGGCTACACTTATAGCGCAACGATAGCGGCGAACACGCTCGGCGATCGTCGAAAATCTGATCAGTGGGTCAAGAGCGTCGGCTTTTATACAGCAGTCGGCGAATGTTCCAGGCTAAACGTTGGGACCCGGGTGCCTTCCACAAAGTTCTACACCATTCACGTCAGGCGATGAAATCAGATAACACAAGGTTCGGTGACAACAGACAGCGGATAGAAGCATCGATAACTTTCCAGAAACTTCGGATACATACAGGCGCGTCCCGCGCTGAGCGATAACATTTGTTAGGCGGCAAAACGTGTCGCCCGATCAAGACAAGTACGCGTGTCAATACCCCCCTCTTAAAAAGCATCGACCCGATGCTGCAAACAAACGAAAGTAATAAATAAGCACTCGTAGCAAAGAAAAATAAACAAAATAAGGAAAGTTCGTTAGCGTCCGTAAAACGGTATAAGACGCACCACGCGGACCACATCAGGTCGTGCGCGACGTCGCTGTGAATGCGAAATGCCGTCTGGCACGACCTCACAGTCCAGTGCGCCAATACGTTGGATGACCTTGTAGGGCACGAAATAGCGTCGCAATAGTTTCTCACTCAGTCCTCGTCGGCGTATCGGGGTCCATACCCAAACACGGTCGCCGGGCTGGTACTCGACGAAGCGTCGTCGGAGGTTGTAGTGTCGGCTGTCGGTATGCTGCTGGTTTTTGATCCGTAGGTGGGCGAGTTGTCGGGCTTCTTCGGCGTGCTGGTGATAGGTAGCGACGTCAAGATTCTCTTCGTCAGTGACGTGCGGCAACATGGCGTCGAGCGTCGTCGTCGGGTTCCTGCCGTAAACCAACTTGAACGGCGGGATCTGTGTTGTTTCTTGCACCGCCGGTTTGTAAGCGAATGTTACGTACGGCAGGACGCCATCCCACGTCTTGTGTTCGACGTCGACGTACATCGCTAGCATGTCGGCGAGGGTCTTATTCAGCCGCTCCGTAAGACCATTCGTCTGCGGGTGGTAGGCTGTTGTCCTCCTGTGCCTTGTCTGATTGTAGTTCAGAATGGCTTGAGTGAGCTCCGCTGTATAGGCCGTTGCTGTGTCGGTGATGAGGACTTCTGGAGCGCCATGTCGCAGCAGGATGTTTTCGGCAAAGAATTTCGCCACTTTGGCTGCGCTGCCTTTTGGCAGTACTTTAGTTTCAGCGAAGCGGGTGAGGTTGTCCATCGCCACGACGATCCACTTATTTCCGGTTGTTGACGTCGCAAAGGGTCCCAGCAAGTCCATCCCGATCTGCTAAAATGGTCGGCAAGGAGGCTGGATTGACTGTAGTAATCCGGCTGGCCTTGTCGGCGGTGTCTTGAGTCGCTGACACTCTCGGCATGTTCTGACATAACGGGCGACGTCGGCGGTCAGGTGCGGCCAATAATACTTTTCTTGTATCCTCGATAGTGTCCGGGAAAATCCTAAGTGTCCAGCGGTCCGATCGTCATGTAGGGCGTGCAATACTTCTGGACGAAGTCCTGACGGGACAACAAGCAGGTAGTTGGCGCGGACTGGGAAAAAGTTCTTCTTCACGAGTACATTGTTTTGAAGCGTGAAGGAAGATAATCCGCGCTTAAATGCCCTGGGGACAACGTCGGTGTGCCCTTCCAAATATTCGACGAGGCCTTTTAGCTCCGCGTCTGCCCGTTGCTGTGCAGCGCAGTCTTCCGCGCTTATCATTCCAAGGAAGGCGTCGTCATTCTCGTCGTCTTGCGGCGGCGGGTCAGTGCGGGCGCGTGATAGGCAATCGGCATCGGAGTGTTTTCGTCCGGACTTGTAGGTGACAGTGATGTCGTATTCTTGTAGTTCGAGGCTCCACCGCGCTAGTCGTCCTGAAGGATCCTTTATATTCGCTAGCCAACACAACGCGCGATGGTCACTGACGACTTTGAATGGCCTGCCATAAAGATAAGGGCTAAATTTAGCTGTAGCCCAAACGATGGCGAGACATTCCTTTTCGGTCGTAGAATAGTTGCCTTCCGCTTTTGACAGCGACCGGCTTGCGTAAGCTATCGCCTGACTCCGTTTCTCCTCTGGACTAGAACGGCACCGAGGCCTAGGCTACTGGCGTAAGTATGGATTTCTGTATCGGCGTACTCGTCGACGTGCTCAAGTACCGGCGGCGACTGCATGCGTCTATTGAGTTCTTCAAATGCGTCGGCCTGCAGCGTTTCCCACTTGAACTCAACATCACATTTAGTTAGCCGTGTCAATGGCTCGGCGATGCGTGAAAAGTCCTTGACAAAGCGCCTGTAGTAGGCACACATGCCAAGGAATCTACGCACTGCCTTCTTATTGATGGGTTGCGGGAACTGTGCGATTGCAGCTGTCTTTTGCGGGTCTGGAGGGACACCAGATTTTCTGATTACGTGGCCTAGGAACAGAAGCTCATCGTAAGCGAAGCGGCATTTTTCCGGCTTCAGAGAAAGCCCTGACGACTTGATGGCTTCTAGTACTGTCGCAAGCCGCTTGAGGTGATCGTCGAAATTTCCGGCGAAGACGACGACGTCATCCAAGTAAACGAGACAGGTCTGCCACTTCAATGCTGCTAATACCGTGTCCATGACGCGCTGGAACGTTGCAGGCGCCGAGCACAGTCCGAATGGCATAACCTTGAACTCGTAGGGGCCGTCTGGCGTGATGAAGGCGGTCTTTTCGCGATCCCTTTTGTCGACTTCTATTTGCCAGTAGCCAGGCTTGAGGTCCATCGATGAGAAGTATTTAGCGTTGCAGGGCCGATCCAATGCGTAGTCTATCCGTGGGAGGGGGTATACGTCTTTTTTCGTGATTTTGTTCAATCGACGATAATCGACGCAGAAACGTAGGGTTCCGTCCTTTTCCTTAACTAAAACAACAGGGGATGCCCACGGGCTTTTCGACGACTGGATGATGTCGTCGCGCAGCATTTCGTCGACTTGGTGTCTTATAGCTTCGCGTTCTCGCGTCGAAACTCTGTAAGGGCTCTGCCGGAGTGGTCGAGCGCACTCTTCGGTTATTATGCGATGCTTTGCGACTGGGGTTTGTCGAATCCTTGATGACGTCGAAATGCAGTCATTGTATCTTCGAAGCAGACTTCTGAGCTGTTGCTTCTTAATCACTGGGTGACTTGGATTTATGTCGAAGTCTGGCTCGGGAACTACGGTCGTCGTGGTAGATGTGACAGAATCCGAGAGGGCAAACGCATCGCTGGTTTCCTGAATTTCCTCGATGTATGCGATCGTCGTGCCCTTGTTGATGTGTTTGAAGTCGTGGCTGAAGTTTGTCAGCAACACCTTCATGTTTCCTCCGTGCAGTCGAGCGATCCCTCTTGCGACGCAAATTTCGCGGTCGAGCAGTAGACGTTGGTCGCCTTCTATGACGCCTTCTACGTCAACGGGTGTTTCGGGGCCGACCGAAATTACAATGCTGGAGCGAGGCGGGATGCTCACTTGATCTTCGAGCACCCTCAAGGCGTGGTGACTACGAGGGCGCTCCGGCGGTATCGCTTGATCTTCCGACAGCGTTATTGACTTCGCCTTCAGGTCTGTGACTGCGCCGTGTTGGTTCAGGAAGTCCATGCCGAGAATGACGTCTCGTGAGCACTGTTGGAGGATAACGAAGGTGGCAGAGTAAGTCCGGTCATGAACGGTAATTCTTTCCGTGCAGACTCCAGTCGGCGTAATCAGGTGTCCTCCAGCGGTCCGAATTTGAGGGCCTTCCCATGCAGTCTTAACCTTCTTCAACTGGGCGGCGATGTGTCCACTCATGACGGAGTAATCGGCCCCTGTGTCGACTAAGGCGGTGACTGCTTGGCCGTCGAGAAGCACGTCGAGGTCGGTGGTTCTTTGTCTGGCGTTGCAGTTGGGTCTTGGCGTCGGATCACGGCTGCGTCGTGTTGAACTGAAGCTGGAACGTCGCGTCGTCAAGCCGTCTTTCGTCGCTGTAGTCTTGGCTTCCCGACTTCTTCGGGATGGCGGCGTGTCGTGATTAGCTCGTCGAGATGGTTTCTTCGTCGTCTTCGTTGGCGGCGGAGGATCTTCGTCAGTTCGACGAACAGCAACCGCACCTCCATCGGTTGCTGCTTTTTGTTTTCCGGATATAGGCTCGCAGAGCGGCCCCGGGCTGGGCCGGTGTATGGTCGGCGCTGCGGCGACAGGTAGCGGCCTGGTGAAGGCGAACGGGACGGTCGTCGAGGGTTCCACTGAGTGGCGGCGAGGTAGTCGGCGATATTGCGAGGTCGTTCGCCAATTTGTGGTCGCGGCGCGTTAACGGCGAACCCTCGGAGTCCCATCTCGCGGAAAGGGCATCGGCGGTAGATGTGCCCGGCTTCTCCGCAGTGATAGCAAAGCGCACGGTGGTCGGGGGCGCGGCAAACGTCAGTCTTCGTTGGAACGCCGCGTGAGGGGACGGCTTGGCGTGTTGGCGGCGGGGGTCGTGGTGGACGACGGAACTGTGTCGTCACTGGGCCCTGGCGTGGACGCGGAGGGAGTACGTGACGGCGGGCTACAGCGCCGTATGTCATCGCTTGCGGCTGAGGTTGCGGCAATTCAGGGGCTACTCTGAGTTGTTGTTCGACCTCCTCTCGTACGGCGTTGGCAATCGACGCCACTTGAGGCTGTGATGACGGGAACAGCTTTTGCAGCTCCTCCTGCACGACCGCTCGGATAGTCTCGCGCAGGTCGTCGGTGGCCAGTGACTGAACTCCGGCGTAGTTTGTCAAGTTAGAGCGGCGGTTGAATTGCCGGTTCCTCATTTCCAGTGTCTTCTCGATGCTGGTGGCTTCGCGAAGAAACTCGTGGATGGTCTTCGGTGGGCTTCGTACCATTCCGGCAAAATGTTCCTCCTTCACACCACGCATCAGTAGGCGGACTTTCTTCTCCTCGGACATTTCCGGGTCGGCGTGGCGGAATAGGCAGTGCATTGAAGGTCATTGTGCCGCTGCCTTTGAGCATTTGGCATATTGTGTCTGATTCTGTCAAGGAAGCATTGAAGCGTGGACAAAGAGTGAGGACATCATCTATATACGAGGTATAGGACTCGCCGAGTTGTTGCTTGCGAGTGTCGACTGGCTTTTTCACGAGGGTGGAATGAAATGTCGGAGTGCCACAAACTTGAAGCTCCTGTTTGAAAGTACTCCAGCCTGTGAGGTCGATCTCGTGGATGAAAAACCAAGTCCTCGCTACGCCCGTGAGATAGGAGAGTTAACTTAGCTTGAGTAGCTCGTCCCAACGGTTACCAGTACTCACCCGGCCGTAGTTGCCAAGCCAATCCTCCACATCTTCACCGCAATGGCCAGCAAACAGATATTAATCTTGCTGGGCCTCACTGATGACTCAATATGAAGATGCTGCGCCAAGCAGAGCGAACAACGTACATGTAGAAGTGCCAGATGCCTCGTCCTGCGGAATGCTGGTGGACAGCTGCACAAATGGCCACCTCAGCGAAGCTCCGGGAAGTAGAGCGGGTGAATTGAGGGAGGGGGACCAAGAAGAAACCTCCACCACGTGTGACGTAGCAGTTCATCATCATCAGTAGCAGCAGCAGCCTGGCTACGCCCAATGCACGGCAAAGGCATCTCCCATACTTCTCCATCTAACATGGTCATGTGCTAATTTTGGTCATGTCCCGACAAACTTCTGAATCTCATCCGTCCACCTAACTTTCTGCCGCCCCCTGCTACGCTTCCGTTCTCTTGGAATCCAGTCCGTAACACTTAATGGCCATCAGTTATCTTCCTTCCTCATTCATGCCCTGCCCATGCCACTTTTTCTTGGTTTCAATAAGATGTCATTAACTTGCGCTTTTCCCTTACCCAATCTGCTCTCTTCTTATCCGCTTAACGTTACCCCCATCATTCTTTCCATAGGTCGTTGCGTCGTCCTCAATTTAAGTAGTAGCCGTTCCGTAAGTTTCCAGGCTTCTGTCCCGTAGTTGAGTACTAGTAAGACACAGCTGTTATACACTTTTCTCGTGAGAGATAATGGCAATCTGCTGCCCATGATCTGAGAATGCCTGACATATGCACCCCAGCTCATTCTTATTCTTCTGATTATTTCAGTCTCATGATCCGGATCCACGTTTAGTACCTGCCTAAGTAGATGCATTCCCTTACCACTTCCAGTGCCTACCTACCAATAGTAAACTGCTGTTCTCTTCCGAGACTGTTAAGCACTACTTTTTTCCTGCAGATTAATTTTTATACCCGCCCTTCTGCTTTGCCTATCCAGGTCAGTGAACATGCATTGCAATTGGTCCCCTTAGTACGCAATGCAGTATCATCAGCGAATCGCAAGTTACTACGCCCCGACAACCTCGCGGACCAATCAGACTGAAGGCACAGGTCCACCTCAATATGCAAAACAAGGTGAGGCGTGCAGACGGGACACAAGAGAAGAGAAGTGGACAACAACTCGTATCCTGTCTGCATGCCTCACCTTTTTTGCATAATGAATCCTCACCAACTAGCTCAGCTTTCCGTTGTTTTATGTACATCTCAAGATGAGTCCTCTTAGCTCCTCCAGGACATTCGTTAATAAAACGGAGGCAGCGTCACCCTTCCCTTTTTGCAACAATACCTCTCCCTTTCCACATCTCTTGCACATTTTACTGCTGAATAAACGTGGTTTCATTTATTCTGTCTAAAGCGATGAAGACGAAGGGCCCGATGTGATAACGATTATGTACAGGCGATGAAGGGCCTGCGAAATGCGCAATATATATATATATATATATATATATATATATATATATATATATATATATATATATATATATATATATATATATATATATATATATATTTAAATATATATATATGTATATATATACCTACGAAAGCGACGACGAACCTTTTGGAAAACGCATTTACTTTGCATTTTCGGCTGGTGGGCAAGCTTTCGTAAGAGTACAAAAACGCGTGAAAAATGCATACAAAGCTTTAAAAGCATCGCATCAAGTGCAGAGAGCGCGCTATCTGCGCTTACCTGAACTTGCACTGCGCATCACAAATCATTATCAATGACATGCATATTGGAATGCACATAATGAAATGCAGATGTGTTCAGTACACAACATATACAAGCATGGCTCTCAGGCAAATGCCAGCGGTCACCATGATTATGTGTAGTGAAACAAAATGACGTACATATGCATATACAAAGGCGGGACACAAAGGCTTTTCCGCCGCCGCCATTTGGCATGACGTCACACTGCGTTCCTAATCGTTTCTCTCGCCCACACTCGTTTCGCCAGCTGCGTCGCATGCCTGATAACATGTCTGAAGATTGAGAAGGAGAGCTCGCGTGCGCCGCAATCACAGTTGAGGTGGCAGTGTGGAGGGCGACAATTCTAGTAAGCAGGAGGAAGCCTGGAAGCGACATCAGAACGAGATGAAGAGGAAACGAATCGCCCCGGAAACGAACAGCGCACCGAACGACTGGCTAAACGCCGAAGCATAGCTAGACAACCAAACTTACCCGGACTTGCTATCGAGGTTAACCAAGGCTAACCATGCTGTGCTTTAGCTTTCGCTACGTATATCCTGGTATAGCCGATCTCAGCCACTGTCAATTTTTTCATATTTCGCGGGCTTTCTATGCAACCCAGAAAAAACTACATGAGGCGTGTCGTACAGGAAACAACTCGATCGGTGGTTTCTGACTATGTTCTAGAAATCTGCATATCATATTGGGGTCCTCGGACAATAATCAGGAAGTTGTATTACCCTAATTAATTAGTGAGTTATGCGGAAAACAACAAATTGCTTGAAATACTACAAGTCAGTGCAAACAGTGTGCGTTTGGCTCAATTCACTTCCAACGCACCTTTCATTTGTAAAATCTTGGCTCAAGTTACGTCGGACACCCTGTATGTGTCTGTGTGTGTGTCTGCGCGCGCCACTTCTTTGTATTAGTAGTAGTAGCAGTGGAAAGACAAGTGTTTCAGCAACTACACAGGTATTTGAAGAACAGCTTGTTTCGAATTTCAATTGGAAAGAAGCCAATAATTGGTGGTTTCCGGTCTAAGTGGGGTAATAAGCTTGCGTTTTGCATTGCGACTTGCTTCAAAAGACCATGCACACAGACGTATATATATATATATATATATATATATATATAGTAATGGAAAATCAGAAGCAGTGGGGTTGTGGCTGTGAGAGAGACAACGACGATGAAAGAACAACCTTGCTTCAATGCTCGGTCAGATATACTATCGGTCAGATACTATCGCTCTAGTCGCGAAAGCTTACTGCCTAAAGAGCCTCGCGACATTTGGCGGCAGACGCTGGACCATTTCCAAACTTGGAACTCCGAAGCCGGACGATCCCTGTCATATCTCCCATGCCTCAGGATACTAGTCCGACCGAGCACCGAACACCGTTGGCATGGCACCGCCTCCGGTCGTGTGTCCTGGTGTGCCATGCCAACGGGATCCTCCCATATTCAATGGCACTGACGACCATGACGTAGAGGACTGTCTGTCATCATACATCCGAGCGCGTGCCCACAACAAATGGTCTGAAGCTGACAAGCTTGGTTACGTGCCATTGTGCCTTTCCGGGGTTGCCCATCTTTGGCTCTGCAACCATGAGGCTGACTTTTCGACATGTACGGCATTCCAAACGACACTTCAAGAAGTCTTCGGTCGCCCTGCTGTGTGGAAACTTCGGGCTGAACAACAGCTTCGCTGTCGTGCACAACAAAAGGGCGAAACTTTAACGAGCTACATTGAAGGTGTAGATTACATTTGCGGGTGTATCAACCCAAAAATGACCGACGATGACAAGGTCAAGAATATCTTGGAAGGCATAGAAGACAACGCCTTCCAAATGCTCTTGGCAAAGAACCCTCCGGCGGTCAATGACCTCACAACGCTTTGCCAGAGCTATGAGGAGCTGCGCAAATAACGGCTTTCTACGCTCAGTGGTCTCGCTCCGGACGTAGCGCTTGCAGGTCTGAGTGATCTTGCCAGTGCTACTCCTTGCAGTTCAGCAATTTTCTACCAGATCAAACAATTTGTACGAGAAGAAGTCGCACGCCGTCTCTCTCTTCTGCCGGTCAGTCTAGCTTCAGAGTCGCCCTTGTCTCCTGATCTCCGTGAGGCGATACAAGAACAAGTCACTAACGCAGTACCACTTGCTCATCAACTGCCTCCTACATCTGTTCCACTTACGTACGCTGCCGTTATCGGGAATCCAAGGCCTCCGTCTGCAGATATTCAATCCAGACTTATCAGCGCCTTTCCCATACCTCCGCAAGCAGATGCAGCATATGCCCCCCCCCCCCCCCCTCCCGAAAGCAGCTACTGGCCGCCACGGCAGCCCGTGCGCCCACCTCGCCAATATTCCCATCAGTCTCCGCCCGCTGTTCTCAATGCATGGCACGCCCATGACAACCGCCTATCTGTTATTCGTGCGGCCTGCTTCAGCATGCTGCTTTGCCACCGGCGCGGATGGTATCCTGCGGATTCTCCGGGGGCACAAACCAATGGTTTCGACTCTCCGTCCCGTTTCGCTACTGCCGCTCAGCCTTTCGAAGCCTCGCCTCCTGCTTCCCGAACCTTCAATTCCCGTTGGTCTCCGTCTCCCCGTCAGCGTTCTCTGTCGCCGCTTATCCGTCCCCCTGAAGCCATCTGAGAGGAAAACTAAGGACCGCAGTTCCGGAGGCAAGAACTGCGATCTCAACGAACTCCTCAAGATCTCATTCCTTTCCTGCGAACGTACTTGAAGTTTCCGCAGGAGACATTGCCGTTCATGCGCTTGTAAACATTGGAGCAGCAATATCAGTGGTTTCGGACCAGCTTCGTCTAACCCTTAGAAAGTCAGGACGCCATATTCTGCCATTTTATTACGTACAGCAAGCGCTGCGCCGATTGAACCCTTAGGGAAGTGCACCGTGCGTGTTGTTATAAGCGGCGCTTTATACCATATTGACTTCATTGTTCTGCCTCACTGCTCCCATGCCAAGATTTTAGGATGGGACTTTCTGTCCTCTCATTATGCCGTTATTAGCCCCGAGAATCAGGAGTGGCGCCCTCTCGCGAGTGACGTCACGGCCAGGACGCCGCTCGCTCCGGCTCGCTCGGCTGCCGCGCGCGCTCGTTCCCTTCGTGTATGCTTGGGGTATGGGTGGCTCGAGCACGGTATTGAAGAATACGTCGGCTTCTTTCAGCTGCCATACCTTAACCACAGTTTCTTCTGCAAAAGCGTGTGAGTCGAGAAACTTTGCGGCTTGGATAACGCAAGCTAAGTAGCGTTAAAGGGGTCTACTAGGTTTTGCAATGCATATATGCGCCGTGTCTATCGGTAAATTTTGACTAAAAAAAGAATATCTGCAAATTCAACGCGCGAAGTTGTGTATGATGCTTTGCTAAACATTTAACATTCCTTTAGTATTTAGCTATGAGAGGCATTGCATTTTACGTGGAAGAAAAATTTGGTAATTGGCGTCAACATGTTATCTGATTTTAGAAAGACACTGCCCAGCGAAGCTCTCATCATGATTCCTATTACTCTGGTGTGTTGTTCTATTCAAATATGGCCATTCATTAATGCGTAAAAAAATAGTTAGGCGCGCATTTCTTATGAAAAAGTTTGCTGCTGCTTTCATCCCCCTCTGAAACAGGCCTCCAAAAAAACGAATTGCTCATGGCTGCTAACATGACGGCGCGTCATGTAGAGTATTTACATAGTTAATTCACAAACACCATAGTAGCAATCACCTGAGAGAAAAGTTTCGTTGTTAAGATCGAGAGCCACTCAATTGAAAGTGATGAAATGTTTCATAGTGGCCCTCAGTAGCCTTTATCGACAATATGGCACACCCCTGATCACGTAACGGTAGCAATCGACTGTCCGTATGGCGAGGCACGCTATGTTCGCGAAACCCATCAGTTCACTACAACTTCGAATTAAAACCATAAAGCATGTTTTTTACAGCGCCAACTGGAATGGCTAAAGTATTCTCGAGCTACTACACCGCAGCTTAGATTTCCTGTATACAAAAGGAAAATTCAAGCACCTTCTGTCTCACCATGTCTCGATCCAGCGTTATTCAATTATACAAACGGATAACTCTTCGCTTCTTCGGTACATAAAAGAGAACCCTGCAGGCAAATTAAGTTTGCTCCAATCCAATCACAAACATTTATAAAGAAAGCACCACAAGCCTTGCATATACTTTCACTTGATTTCTGACCCTCCACCGGGGGAATTTCGATATCTTCAATATGTCCCATACTACTAATCATTGACGCTTCGACTTCTTTCTGGCTGCAGCGATGCGGTCCAGCAGACATACTTCACTAAAAAAATTGGGCCGAGCAGCCTGTGTCAGTTCGCCAAACAGATTCGTCACGTATATTCCTCAAGCAGCAAGCACCAGTAAATTTCTCAAATGAGTTTGATTTGATTTAATAATTTCCATTTACACACGCACATGTACAGAGGAGTGGTAAGTGGAGGTGGATGAGGGAAAAAAGTCGCACAGACGCGGCTTGAGGTAACCTCACCCCCTTAGGTACAATATGGCTGCATGGGGTAACACATCAAGCGCCATATAAATTACATTTATATAGTGGCCATAAAACATTGCAGTTATACAATATATGAAAGAACAGTGAAATATTTCCACAATAACAATGCAAAACACACTGCGGCATTGAAATAAATAAATGATATACAGTAGGTAACATAGACAAAAAAAGAGGAACATAACATACATTATTAATCACTAACAAACGCGCTCTAAAGAGGTGAGTTGAACGTGTAGCACGGAAAAGGGAATATATATTGGTACATTCCTATTTGTACTCTGTAAATAGCTGTAAGCCTTCATTAACTTTACTTCAAGTTTCCGCCGCTTAAAAAAAATGAACACGTGAAGAACCGCCTAATGTTGACAAGCAGTTAAAGAAGCAAGTGAGGCGTGTGGAATCTAAGCTCCAGTATTAGTTAAGTCCCCGTGCTACTGCGGAGCGTTTCTGTGAGGAAATGCAAAAATTCGATATTATACCATGAACTACTCGTCGTGAGCAAACCTGTTTTAGCGGAATAAAATCAACGTAACTGCTGTAGAAGTCATATATAGCCAGCTTTGTGACATAGTTGTTGCACCGCGGCAGGTATGGTATCGTAACTGGATTCCTATAGGCTATGCTTTTGCGATTGTCTATCCGCGTATGAAAAACCCGCAATAGGCTGGTCTGCGTCGCTTCGGCTGGCACTGTAGCGTTGCCTTCGAGAGCTGCATTGTTGCCTAAGAAATTAGCTCTTTGAATAAATGTTCGCAAAGGAAGACGTCGTAAAAATATATTTGAGACGACCACCATAAGTATACAAGCAGAGAGAACGAGGGCGAACAAACGAAAACACCGCAGAAAGCGCCCGGACAACGCCCGAACTGTAGCAGACGACAGGCGCGAGTCCGTGCCCTGACGTCACGCGAGCGACGCTCGCAGCGCCGCTCGTGTTCGTTCTCGGGGCTAATAGAATGTGCCCGTGCTGAACTCTCGCTGTCGCCATTCGGCACCAATGTTTTTGAAGATACTGATGACGCTTCCGGTCATGTGTTCGTTACCGCCGACACCGGGATATCTCCATACACTGCTGCATTTGTACCCGTTTCCTGCGTTGGGTTTTCCGACTCCACAGTTCTTTTCACGCTGTCTAACCTTGTTGCTCGCCGTCATCTCGTCTTGCTTCCTTCTGTCCTTCTTGCCATTCGACAAGGTTCCAGCGCACTTTTTGTATCGAAGCAGTTTCCTTGCCCTGCTAGCCTGCTCCGCGATCAGTGTCTTGGTTATGCCGACGAAATCCAACCAAGCTTCCTTTACGATGTGCCTGACGACCCGGCTTCTCCTACGGTTGATGCTCTGGCCCTTCAAGTTTCTCCTCCCACGCGGCCATGTGACCCAGAATTTTCCCATTGTATTGATCCCAACCTCACTCCAGCGCAGCACGCCCAGATCGTCGATCTCCTAGACCGCTATCGTGCCTCATTCTACCTTCAACAATCTCTCTTAGGCCGTACTTCCACTGTTGTCCATCACATCGACAACGACAGCCATGCGCCTTTACGCCACAGGCCGTATCGCGTATCCGCCACGTAGCGTAGCGTCTTTGCTGAGTAAGTTGGAGACATGCTCCGACCGGCGTCATACAACCTTCGCACACTACCTGGGGTTCTCCTGTAGTGCTGGTAAAAAAGAAAGATGGCACTATTTGCTTTTGCTTGGACTACCGGCGATCAATAAGATTACCCGCCAGGACGTTTATGTGCTACTCCATATTGACGACGCGCTAGACTGCCTCCAAGGCGCCGAATCCTACTCATCTTTAGACTTACGATCCGGGTACTGGCAATTGCCAGTGGCTGAGTCACACCGTCCAAAGACGGCCTTCATCAAACCTGATTGTTTATTTGAATTCACCGTGACGCCATTTGGTCTGTGTAACTCGCATGCCACATTTTAAAGAATGATATGCCTGTGTTATCTGGACGACATCGTTATCTTTTCACAAGACTTTCCTTCCCACTTTGAATTGAACGTGTCCTCAAATGCATCGCCGATGCTGGCCTTCTGCTTAACTTGAATAAGTGTCCCATCGCTGCCCGGCAGCTGGTTATCCTCGGCAATGTCGTGTCGAAAGAAGGTGTACTCCCTGATCCTGCGAAACTACAAGCTGTTGCCCAGTTTCCGCGACCAACAACCTTGAAAGAACTGCGCAGCTTCATTGGGTTAGCGTCATACTGCCACCGTGTCATCCCAAATTTTGTCAACTTAATAGCACCTTTAACGCAGCTTCCTTGTGGTGGCCCCAATCTTTCGACCTTCTCACCAGATTGCAATAACGCATTCACAAAGCTGCGTCGTCTCTTGACGTCACCACCCTTCCTGCGCTATTTCGACTCAAGTGCTCTTACATAAATACCCCCAGATGCCAGTGGCTTTGGCCTGGGTGCCGTTCTCGCTCAGAGACAGGCTGCCTTCGATGAGTGCCTCGTTGCCTTCGTCAGTCGTGTACTCACTTTCATTTCATTTTTCATTTTTATCTCCTTCAAGACCCCTGTAAGGGGTTTTACATAAGGTCTGGGTTTACCATGAGAAAGTAAAACATTTTTGTTTAACTAAAACAGTTTTAGCCTGATCGTAATTTATAAGCAAGCAGCTTTACATTTTGAGGGGTGTCGTGAAGATGGCGTTTAAGAAAGTGTAGTTTTTTATTCGCAGAGGATATTAGCGTTGTTACGTGCTCGCGCCATGATAAGCCATTTCTGATACCGATGCCGAGGCAAGTATAGGACGGGACAAGTTCGACGGGAGAATGGGAAATCTTATAAATAAATGCGGGTTGTGACGCCGATGGAAAGACATGAGCTTGAACGTATTGGGATTAAGTGTCGTCAACCAGTGATTGCACCTTGATTGAATGCGGTTAACATTGTCCTGGAGGGATCCTTGATCAGTGGTATTAGTATTGGGGCATAAATAACGCAATCGTCGGCGAACAGACGAACATGACATGATAAATTGTGTGGCAGATCTTTAATATTGTTACGTAGCAAGACGCAGACGAAAAGCTATATACAAGCATAGTTACAAGAGAATACGCCGCACTTGGTCAAGAAGCAACAGCCCGCGCTATCCTCCGATCGTCGTCGTCTTCTCGCTGCTCGCCTCTTCGTCATTGTAAACACTGTTCCGTAGCACTACCCCTGGCGGCAAAAGCGCCGTCCCGGAGCGACTAAAGGCCTGACTCGGACGCAGTGTAGCAGGCCTTGAGCCTACTGACGTGCACGACATCACTAGATGCCAGAGTAGAGGACGATGTTGAACACACAGGAGCGATTTCGCACGTCACAGGCGTCACGTGGCGCAGCACGTGGTAGGGCCCGGTGTATCGAGACAGGGGCTTTTCTAAAAGTCCCACGTGACGAGAGGGCGGCCGCAGGAGCACGAGCGCACCAGGCGAAAACTGTACGTCACGGTGGCTGAAGTTGTGCTGACGCTGCTGAGTGATTTGCTAGACCGTCAGTCGAGCACGGGCAAGCTGGTGTCCATGGTCGGCGAGGGCGGTGGCGTCACGCGCATGCTCGCTTGTTGAGATCGCAGCGGGAGGAAGTGCCGTGTCAAGGGGCAAGGTCGGTTCGAGACCGTACAGTAGGTAAAATGGAGAAAATTCGGCGGTGTTGTGCCGGAAAGAATTGTACGCAAATGTGACGCTAGGAAGGGCAACGTCCCAGTTGTAGTGGTCCTTGGAAACGTACTTGGAGAGCATATCGGTAATAGTATGGTTCAATTGCTCTGTCAGGCAATCGAGTTGAGGATGGTATTAGGTTGTCAGCTTGTGTTGAGTGGAGCACGAACGCACAATGTCGGCGATAACTTTCGGGAGGAAGTTTCGACCACGGTCAGTAAGCAGCTGTCTCGGGACACCATGAAGTAAGATAATGTCACGCAAGAGAAAGTCTGCGACGTCAATTGCGCAACTGGGAGGGAGATCTCGCATGATAGCATATCGGGTGGCGTAATCAGTTGCGACGGCTACCCATTTGTTCCCAGAGGAGGACGTGGGAAATGGACCAAGGAGGTCTAATCCAACACGAAAGAACGGTTCCACAGGGACGGTGATCGGCTGGAGATGACCGGCATGTAGCGTGTGAGGTGCTTTCCGACACTGGCAAAGATCACAGACAGCAACATAGCATCGAACCGCGCCAGCGAGACCAGGCCAATAGTAGCGGTGGCGGAGGCGGTCGTACGTGCGGGTTACTCCAAGATGTCCTGCAGTGGATGCGTGATGCATCTGAAAGAGCGCAGTCTGCCGTAGATATTTTGGCATGACAACAAGAAGATGAGATCAGTCAGAGAGGACGTTCCTTCGGTACAGAATGCCGACCTGAAGGACATATCGGCGAACGGATGCGTCGGTAGGTGTTGACCACAGACGCTCGATGAGTGCTCGCAGCGATAGGTCTGGGTACTGCTCATCGGCGATGTTAGCGAAGGCAGGCACAGAGAAAATGCCGTTGGCGGTAATACTATCGCCGTCGTCAGGCTCGTCTACCGGGTAGCGAGACATGCAGTCAGCGTCCTTGTGTAGTCGGACAGATTTGTAGGTGGGAGTATACGAATATTCTTGGAGGCGTAAAGCCCAGCGACCAAGTCTTCCTGCAGGATATTTCAGTGAGCATAACCAGCAAAGCGCGCGATGATCCATGACAACGGAAAAGGGTCGGCCATATAAGTATGGGCGGAACTTCGCAACCGCCCAAACTAGAGCCACACACTCACGCTCAGTGATGGAATAGTTGCGCTCCGAGGGTGAGAAGAGCCTGCTGGCGTAAGCGATAACACGGTGGTTGCCACGCTGGCGTTGGGCCAGTACTACAGCAATTCCGTGACTGCTGGCATCAGTACGGATTTCGGTAGGTGCAGAAGGATCGAAATGAGCCGGAACAGAAGGAGTTGTGAGAAGGTCGATTAGATGCGATAATGCAGAGGCCTCGTTATCGCCCCCTGGAAAGGGGCGTCTTTTTTCTAAAGCTCGGTTAGTGGTCGTGCTATGGCCGCAAAAGTTTTCACGAAACGGTGGAAGTACGAACAAAAGCCGATGAAGCTGCGCACAAACTAGACACACTTCGAAACAGGGAAGTGCGTAACAGCGTAGATCTTGCTTGGGTCCGGTTGCACTCAGTTCGCGTCAACGAGATGCCCAAGGAGGGTAATCTGGCGACGGCTGAATTGGCACTTCGATGCGTTTAGTGGCAGACCGACTCGACGAAAAACTCCCAGGACTGCTGAGAGGCGCTCGAGGTGCGTAGCAAACGTTGAGGAGAATCTGGTAACGTCATCCAAGTAGCACAGGCACGTGGACCATTTGAAACCTTGAAGAAGGGAGACCATCATGCGTTCAAAAGTGGCGGTGGCGTTACATAGGCCGAACGGCATCACTTTGAATTGATGAAGACCGTCGGGTGTTACAAAAGCAGTCTTCTCGCGGTCGAGGTCGTCCACGGCAATCTGCCAGTAGCCGGAGCGAAGGTCAATAGAGGAGAAGTAGCTAGCACCGTGAAAGCAGTCAAGGGCGTGATCAATCCGAGGTAGGGGAGACATGTCCTTTTTGGTAACCCTGTTAAGGTGCCGATAATCCACGCAAAAGCGCCATGAGCCATCCTTCTGTTTTACCAGTACTACAGGTGACGACCATGGACTACATGATGTTTGAATAATGTTCTTGGCAAGCATTTTGCGAACTTCTGCTTGAATAACTTGACGCTCAGACGGTGACACTCGGTACGGGCGGCCATGAATAGGAGGGCCATCACCGGTATTAATGCGATGTTTAACCGCTGTACTTTGCACCAAAGGACGATAAGTAAAGTAAAAAAAAATATCGTATTAGCAAACAGAACGCGGAAGAGCTCACGAGCGTGCTCGGACGGTATGTCGAGCGCAATCATTTTCTGTAAGTCGGCGATGGTACAAGTTGCTGACTGCGATGGTAGAGGACGATTAGCTAAATTGTGGTCTACTGCAATATATGCTGCTGAGTGATCTTCGAATGAGCAATGCTGGGCCAGAGACATCTCGCGTCGCAGCACTATTGTCGTCAAGCCAAAAGTTACCACTGGCAGGCAGACGCAATTCGCCGTATTAGATAAAACTGTATGAGGTACTGTGATCGCTTGTGTAAGTAGGACGTCTTGCATAGGAGCCGCTATGTAGTGACCATCGGGCACTGGTGGGGATGGCAATAAGTCAACGTAAGTCAATGCTGAAGGTGGCAAGCGAACGAAGTCGACGGAACTGAGGCTACTGGGGTGTGGTTCAACGGGATCCAGAACGGGCAGATCAAGGCAGAGAATACGGGTGGAACAATCGATGAGAACAGAATATGCGGAGAGGAAGTCTACGCCGAGGGTGATGTCGTGGGGACAGTGGGCGATGACTGTAAATAGCACGACAGTGGAGCGATCGGCGAAGGAGACGCGGGCGGCACACAGCAATTACGGGAGCTGCTCCGCCATCGGCAACACGGAGAACAGGCGTCGTGGCGGGCGTTATTCTTTTCTTCTGGCGGTAGCGAAGGTCAGCGCTCATTACCGACAAATGCGCCCCAGTGTCTATAGGCGCAGATACAGAAACACCGTCAACTTGCACGTCAAGAAGGTTCAGATGAGTGGGCAACGTCAGTAGAGGATTTGGCGGCGTAGGGAGCAATGAAACGTCACCTCGAGGCGCTGCACCGTCTTGTTTTCCGGCTGGGAGCGGCGTTTGAAGGGAGTAGGCGAAAAGGAGCGACAAGGCTGTGGAAAACGAGATCGTCGTCGTTGGGGCGAAGGCGAACTAGAATAGTTCGGCGCATGAAAATCAGTGGCGGCATTATCGGAGCGTGCGACATAGGGACGAGAAGGGCCACCTGAGGGGCGACAGTAGTCAGTATAAGTGGCCCGGCTCGGGGAATGCCAGCGACTGCGACAGTGCCGAGAAATGGCCCGATTCAACGGCAGTGAAAACAAATGGTCTTGTCGTCGGCATTGTGCCGTTCAGACGGCTTGCGGAAACGTGGTGGATAATAAGACGCGTTACGGGGCGGAATTGATGAAGCCTGGTAGTTGTTAGGTTGAAGGGCTGAGCAAGTGGTGTGAAGACCCATGTTTGCGAATTCCTGACGGACAACTGCCTGTACCAGGGAAGCCGTGACTGCAGGTGCGTCGGAGGGGCTGCAGTCGAAGGCAGCCCGATAGGCGGCCTTGATCTCACGCCGGACGATCCGGGTAACATCACCAGTGTTGGGGGAACGAGGAGCGCCGGCACACGAAGATGTTGCTGGGGTGTTGGGCAGACGGGCAAACTGTTGGTCAGTCAACACGTGGGCTTTTAGCGAGTTCCGGGGGGCGGCATTCTTTTATAACTGTATCCACTGTCGCCAAGCTGTGGAAAACGAGGAAGTTGAACGCGCCATCGGCAATGCCTTTGAGGATGTCGGAGACCTTGTCGGACTCAGTCATGTGTGCGTCAACTTTGTGGCACAGAGCCAAGACGTCCTGGATGTACGTGACATAGGGCTCCGTTGACGTCCGCAAGCGGCCGGAGAACACCTTCTGCCCGGCAAGTTGGTGACCATATGGGTTAGCGAACAAGTCTCGGAGCTTTTGCTTAAGCGAATCCCAACTGGTGAGCTCATCTTCGTGTGTCGGAAACCAAACTCGAGGTGTGCCACCGAGGCAACAGACTACGTTGGCGAGCATGATAGTAGGGTCCCACCGATTATCGCGGCTGACCTGTTCGTACAGGCTGATCCAGTCATCGACGTTTTCCCCGTCTTTGTCCGAGAATACGCCAGGATCACGGGGAGCGGGGAAAGAGATGTAGGTCGTTGAAGTGGTAGCAGGTTTCGGAGCCAGCGGAGTCGAGTTGTCGTCGCCGGGAGCCATGAAGGAAGGCTCGACGTACCGTCCTCTGCGAAGCTCCGTGGTGAGGTGCAGGGAACGTCCACCTCCACCAGATATGTTACGTAGGAAGATGCAGACGAAAAGCTATATACAAGTATATATACAAGAGAATACGCCGCATTTGGCCAAGCGGTAACAGCCCGCGCTATCCTCCAGTCGTCGTCGCCATCGTCTTCTCACTGCTAGCCTCTTCGTCATTGTAAACACTGTTTCGTCGCAGTATAAATAAGTATAGGAGGGGCCCAAAGACAGTTACCTGAGGAACGCCCGATGTTACCGCTAGGCAGTTAAAGGAGTAGTTCTTAAGAGTAATTGACTTTGAAAGGTGTGCGAGGAATTCCTTTAACCATGGAATAATTTCTCGATGGAAGTTTAGTCTGGAAAGATTTAATATTAGACGTTGATGAGGCACCTTATCGAATGCTTTGGTAAAGTCTAAAAAGATGGGGTCTGTTTGTAAGTTAGCATGAAGGTTGGAATGAAGATCCTGAAGAAAGATGGCAGGCTGTGTCTCGCACGATAAGCCTTTTCTAAATCCATGTTGGAATGGAGTGAAAAAATTTATAGAGTCTAGATGCTGCATTATCTTGGAGTAGATGGCGTGTTCTATGAGTTTACAAGGGATGCTGGTCAGGGAAATGGGGCGATAGTTGAGTGGATATTCTCTGTTACCTGATTTGAAAACGGGAACGAGCTTCCCCATCTTCCAGTCTTCTGCGATCACACCTGTGGCGAGTGACTGAGAAAACAGCAATCATAAAAACTTGGATGAAATGTCCTTAGTGTTTTTGAGGAACTTTGTGTTAATTTCGACGGTTGCGGCTGACGCTGAAATTTTAAATTTGTCGATTGTGCAGGATTTGTCATTTGTATGAAAAGTGATGGCTGGCATTGTTAGTTCAGTAATGGAAGGTAGTAAAAAAATATATCTTCAGGTTCTTTCGTGAATACTGATGAAAAGGCAGTATTAAATATATTGGCACACTGAGCATCACTAATAGAGTTGCTATTATCATTAGCAAAACACTGTTAAACTCACGGGGAAAGTCAGGGCTATTATGTGGCGGCTAATAGCAGACGCCAATTAGTGTTTTTATTGGCGCAGTGCGGAAAATGAGCCACACAATTTCAAGGTGAGATGTGATGTTGACAAGCGATAATGGTAGTTCTCAATTACCGCCGACTGAAACACCGCCCCCTCAAGAACCGTCGCGGTCGTTGCGAAAAAGGCGAAAATTTGGCAAGTCATGCAGATCTTCAGAATCGCTGATGTTTTCGCTGAGCCATGTTTCTGTTAGTACAAGTATGCTGCTTCCGGACGACGATACAAGGTTAGATACAAGCTCTCGTTTGGAAAGGAGGGCCCGCATATTAGTTAAAATGACGGAAACGCAAAGGGTGGTTCGGGAGTTGGTTCTAGGATGACAAGCTGATAGAGGGCATTGTGGGGACCGGCGCCGAAAAGATATCTGCTATGCGATTTCCTTCACTGTGTTTGCCGTTTCGTCGAAGAAGTAGCGCTTGGGCCCGATACGAAGCCTCTTATAGCGGAGCGAGAATTTATTAGTTGTTTCTTTTGCAAATGCAACGAAGTGCTTTTGAATATTTTGGACGCGGCGGATATAATCTTCGCCGACACTGAATTTCGTTCCTATAAATTTATGCCCTTTAGCTAGAATAGTTTCTTTTCTCTTAGATGATATAAATTTGACAATAATAGGGCGTAGATGGTTTGGGGTATGACGGCCAAGCCGGTGGGCACGCTCTTTGGGATCCAAGGCTATTTCTAGGTGTTCTAAGCAATGATCAGCAATAATCTTTTCAGATTCGGCATATGCTTCACGGGGGGATGAATCAGGCACACCGTAGAAAAGTAGATTGTTCCTGCGGGACTGGTTTTCATAATCGTCGAGACGAAGTTGCAAGTTTTGAACCAAAAGAGCTGTCTGGCTAGCTCTGGATTGACTGATTTCAACGGAGGATTTATTTGTACACAAATTATGGAAATGTTCTTCGAGTTCAGTGAGGCGGGTATTGAAATCGTATATTGTTCTGTCGATTGAAACCATACGTTCTTTTATATCTTGCAGGTCAGAGATTAGTGTTGCCTGGCCATCCGACAGCTTTTTCAATTCAGCCAAAACGACATTCAATTTGTCAGGTCCAGGGTTAGTTTCAACATCAGCAGCAAGTACTACTAAGGACTGTACATTATAACAACATTCGACACAAATATCGGTCAAGGACTTCGGGCTCGGCAGCTGTATCAGGAAATAATTACTGGATTTTTTAATAAATAGACCGACCGGTTCACCAACCTGCATGATGAAGAAAGCCAGATTCGTTAACCGTGCCGCGGCACAGCTGCCGAGCCCACCTGGATCAGGCGACTCGGCCGATTGGCCTAAACCTGAATCGAACTATTGTGTAACAGAAAAAGAATGCCTGGCTATACTTTGGGCCATAACCAAATTCCCTCCGTATCATCATGGCCGCCCATTTGACGTGATAACTGATTACCATTCGCTGTGCTGGCTGTCGTCCTTAAAAGGACCATCTGGTCGTCTTGCTCGATGGGCCCTTCGACTGCAGGAGTACGACATTCGAGTGTTGTACCGTTCTGGCCGAAAACACTCGGATGCAGATGCCTTGTCTTCTTCACCACTAACAGACGAGGTTAGCGCCCCGAAGGCCTCATTGCCCGAGTCTTCCCTTGCTGCCACGGACATTTTTTCTCGAGCAGAAGAAAGACACATGGATTGTCTCCGTGCTGAGTTTCTTGTCTACCCCATCGACACCCACTACCAATCGCGCATTACGTCGCCAAGCACATCACTTCTCCATTCGCATCGGGCTCTTGTACCGTCGTAACTACCTCCCGGGCGGCCGCAAATGGTTGCTTGTCATCCCTCCACAACTGCGTTCGGATATTTGTGCAGCGTTCTACGACGATCCCCAGTGCGCGCATGCAGATGTACTGAAGACATACGCGCGCCTACGCCTTCGTTACTACTGGAGGGGGATGTATACGTTAAACTGTCAATATATCCTCTCCTGTCTCGTTTGCCAACGCCGTAAAGATCCCCCTCATTGTTCAACCGCCCCATTGCAGCCTTTGCCTTGCCCAGCACGTGCTTGCGATCGAGTAGGCATCAACATTTATAGACCTCTGCCAATCAAATCAGACGGCAATCGCTGTGTAATCGTGGCCATCGACCATCTTACGCGCTATGCGGAAACTTACCCTTTGTCCAGCGCTTCTGCACGTGACGTCGCCTGATTTGTCCTGCACCACATCATCCTTCGCAACGGAGCTCCCAGGGAATGACTCAGTCACAGAGGCCGCGTCTTCTTCTCCGACGTCATCGAGGCTCTCCTCAAAGAATGCCGCATCATTCATCGCACCACTACTGCGTATCATCCGCAGACTAATGGCATGACCGAGCGCTTTAATCGTACACTTGGCGACCTGCTGGCTATGTACGTTGCATCCGGCCAAACCAAATGCGACCATGTTCTACTTTTTCTGACCCACACTTACAATACCGGCACGCAGACTACCACAGGAGTTTGGCCCTTCTTTCTCGTGTACGGACGAGAACCTTTTTCCACAATGCATACTATCCTTCCGTACCACCCTGACACATTTACGTCAGAAGACCAGCAACGCCAGAAGCACCATCGAGAAACTTCCCATGCTCCTGTATTCTGTGCTCCTGGCTCGCTAGTGTGGCTCGCTAGTGTAGCCCCTACCCCTGGACTGTCACCGAAACTCGCGTCGAAGTACCAGGGCCCATACCGCGTGATCAACCAAACGTCTCCAATCAACTATATCGTGAAACCACTCGAGCTACCTTTGGATCATTGCCGTCGAGGACGCAAAATTGTGCATGTCCAGCGTCTCAAGCCCTACTATGATCCGCCTGCGTTGTCCTACTCGTAGGTCGCCGGGACGGCTTCCTCTCCCGTGGGGGAGATAACTGTACATTGATATAAGGAGCAGTGGGGCTGTGGCTATGAGAGAGACAAGAACGACGAGAGAGAAAAACCTTGATCCGGTGCTCGATCGAATATGCTGCCTCTCGCTACTCTATCGTTCTAGTGGCGAATGCTGTCTGCCCTCAGAGCTTCGCGACAATATTATATATACATATATATATATATATATATATATATATATATATATATATATATATATATATATATATATATATACACGAGAAGAAAGGGAGTTAACCGAGGGGCCCAATTTTTATAATAATCACTACACAGGCCAAACAAAGATTAACACCAAGGCCAACATAAAGGAAATGACGACTCGTACCTAATAAATTAATTAAGGCAATGGTAAATTATTGGAAATTAACGTGGACGAAAAAAGAACTTGCCGCACATGGGGAACAATCCAACGTCTTCACATAACGCGTGCGATGCTCTACCACTTCAGCTACCGCGGCGCCATTTCCCCATGCACTTTTTGGGCTACTTATTTTGCCTGCTTGAGCTCTGAGAGTGTTAGCCAGCGCCACCGCTCACAAACCTTGGCAGCAGATGTGGAACATACTTTCTGCCGCAGTAGTACCGATTACGTGATCTACTAGTACGGTATCGGCCAGTTGTCTTCCCCCCAAAAAGACCATGCTCTCGTGACGCCTGCGGCAGAAAGGATGTTCCACATCCACATTCCACATCCATATGACATTGTTACACGAAAGACGAGTAAGTAAGACGAGCAACTATTTAAAGGTTATATTTACGACAGCGGTGGCACCGCTGACCGGTTTAATTCACCGCGCGAGCGCAGTCTGTTCTTCCTCTTTTCTCGAGTGATCGCGCCCACGTGCCTCCTTCAAACAAGCAAATATCACACGCGTGTTTCATAACTCCCCGGCAGCGGAAGTGACGTCCCGGAGCGTCCAAATGTCATCACTTGGAGGGTGATACTGCTGCAGTCGTGTAATGTGCACGATATCACTGGATTGGGAAGCAGATGGGGTGGCAGGAGCGATATCGCAGGTGACGGGAGTCACGGCACGAAGCACTCGGTATGGGCCTGCTTAAAGAGACAGCAGTTTTTCTGACAGGCCGACCTGAAGTGACGGAGACCATAGAAGCGCCAAAGGACCAGGCGTGAAGTGCCCGTCTTGGTGTCGCTGGTCGTACAAATGCCTTTGGCTGTTTTGGTATTTGAGAAGGCGGTCACGGGCAATTTCCCTGGCGTGTGCACAGAGGGCGATGGTGTCAAGTGCATATTCACTGGTCGGTGCCGCGGGAACAGGGAGGGTTGTGTCGAGGGGGAGAACTGGTTTTCGGCCGAACAGAAGGAAAAATGGGGAATAACCAGCTGTGTCGTGGCGCGAGGAATTATAGGCAAATGTGACAAATGGTAGAGCGTGGTTCAAGTCAGAGTGGTCTGAAGAAACATATTTCGTGAGCACGTCTGTGAGAGTGCGATTGAGGCGCTCTGTGAGGCCATTTATTTGCGGATGGTATAATGTGGATAGCTTCTGCCTCGTGGCATAGGACTGCCAGATGTCCGCAATAACATTTGATAGGAATGTGCGACCATGGGTAGTGAGAAGTTGTGGCAGAGTTCCATGTAATAAACTCACGTCGCGGAGAAGAAAATCAGCGACATCTGTGGCACAGCTTGCAGGAAGCGTTCAGGTGATATAGTCGCGCGTGGCGTAATTTGTGGCCACAGCGATTCACGTGTTCCCAGAGGTAGAAAGAGCAAAAAGCCAAATAAGTCCAAACCAACCCGAAAGAATAGTTCCGCGGGAATGTCGAGCGGTTGAAGGCAGGACCGGATTAAGAGAAATGGGGGCCCCGGGCTAATGCGCATACAGACCCTCTTTCCTTATACTGACACCCCCCCCCCCGCCCGTCACCTGTACGCTACCGGAAATATGCCATGTTTCATTTTAATTACACCAAATTAAAGAAGGACAAGGTGCTATCAACGGGCTTATTATTATCGTTATTATTACAAGGAAAACAACAAAACTCGCTTGAAACGCGGGCTGTTGCAAACACCAACACATATGTCACTTCGTGATTATTCTGCATTCTGTTTTCAGCAAAAGCTCGGCTTTAAGGAAATGTTTAGTGCACTCAAGACGAACAAGAACGTAGAAAAGACAGCACAGATCAGATGTCAGTCCTTTCGAAGCTAGGCTTTGTTTGCATCACTAAGTTTTATCCCGTGAGGAAACACATGGTTGTACCCAAAACATTCTTTATTGAAATTCAAGCGTCAGACTGCAGTAATTTTTATACATATTACTCTATGAATATGCAATAGATATGTGCAATACTTAAGGCCATACAAAAATCATAAAAATGCACTAGAATACAGATGAAAATGACCAACTGCAATTACAAAACATTATTTGAAAATATTTTCGTTAGAGGTAAGGAAAACAAGGACGACACCAAATAAACGTGGCACTATCAAAAATAACAAAAATACAGTTCATTCTAAGCACGCTAAATATCACAAGAACAAACAAGAGATTAACAAGGAAGATTTGCATATTTTGAAATACACTGCTCAGCGTTTCATTGGCAACGTGGAGGCTGGGAGGCGACACAACGAACTTATTGGAACTATTCAGGTATAGCCCATGCAGTCCTCTTTTAAAATGGCATCTTTCGCGCCTTCGCTTTGGCGAAATCAGATATAGTCTGTTCGAAGGGTAGATCGCGGAGGAGGTCACTTTCAATGGGCATGATAGCAAGCGAGTTCACCTTGTCATCAACGAGGCTCCAACGAAGGCTATTTTTTTATCAGTGACAACTTGGAAAACGATCGTTCGGTTTCACAGTTTGTCACGGGTATGCTTAAGTACATTCGCAAAGCAATAGAAACGTTCGTAAGCACACCAATAAACTTTCGTGCAGCAGCTTCAATATTCCCAGGGTACTCGTGTCCTGGCACATACAGTTGTGCAGAAACTTCGCAAACTGAACGATTTCAGCGGCAAATGCTGGCTCCAAATCATTTTTGTAGGTTTTCACCAACTTCCCAGCCTGCTGTGCCAGAGAGGCCTCGCTCCCAACTTCTGTGACCAATTTAAAAAATCCGAACCTTTCACACAGTTCAGTGTAAGCAGCCTTTTGCACTCGCAAAGCAGAGCCTAGACTGTCAAATACAACATTGTAGGTCTGTACGATAAAGTTTTTTTTACCTTGTAGCGCACTATTGCTTTTTCAGTCCGGGAGCTTACTCAAAACGATGCCTTTGCGCTCATCCTGATAACATTGATTGGTACTTAGCGTGCGTGCTCTCTCTTCGAAAGTGTGAGAGGTCGCAAAGAATTAACAAAGCCTTCTAGAGAGCTCAGCAGGTCTGCAACAGTTGGAATGTTTAGGCCTGGTTTCTGAAGTGCTAAGCTCGTTTTGTCAAAGCGCTCCAAGATTGCACCCCAGAAAATCGCCATGAATGCAGTCTCTGGTTTTGTCATTTTCTTGAAGAGAGAGTGCACTTCGTTCCTAGTGACACCGTTTTCTTCCTCGTTCTTTGATATAGCTTCAAGGCAACACAAGACTGCATTGAATTTTTTTCAGAATGGCCTTACATGATTCAGCGTGTCTTACATCGATACTTACATCGCTTATGTGAGGCAGTAAAGAACACATACAGTCTCTGAATTACAGTGAAAATTTTGACTGCCTCAAGGCAACTGTCAACGCTACGGGCGCCAACTAAGTTCATTGAATGACCAGCACACGGGATGTAGACTGCCAATTCATTGATGTGTTTCATTTGAGCTTGCAGTCCTTCGTGTTTTCTTTACATATTACTCGCATTATCATAAGCTTGGCCCCTACAATCATCAATTGACATGTCACCGGTCTCCAAGAGGGACATCACCATATCCAAAAGATACAAGCCCGTACTCGATACAATTGGAACCAATCCAAGAAAGCTTTCGTACACTTTCTCATTTAAATAGTATCGCAAAACAACTGACAGCTGATCAACGTGAGTAAGGTCTGGAGTCGAATCAACAATTAAATAGGAGTATTTTGCGTATTTCCCTTCCTCAACCAGACGTGCCTTGACAGCCTTTGCCATATGCTCGATAAATTCGTCACAAACGGTTTTTAGCAGATACGATGGGTGAACTTTTCCTTTGTTCCCGTATCGTTTGATGTGCTCCTCTAGAAAGGGATCAAACTTGGCAAAGGACTCAAGCACTCCCATACAATTGCCATTTCTCGGTGAACCGAAAATCTCCTCACTGCCCCTTAATGCTAGGTTGCGCTCAGCTAGAAGCTTAACTACAACGACTACGCGATTCGACACCTGTGCCCAGTAAGCGGTATAAGGGACAAGATGCTTAACCAGCTTCTTGTCAATTGTGCTGCTCGAGTTAGAGCGGTGCGTGCCATGCTTCTGAACTAAACGTAACAGCGCAAACATATAAGACGAGCCACAAAAAGAAAGACACGGCACACACTGGCGCTGCGTGTCGTGTCTTTCTTTTTGTGGCTCGTCTTATATGTTTGCGCTGTTACGTTTAGTTCAGAAGTATGTACCAACTAGGCCCAAATGAAGTGTTGGCGAGCCATGCTGCGGCGTAGTTCCGGTGCTCGACGCTATTTCCATGCGCGCAAACATTTTCTTCTGCTCTTTTCCCATAAAAAAAGCCGTGCGTGGTGGGGTTGCTTGAAATCGAAAATCGCTTGGCCAGGAAACAGTAAACTGAACTTTTGGACTCCGAGTACATTAACCAGTGTCACTTGTACGCCTCCCCTTTTACAGCCTTTCGCAAGAAAAGATTAGGGGACATATAGCGTTTCTAAGTTTTGTATTACCTTTCGGAAGACGGAAGATTTTCTGCCCGATTTTAAAAATACAATGGCCCTTTCCCAAGGCATACACTCTGAAAGCTGTCAGTAATAACGTCCGGCCACATTAGCAGGGTCACTTCGGAGAATCTCACACCATACCTCTTACTGCGGGTTTGTCCGTACTTCTCTGTTGCCGCAATGAAAAGCCGTCTCATTCGCCCTCTCGAGGCACACTGTGGGTGGGAACATGATTATTTCAAGTTAAACTAACAGGAAGCAAGTGAGTCGGTTCTTGGAGTGTTGTTTCTTGGCGCACGTCAGTAGAAGGAGGCTCATCGGGGAGGGGTGGCACCTGTTGATCAGCATTAGTAGAAATCGGGCGTGGTAGACCGGCCAACTGTAGCTCTGTGGCAGGGGACCGGCCGAGTAGCATAGACGTTGCTGACTCAGGAAAAGGACATGGCTCGGTTAACGTTGTTTGCTCAGAAATATGGACGACCAAGGTTGGCACCGTTTTCACAGGATCCAGACAACCAAGATGTGTCAAACCTTGCTTCTTGACATGAAACCGTGGTGATGGATTTCGAAAGTCCTCCACAGAAGCATAGTGGGTACTATTGGCAGTTTGACACGGACTCTGGGTAGAGCGATCATACTGCTCTACGGAAGCTGCATTCAGTAGGTACTTTGTCATCTTTGGTAGCTTCTTTTCACTCCTAACTACGCCTTCCGACCGAGCATTTGCGCATGAATGAATGCTCATTGTTCACCGGGCACTTCGTCAGCCCGACGCTACCGCAGCTGTCCAAAGATGGCCATCCCGATCACTGGCGCACGCTGCCTGGATGATCCGTGGCTGGCCGAGAGTGGTGCGTCTCCCGGGAGCTCCTCAGCGGGCGGGCTTATGCAATCTTAATCAGCGGTTCTGGGCTGAATCAAAGCCCGCGATCAACTTCATTTCATAGAGACGCGCCACGTCTGTCTGTTACTACCGCCGAAGCAGGCATTCACATACGCATGAAGTTCTTTGTACAAATTCCCTCCTTTTCCGTACTAACTTACTCCTTCTCCCGTTCCGGTCTCGTCTTCCTACTGGCTAGAGCAATCGTCTGTTCTGGGAGGTTCTCGATTTTTCTTTCGCCCCATCGACGCCTAGCGCGAGAATGAAAGGGGGAGGGCGACTCCTAGCGCAGGCGAAATTGCGCGTCCTCTGTCGCCTCTAAGTAATATTTTTCTACTTATTTCTGAAAAGCTCGACGGCCAGTCTGAACTACTTTTTCCCTCGACAGCGCGTGAGGGCGCGCAGCCACTAGGCAGGAATAGGCTCTAGAGACAGGCCTCTGTGTGCAGCTCTCCAACGTCCCCCTTCGGTCTTCCACAACCCTAGCCCGAACGGTGAAGCTTCAATGCCCCACGGCATGTGGACAAAAGCACGTGGGACGTCTTCTTTCCTTTCCTGCCTAGACTCTGCCATCAGACTCATCATCATCTGTTATTGGACTCATCCTACCCCGCCCAAATTACCATCACGGTAAAGAAAGGTCGAGTGGGAGGCACTTGGATACTGCAGCACATCCTTTCTATGAGAAGGACAGCAACGGAACTATTTGAGAGGTGGATGGTGGCGTGGTGGTGACGAGGGGCAACGGAGATTTAGGTCCTCATCCCACATTACATGTTTCAGGTATTTCCCCTTGCCCCTCCACTGCAGGCAGCACTGGAAAGACGGACTGACAGGAAACCACGAAAACTCTCCCAAGCAAACGCACCTGGCTTCGTAAGAAAGAGGGCCCCGCCGGGGTGGCGGGGGATTCCTGTTTTTGCAGCTCGACAAGCTCTCTCCAAATGATGAGGCTAAACGCATGCTGTTACATTAGGCGGGGGGCCCCGTCTGCTCGTTCTAGTTTTCTCGCTTCATACGTGTCGCTCGAAGTACCGTTGCCCATGGTTCCATATACTAAGCAGGTTAGAATAACTGGGCCCCCTTCTCCTACTGTTCGATGCAGCCCCCTTAGCCCCCGCGCCCTTAATCCAGCGCTGTTGAAGTTACCCAGAAGGGAGCGTGGATTGTGTCTTGCGTCACTGACATTGCTCACACGTAGCTACGCACCTTCGAACGAAGCGAGCAAGCCCCATTTAAAAGAAGCGACGGCGGATCCGGTCGTAGCTACGTGACACACCAAGGTGACTGGCAGTGGGTAGGTCGTGAAGTTCGTGGAGAACAACCGAGCGAAGGCGTTTAAGGATCACGAGGAGTAATGCAGGGCCGTCGGGGTAAACGTTGTGGTGGTAGAGTACGCCATCTTCAAATTTGAATAAGCGAAGGAAACTTTCGGCGAGTGACGATTCCAGGTGGTCAATGATGATACGCAAGGACGGGTCACGGCGCTGCTCGTCGGCGACATGGAGCAGTGGACAAACAGAGAGAACACAGGCGTCGGTGTTAGTATCAGACGTAGAGGTCGCGTCTTCGAATGCGTAGCGAGAGAGGGAATCTGCGTTCTGGCGTTCGCGTCCCGACTTGGTAAGTCACTGTGTAGGGATATTCTTGTAGTTGGAGGGCCCAACGACCGAGCCGGCCAGTAGGATCTTTGAGCCACGAAAGCCAACGCAGCGCATGATTTTCTGTGATTACTGAGAAGGGCTTGCCATATAAATAGGAGCGGAACTTCGAAACAGCCTAGACGAGAGCAAGACATTCGCGCTCGGTAATCAAATAGTTGCGCTCTGCAGTTGTCAGGAGCCGGCTAGCGCAGGCTATAACGTGGTCGTGTCCGTGTAGGTGTGGCGATAAGACGGCGCCGATCCCATAACCACTGGCATCGGTTCGGACGTCTGTGGGTGTGGACGGGTCAAAGTGGGCGAACACCGGTGGATTGGTAAGAATCGTGTTAAGGCGTGAAAATGCGGCAGCCTGAGGAGAATCTAATGTAAAAGGCACGTCTTTCTTCATAATTCAGTGAGTGGTCGAGCGATTGCTGTGAAATCTCACAAAGCGTCCTAAATAAAAACAGAGCCCCACAAAACTCCGTCTTTGACAGACTGAAGTACAGGAAAAGCCATTACTGTCACGATCCACCCGGGTTCGTGAGCAAGGGAGGGCTCGAGGCACCCTCCGATAGACGGACGCTCCGCAGCGTGGTGGTGCTGAACGATGACTGACCACCGAGCAGCCATGCTCGTCGGTGTTTATTGCGGTGCGGTGACCAATGTTGCCTGCTGAGCTTAGCAGGCCGCCGAGCATGGCGGGCGAACTAAGATTATGTCTGAGGGGGCGGTACATGCTTGCTACACCCCCTTACCCCCAGTTTGTTTGTTAAATAAAAACAAACGTCCAATTTCAGAGCATGAGGCTCTGCCGCTGTCCTAGCCGGGTCGACGGTTCCTGCTATCGAGGCGAGTAACGGTCCGGTGGGCTCCGCCGTCGAGTACACCGCCTGGGCACCGGTGTTGATGGATCCGGTGTGGCAACGCCGGGTGCTGCCTGAGCCAGCCTCGCTCCATCTGGAGGGTCCGTAGTGGTCGGCCTCGTGAGTGGTGCTGGGCTCGACACCGGTCCAACGTGTACCGCACCACTGGCAACGGTTGCCGCCTCCGAGGTGGGTGGTGCTCCGCTGGAAGCCACTGGTGCTGCCGCTAGTCCTCCTGCGGGATTGAGCGCAGTGGCAGTCGAGGGTGCTCGCCAGGTCCGGAGGCGAGGCCTAACATGGTCGGCGTGTCCGTGCCACATGGCCCCGTCTGGCATGCGGACGAGCAGCGATGAGGCGCGGGCACCACCACCTGTCACCACCTGTCCGGCAGACCAGGGTGGGCCAGGACGGATGTTCCTGGCAAAAACTTGAGCTTCCGATTCTAGCAAAGGCCCGGGACGGCATCCTTGAAATCCCCGCAGATCTTGACACTGCCGTCTCGCTTGAAGACTGATATGAAGGGAGTAGTCCAAGATGGTGGCCCGGTTCTATGTTTGGTGGCATGGCCTGGACCAGGAAATTGCTCACTTGGTGCAATACGTCCCCAGCCTCCTGACCGAGTTCAAGTCCCTGTTCCAGCCAGGGGTGGGCACATTTGCCGGCACGACGGCTGGCATCTATGGACCTGAGGGAGCCCGGCCATGTTTTTTCAAGCCTCGCCCACTGCCGTTCGCCCTGAAGGACGGGGTCACTCAGGAGCTGCAGCGGTTACAGCAAGTCCAGTTGGTCGCCGAAAACGCAGGCACTCTGTAACCCTCGTAGCGCAGCAGCGAACTGCCCGAGGGTCTCTCCTTCCCGGCGGCTCCGTATTGTTGAAGCGGAAACGCTCCATTACTGTGGACGGTGCTGGGTTGAAATGTGAGCGCAATATGGGGAGCAGCTCACCCAGCGTCTTAACGTGTGGCGTGGCTGGATTGAGAAGGTCGAGCAAGAGGCTGAAGACGCGGGTCCCGCAGCTGGCCAGGAAAATGTCCCGCTGTTTGGCCTCGGGTGTGTCGTTTTCCCGGAAGAACACCTGGACTCGCTCCTCGTAAATTTGCCAGGCGGACCCATCTCCCTCGAACGGCTCGAGCCTTCCGTACAGCGGCATGGCGACAGCAACGGGGGGCGGTGTTTCGCCGCTCGCGGCGGCGTGGGACGATCCGTGGGTACGCGTCACCATCCTCGTCGCCAGTGTCACGATCCACCCGCGTTCGTGAGCAAGGGAGGGCTCGAGGCAACCTCCGATAGATGGACGCTCCGCAGCGTGGTGGTGCTGAACGATGACTGACCGCCGAGCAGCCATGCTCGTCGGTGTTTATTGCGGTGCGGTGACCAATGTTGCCTGCTGAGCTTAGCAGGCCACCGAGCCTGGCGGGCGAACTAAGATTATGTCCGAGGGGGCGGCACATGCTTGCTACCGTTATCGCTCGAACCTTTTCCGGATCAGGTTGTACTCCGGGTGCATCGACGAGATGGCCTAGCACCGTAATCTGTCGGCGCCTGAATTGGCACTTCGATGAGTTTAATTGGAGCTCAGTCTTGTGGAATACGTCAATGATTGCTTACGGCGCGCTCAAGGCGCGTTTCAAATGTAGGAGAGAATACAAGCACGTCGTCGTGGTAACAAGGGCAAGTTGACAATTTGAAACCTTCAAGCAGAGTGTCGATCATCCGTTCGAACGTGGCGGGGACATTGCATAAACCGAACGGCATAACCTTGAATTGGTAGAGGCCATCTGGAGTGACGAAAATGGTCTTTTCTTGGTCATGCTCATCGCCGGAAATCTGCCAATAACCAGATCGAAGGCCAATGGGCGAAAAGTATTTGGCACCTTGAAGACAATGAAGAGCGTCATCGATTCGTGGTAAAGGGTAAACGTCCTTTTTATTAATTCAGTTCAAGTGGTGGTAAGCAACGCGGAAACGCCACGTGCCATCTTTTTTTTTTGACAAGCACGACCGGCAACGCCCAAGAACTCATCGAGGGCTCAGCAATGCGTCTGGTGAGGATATTGTTGACTTCCTGCTTTATAACTTGCCGCTCTACCGTGGACACACGATACAGTCCATGCTGAATGGGAACAGCATCACCAGTGTTTATTTGATGCTTAACAAAGGACGTCTGACCAAGTGGTCGATTGTCAGTGTCAGATATGTCACGGTAAGAAAGCAAAAGGCGATATAGGGTGGCTGCTTGGTCAGATGCGAGGTCCGGAGTGACCATGGGACGTAATGGGCCGTCGAGGTTCAAGGCACCCGAGGGTAATCAAGAGGATCTGGAGATGCGTTGGCTGCAAAAGCAGTGACGGTCGTCAGTCACTGACCGGAGCGTGGCCACCGCTATGGCTTCAGGTAAAACTTGCTTCGTCAACAGAAATTGGTAACGGGGAGGAACATCCGATTAGGGGCAAGGGTTACGACGGAGTGCGGCGTAGAGATGTAGCGTGCCAGGAGGACATCCCGAATTGGTGCGACGACATAGTCGCCATCAGGCACGGTTGCCGTTGAGGCCAATTCGACAAAGGTTAGGTCTTTTGGAGGTAAGCGAACAAACGCTGTAGTGCAGAGGGTGTTCGGTTGTTCGGGCGAACGTCTGAAAGAAGAGGAAGCTCGAGGCATAGCGTGCCGGTGGCACAGTCGATGAGAGCAAAATACATCGTCAGAAAGTCGAGCTCGAAGATTAGGTCATCAGGGCAACTGGTCAGCACGGTGAACAAGACTGGAACTTGGCGGCCAGCAATTCTTATGTGAGCAGTTCCCATACCCTTGACGGCAACAGTGGCGCCATTGGTAACGCGTACAGCTAGAGGGATGGCAAGCGTTAGAACTTTTTTAGGCGACGACATACGTTAGTGCTTACTGTGAACACTTGGGCTCCCGTATCAATTAATGCCGTCAACAGAAAACCATCTACGTCTTTTTCAATTAGGTTAGTGTTGGTGAGGAGCGTCAACGGAGGATTCGGACAGGACGAACATGATGCAGCCCTACCTCGAAGAGCTGCATGGCCTAGTTTTCTATCGGTCGGTTTGGCAAGGAAAAGTGGCGAGGTTGGGGTGACGGGAAGCGACGGCGTTGAGGCGACGGTGGTCACATGGAGGAGCGGCTGTCAGGGGCATCATAAGTAGGGTACAGAAGGCGAGGTGAATAACAGCGAGCATCGGCGTTTGGGCGAATAGTAGGGAATGGGCATCCAGGTCGTGCGGCAGTGGCGGGATACATGACCAACACGGTGGCAGGCGAAGTAAATCGGTTTGTCATCTGGGGTTCGCCATTCAGAAGGATTGCGTGGTCTGGGAGTAAAATACTGGTCATTACAGGTTGTGGACATGAGAATGGGTGCCGAAACAGGTCTGGAGAGAGAGCAGGCGGCAGGGCTGCCAAGGTTTGCAATTTCGTGCCACACAACTACTTGGACAACGGAAATAGGGGGAGGGTAGGCGCTTGGTCAAAGGTACATTCAGGGGGTCGTGGATGAAGGGTGGCCGGACTCGCCGCTTCAATCTCACGGCGAACGATACGGTTGACGTTCTCTTCAAATGGTCATGTGGCGGTAAGAGCGGAGCAAGAGGACGTGGCAGGGGTGCTTGAGAGCCGGCAAAAGTGGTGGACGACGTGGCCGCTTTTGGCTGCCTCGAAGCGGCCGCATTCTTTGACGATCGCGTGGACGGTAGAAACGTCGTTATAGGCGAGCAAGTTGAAGGCGTCGTCCACGATGCCTTTTAGGACATGGCCAACCTTGTCAACCTCGGTAGTGTGTTCGTTGACTTTCCAGCAAAGCGCGAGCACTCCCTGTATGTAGGAGACATACGATTCGGTCCACGACTGGACGCGGGTGACAAGCTCTTTTCGCGCAGCCTGTTGGTGACGTGATGAGTGTTCAAATAGGCAGCGAAGCCGTTCTTTAAAAATGTCCCAGCTGGAGAGCTCGTCCTCATGGATGTGAAACCAGACACGCGGTGTCCCGCCCAGGTAAAAGATCACATGGGCAAGCATGATGGTAGGGTCCCAGAGGTGGCTTTGGCTGACACTCTCATGCATGCAGAGCCAGTCGTCGACGTCAACGTCATTTTGGCTGGTGAATGTCCCACGATCACGGAAACTAGGAACCGTAGCGTACAGTATGGTAGGTGCCGCAGGTGTAGGCGGTGACAGGGTGGTTCTATCGGAAGCCATGGCTGAGAAGATGACAGTGCGGCCGAGGCAAGAACGGGGAACGTTCCGCCGCCACCATAATGTTACGCGATGGACGAGTCAGTAAGACGAGCAACTATTGAGAGGTTATATTTACAACAGCGGTTGCAGCGCTGACAGGTAAAATTCACCGCGCGAGCCCAGTCCCTTCTTCCTCCTCTTTTCTCGAGTAATGGCGCCCACACGCCTCCATCAAACAAGTAAATATCTCACCCGTGTAGCAATCTTATATATATATATATATATATATATATATATATATATATATATATATATATATATATATATATATATATATATATCATAAGAAGCCAACAAACACTGACACGAAGGACAACATAGGGGAAATTACTTGTGCTCAATAAATGCAATAAAGAAACGATAAATTAATGGAAATTAAAGTGGCAAAAAAAACTTGCTGCAGGTGGGAACCGAACCCCAACATTCGCATTTCGCGTGTGATGTTCTACCAATTGAGCTACCGTGGCTTCGTTTCCCATCCAGTTTCTTGGGTATTTATATGTCCTAGTAGAACCCTGGGAGTGTTAGCCAGCGCCACCACTCAGATCTTGGAGGCGGACGTGGAACGTCCTTTTTGCTGCAGACGTCACGAGAACGTGATCTTTTTTAGTCAAAGCAACTGGTCAATAGACCCACATATGCTACCTAAAGGCATCAATGTTGCCGGTTTGAGACCCTCGTTATGTAATCAACGAGAAGAAGGGGTTAACCGAGGGGCCCGATTTTCATTAGTCATATCATAAGAAGCCAACAAACACTGGCAGCAAGGACAACATAGGGGAAATTACTTGTGCCTAATAAACGACATAAAGAAACGATAAAATAATGAAAACTTAAGTGGATTAAAAAACAACTTGCGAAGGTGGGAACCGAGCCCACAACCGAACCCAGTGAAATTCGATGGCTGGCTAACACTTCCAGGGTTCTACTAGAACACATAAATACCCAAGAAAGTGGAAGGGAAACGAAGCCGCGGTAGTTCAGTTGGTAGAGCATCGCGCGCGGGATGCGAAAGCTGTGGGTTCGGTTCCCACCTGCGGCAAGTTGTTTTTTCATCCACTTTAATTTCCATTATTTATCGTTTCTTTGTTTCATTTATTACGCACAAGTAATTTCCCATATGTTGTGCTTCGTGTCAGTGTTTGTTGGCTTCTCATAATATGACTAATAAAAATCAGGCCCCTCGGTTAACCCTCTTTCTTCTCGTGGATCATATATATATATATATATATATATATATATATATATATATATATATCATAAGAAGCCAACAAACACTGACACGAAGAACAACATATGGGAAATTACTTGTGCTTAATAGTGAAATAAAGAAACGATAAATGATGGAAAATAAAGTGGTTAGAAAAACATAAATGCCTAACAAAGTGGGTGAGAAAACGGCGGCGCGGCAGCTCAATTGGCAATATCGCACACGTAATGCGAAGACGTGGGAATGTTCTCCACTTCCGGCTAGTTTTGTCATTTATTTCCATTAATTTCAATAATTTCATTTTCATTAAAGGGCGCCATAAAGGGCCTTTTAAATTTACCAGTCAACCCAATATACAATGGCCGCTCACGACTTGTAACTGCCTGCCATTTAGGTAAGGTTGAAATTTGGCATCATGGTAAGAGTTTTTTTCTGCCGTACAAAGATTGACCTCCGTTCTCAGGTAAATAATTAGTGCTTTAAGATGTAATCGCTTTGTGGAACATTCTAAGCCGCCAGAGGCTAGCATCAAAATTTTCGGCAGATAACAACTTCATCGAAGTAGACGAGACAATCCTTTCAATGTAAACCCGGTAGCTCTGCTTCCATGACCCGCTGGAATATTCCCGGTGGCGAGCAAAGGCCAAACGACATGACCTTGAATGCGACAACGCCAGACACACACACACACACACACACACACACACACACACACACACACACACACACACACACACACACACACACACACACACACATATATATATATATATATATATATACGTGTGTGTGTGTGTGATAGCTCTTTGATGTCCTTAGCACATGGCATGGCCACAACGTCGCACAACTATTTCCAAAATTTATTCGCGATTTTGCTTAGTTTGACAATCATCTGAAATGATTTATGCACAATTATTTCTACTTTGCGCAATATAATAGCCAGCACACTTCGATGTGCTTATTTTAGTAACCATTTAGAAGATTTTATTGCATGTAAGAAGGTGGAATCTCCAATATGGCCTGTCTAGATAACTGTTAACATATTCCCACTGTGCACAAGCCGTTTTGATGACGTCTTGCACCAGCCAAAAAGGAACTAAAACACCTACAACTATATAGGACGGCTCATCATCATCATCACCATCATCATCAGTCTGGTTACGCCCACTGCAGGCCAAAGGACTCTCCCATATTTCTACAACAACCCCGATCATGTACTAATTGTGGACATGTCGTCCCTGCAAACTTGTTATTCTCATCCGCCCACCTAACTTTCTGCCGCCCCCTGCTACGCTTCCCTTCCATTGGAATCCAGTCCGTAATCCTTAATGACCATCGGTTATCTTCCCTCCTCATTACATGTCCTGCCCATGCCCATTTCTTTTTCGTGAGTTCAACTAAGATGTCCATAACTGGCGTTTGTTCCCTCGCCCAATCCGCTCTTTTCTTATCCCTTAACGTTACACCCATCATTCTTCTTTCCATAGCTCGTTGCGTCGACCTCAATTTAAGTAGAACCCTCTTCGTAAGCCTCCACGTTTCTGCCCCATAGGGGAGTACTGGTAATACGCAGCTATTATACACTTTTCTCTTGAGGGATCATGGCAATCTGCAGTTCATCATCTGAGACTGCCTGCCAAACGCACCCCAGCCCATTCTTATTCTTATTATTTCCGTCTCATGATCCGGATCCGCCGTCACTACCTGCCCTAAGTAGACATTCCCTTGCCACTTCCAGTGCCTCGCTACCTATTGTAAATGGCTGTTCTCTTCCGAGACTGTTAAACATTACTTTAGTTTTCTGCAGATTAATTTTGCCTTGCTTGCCTCTCCAGGTCAGTGAGCATGCATTGCAATTGGTCCCCTGAGTTACTAAGCAAGGCAATATCATCAGCGAATCGCAAGTTACTAAGCTATTCTCCATTAACTTGTATCTCCAATTCTTCCCAATCCAGGTCTCTGAATACCTCCTGTAAATACGCTGTGAAAAGCATTGGAGAGATCGTATCTCCCTGCCTGACGCCTTTCTTTATTGGGAATTTGTTGCTTTTTTTATGGGGGACTACGGTGGCTGTGGAGCCGCTACAGCTATCTTTCAGTATTTTTACATACGGCTCGTCTGCACCCTGATTCCGTAATGCCTCCATGACTGCTGAGGTTTCGACAGAATCAAACACTTTTTTGTAATGAATGAAAGCTATATATAAGGTTTGGTTATATTCCGCACATTTCTCTATCTGACTGATAGCCTGAATATGGTCTATTGTTGAGGAGCCTTTACGGAATCCTGCCTGGTCCTTTGGTTGACAGAAGTCTAAGGTGTCTCTGACTACCTTAGTAAATAGATTGTAGGCAACTGACAGTAATCTGATCGGTCTGTAAGTTTGTAGGCAACTGACAGTAATCTGATCGGTCTGTAATTTTTCAAGTCATTGGCGTCCCCTTTCTTATGGATTAGGATTATGTTAGCGTTCTTCTAAGATTCCGGTACGCTCGAGGTCATGAGGCATTGCGTATAAAGGGTGGTCAGTTTCTCTAGAATCTGCTCACCATCCTTTAACAAATCTGCTGTTACCTGATCTTCCTCGGCTGCCTTCCCCCTTTGCATAGCTCCCAATGCTTTCTTTGCTTCTTCCGGCGTTACGTGTCCTCGGCTAGGACGGCTACAAGATGTCTTTTGCGCACGTCTGGAAGACGTTCTGCGAAAGACGGCTAGGAGACGTCTTATTAAGATGTATTCTGTTTCGATCTTACTAAGATGTCTTTAAAACGTAGTCAGAAGACGGCTTGAGAACGTTTTGTACAAAGGTATGGAAGATGTGTACGCTATGAGGTTTTCTGATGTGTCCAAAAAGAGAGTATTTGGTGCTTTTGCCAGCTCAAGGCAGTGGTATGTTATGTCAAAATGACTATACCTAGTATGGATATGTCCATTTCTTGCTATCCTATTGCTACGGAATAGTATTACCGATGAAGAAGAGGCGAGCAGTAAGAAGACGACGACAACGATTGGAGGCTAGCGCGGGCTGTTGCCTCTTGGCCAAGTGCGGCGTATTACGTTGTAAATATACTTGTATATAGCTTTTCATTTGCGTCTTCTTACGTAACATATCTCGTGGAGGTGGACGTTCCCTGTACCTCGTCACGGAGCTTCGCAGTGGACGGTACGTCGAGCCTAGCTTCATGGCTCCCGGCGATGACAATTCGACTCAGCCGCCTCCGACCCCTCCTGCCACTTCGACGACCTACATCTCTCTCCCTGCTCCTCGTGATCCTGGCGTATTCTCGGGCAAAGATGGGGACGACGTCGACGACTGGATCAGCCTGTACGAACACGTCAGCCGCAATAACCGGTGGGACCCTACTATCATGCTCGCCAACGTAGTCTTTTACCTCGGTGGCACACCTCGAGTTTGGTTTCGGACGCACGAAGAGGAGCTCACCAGTTGGGATTCGTTCAAGCAAAAGCTCCGAGACTTGTTCGGCAACCCCTACGGTCACAAACTTGCCGCGCAGAAGGCGCTTTCCGGCCGTGTGCAGACGTCAACAGAGCCTTATGTCACGTACATTCAGGACGTCCTGGCTCTGTGCCGCAAAGTTGATGCACACATGCCTGAGTCAGACAAGGTATCCCACATCCTCAAAGGCATTGCCGATGACGCCTTCAACTTGCTCGTCTTCAACAACGTCGCGACGGTGGATGCTGTTATCAAAGAGTGCCGCCGCCTGGAACTCGCTAAAAGCAGACGTATCGATCAGCAGTTTGCCCGTTTGCCCAACACCCCAGCGACTTCTTCCTGTGCCGACGCTCCTCGTCCCAACAACACCGGCGATATTACCAAGATCGTTCGGCGTGAGATTGAGGCCGCCTATCCGGCTGCCTTCGACTCCAGCCCCACGAACGCACCGGCAGTCACGGTTTCCCTGATCCAGGCAGTTGTCCGCCAGGAGTTCGAAAACATGGGCCTTCACACCATCTGCTCGGCCCATCACCCTGATAGCCATCCGGCTTCTTCGATTCCGCCCCGTCCCGCATCGTCTTACCCACCACGTTTCCGCAACCCAGCTGAATGGCGCACTGCTGACGACAAGCCCATTTGTTTTCACTGCCGTCGCATCAGGCACATTTCTCGGCACTGTCGAAGTCGCTGGACTTCCCCGACCCGGTCTGCTTATACTGCCTATTCTCGCCCCTCGGGTGGCCCTTCTCGTCCTTATGCCGCACGCTCCGATAATGCCGCCACTGACTCTCCTGCGCCGAACCGCCCCTATTCTCGTTCACCTTCGCCCCAAGGACGACAATCTCGCGCTCCCCAGCCCCGTCGCTCCTTTTCGCCGACTCCCTTCGGACGCCGCTCCCAGCCGGAAAACTGAATGATGCAGCGCCTCGAGGTGACGCTGCATTGCTCCCTACGCCGCCAAATCCTCCACTGACGTTGCCCACTCATCTGAACCTTCTTGACGTGCAAGTCGACGGTGTTCCTGTATCTGCTCTTATAGACACTGGGGCGCATTTGTCGGTAATGAGCGCAGACTTTCGTACCCGCCTGAAAAAAATAATCACGCCCGCCACGACGCTTGTTGTCCGTGTCGCCGATGGCGGAACAGCCCCCGTAATTGGTATGTGTGCCGCCCGCGTCTCCTTCGCCGATCGCTCAACAGTCGTGCTATTCACAGTCATCGCCCACTGTCCCCACGACATCATCCTCGGCTTAGACTTCCTCTCCGCACATTCTGCTCTCATTGATTGTTCCGCCAGTACTCTCCGCCTTGTCCTGCCTGTTCTGGATCCCGCTGAACCACACCCCAGTCGCCTCAGTTCCGTCGACTTTGTTCGCTTGCCACCTACGGCACTGACTTACGTTGACCTAGTGTCATCCCCACCAGTGCCCGACGGTCACTATATCGCGGCTCCTATACAAGACGTCCTCCTTACACACGGGATCACGGTACCTCATACCGTTTTATCTATTACGGCTAATTGCGTCTGCCTGCCAGTGGTCAATTTTGGCTTGACGACACAAGTGCTGCCACGCGGGATGTCTCTGGCCCAGCTTTGGTCATTCGAAGATCACTCAATAGCATCTATTGAGGTAGACAGCAATTCAGCCGATCCTCCTCTACCATCTCAGTCGACAACTTGCACCATCACCGACTTACAGAAAATGATTGCGCCCGACATGCCGTCCGAGCACGCTCGTGAGCTCTACCGCGTTCTGTTTTCCTACAACGATATTTTTTACTTTAACGATCGTCCTTTGGCCAAAACTACAACTGTTAAACATCGCATTAATACCGGCGATGCCCCTCCTATTCATCGCCGCCCGTATCGAGTGTCACCGGTTGAGCGTCAAGTTATTCACGCTGAAGTTCGCAAAATGCTTGCCAATAAAATCATAGAACCGTCATGTAGTCCATGGGCGTCACCGGTTGTACTGGTAAAAAAGAAGGATGGCTCATGGCGCTTTTGCGTGGATTATCGGCACCTTAACAGGGTTACCAAAAAGGACGTGTATCCCCTACCTCGGATCGATGACGCCCTTGACTGCCTCCATGGTGCTCGCTACTTCTCTTCTATTGACCTCCGCTCCGGCTACTGGCAGATTGCTGGGGACGATCTCGACCACGAGAAGACTGCTTTTGTAACTCCGGACGGTCTTTATCAATTCAAAGTGATGCCGTTTGGTCTATGTAACGCTCCTGCCACTTTTGAACGCATGATGGACTCCCTTCTTCACGGTTTCAAATGGTCCACATGCCTGTGCTACTTGGACGACGTCATAGTATTCTCCCCAACGTTCGCTACGCACCTCGAGCGCCTCTTGGCAGTCCTGGACATTTTTCGTCGCGCCGGTCTGCAACTGAACGCATCGAAGTGCCAATTCGGCCGTCGCCAGATTACCGTCCTTGGGCATCTCGTTGACGCGAACGGAGTGCAACCGGACCCAGGCAAGATCCATGCTGTTACGCACTTTCCTGTTCCGAAGTGTGTCAAGGATATGCGCAGCTTCATCGGCCTTTGTTCCTACTTCCGCCTTTTCGTGAAAAATTTCGCGGCCATAGCACGACCACTAACCGAGCTTTTGAAAAAAGACGCCCCTTTCCAGTGGGGCGATAACGAGGCCTCTGCATTCTCGCATCTAATCGACGTTCTCACAACGCCTCCCGTTCTGGCCCATTTCGATCCTTCTGCGACTACCGAAGTTCGTACTGATGCCAGCGGTCACGGAATTGGCGCAGTACTGGCACAACGCCAGCGCGGCAACGACCGTGTTATCGCTTACGCCAGCAGGCTCCTCTCACCCGCGGAGCGCAACTATTCCATCACTGAGCGTGAGTGTCTGGCCCTAGTTTGGGCGGTTGCGAAGTTCCGCCCATACTTATATGGCCGACCCTTTTCCGTTATCACAGACCATCACGCGCTTTGTTGGTTATGCTCATTGAAAGACCCTTCAGGAAGACTTGGTCGCTGGGCCTTACGCCTCCAAGAATATTCGTTCTCTGTCACCTACAAATCTGGCCGACTACACAAGGACGCTGACTGCCTGTCTCGCTACCCGGTAGACGAGCCTGACGACGCCGACAGTAGTACCGCCGACGGCATTTTCTCTGTGTCTGCCTTCGCTAACATCGCCGATGAGCAGTACCGAGACCTATCGCTGCGAGTACTCATCGAGCGTCTGCGCTCTACACCTACCGACGCATCCGTTCGCCGATATGTCCTCCAGGGCGGCATTCTGTACCGAAGGAACTTCCTCCCTGACGGATCTGATCTTCTTCTTGTCGTGCCAAAACATCTACGACAGACTGTGCTCTTTGAGATGCATGACGCACCTACTGCAGGACATCTTGGCGTAACTCGCACGTACGACCGCGTCCGCCGCCGCTTCTATTGGCCTGGTCTCGCTCGCTCCGTCCGACAATATGTTGCTGCCTGTGATACCTGCCAGCGTCGGAAAACACCCCAGGTGCTACCTGCCGGTCATCTCCAGCCGATCACTGTCCCTGTGGAACCGTTCTTTCGTGTTGGATTAGACCTCCTCGGTCCCTTTCCCACATCATCCTCTGGGAACAAATGGGTAGCCGTCGCAACTGATTACGCCACCCGATACGCTATCACGCGGGCTCTCCCTACCAGTTGCGCCACTGACGTCGCGGACTTTCTCTTGCGTGACATTATCTTACTTCATGGCGCCCCGCGACAGCTGCTCACTGACCGTGGTCGTAACTTCCTCTCGAAAGTTATCGCCGACATTGTACGTTCCTGCTCCACTCAACCTGACTACCTCATACCATCCTCAAACCAATGGCCTGACAGAGCGGTTAAACCGTACTCTTACCGATATGCTGTCAAAGTACGTTTCCAAGGACCACAGCGACTGGGACATTGCCCTTCCTTACGTCACATTCGCTTATAATTCTTCCCGGCACGACACCGCCGGATTTTCTCCCTTTTATCTGCTCTACGGTCGCGAACCGACCTTGCCCCTTGACACGGCACTTCCTCCTGCTTTGATCTCAACAAGCGAGTATGCGCGCGACGCCATCGCTCTCGCCGACCATGCACGCCAGCTTGCCCGTGCTCGACTGACGGACTCGCAAACCACTCAGCAGCGTCAGTACAACGCCCGCCACCATGACGTACAGTTTTCGCCTGGTGCGCTCGTGCTCTTGTGGTCGCCCTCTCGTCACGTCGGACTTTCACAAAAGCTCCTTTCGCGATACACAGGGCCCTACCGCGTGCTGCGCCAGGTGACGCCTGTGACGTACGAAATTGCCCCTGTGAGCTCAACCTCGTCATCTACTGTGGCACCTAGTGATGTCGTGCACGTCAGTAGGCTCAAGGCCTACTACACTGTTTCCAAGTCCGGCCTTTAGTCGCTCCGGGACGGCGCTTTTGCCGCCGGGGGTAGTGCTACGGAATAGTATTACCGATGAAGAAGAGGCGAGCAGTAAGAAGACGACGACAACGATTGGAGGCTAGCGCGGGCTGTTGCCTCTTGGCCAAGTGCGGCGTATTACGTTGTAAATATACTTGTATATAGCTTTTCATTTGCGTCTTCTTACGTAACACTATTATAGTGTATGCGCGTACGTCACGGAAGAAACGCATGGATATACCGTAAAATTGTTAGCGTTACACTCTATTGACAACGTGTACGTGCACAGGCCAATATCAGTCAAAACTTTCGTAAATACGCAATTTGGTTCAGAATAAAGACAAAGACGTGCGTAACCCTATTGGAAAATCCTATTTAAATTCAAACTGGGTTATAGAAGTTTAAACTCGGTTTACCAGGGACCTGTTTGCGAAGAAACAGGTATGAACGGGACTAGTTTACACACGAATAGGTCTGAACGGGCTCTCGTATGGCATGCAAACAGGTATAAACAGGACCAGTTATTCACGATGAGGTCTGAACGCGGTCCCGTTTGGCACGCAAACAGGTATAAGCAGGACCAGTTTACACACGAACAGGTCTGAGCGGGCTCCCGTTTGGCATGCAAACAGATTTAGACGCGACCAGTTTACACAGAAATAGGCTTTAAGAGGGGACCTGTTTGCAACTAAACTGGCTTATACTGGACGCACTTGCACCATACAGGGGCGCCTGTTTGGCACAAAAGCTGGTTTAATCTGGAGCTTTGTGGAAACCATACTGGATGGTATCATGCATACAAGTTGAATGCTTGAATATAACTGGGGAGGAACATTTTTATTGATCGAAATCCTGACAATTTAGCCCCTAGTGGTAAATTGGGGATATTCTCAAGCTCTACAGAAATTGCGTGACTGATGGCTGGCATTGTAGCTTTCAAAAAAAGCTACACCCTGTTGAAAATGACAACAGAGATTGCCTTCAGTGCTACAGAAATCTCTGTTGTACACCAGGATTTTTCTGTTGTAAGTACACATTCCTGATGAAGCGACAGACTTTTCTGATGTACAACTGACATTTCTTGTTGTGACTACAGAAGTACACTCTGTCGTATGTCTGTTGTTACAACAGAAAGCTGAAGCTCTACAACGGATTTTCGAAGTACTACAGAAAAATTTGTCATCACAACAGGCACCCTGTTGTCCCAACAGAAATGTTCCTGAAGTAACCCGACAATCTTCTGTAGTTCTACAGAGAGCAGTTGAAATACTCCAAAAACCTATTGTGGCAACAGGCCCCCAATTGTCACAACAGAAGTGTTCCTGAAGTAATGCGCCCAACTTTTGTTGTACTACAGAAAAATTTTGTACGACAGAAACCTATCGTTGCAACAGGCCCCCAATTGTCATAACAGAAGTGTTCCTGAAGTAATGCGACAAACGTTTCTTGTACTACAGGGAACTGTTGTTTTACGACAGAAACCTATCGTCACAACATGTACCCAATGATGCCAACATAAGTGTACTGAAATTACGTGATGCGACAAGCTTCTGTAGTGCCCGGTTGAAAAACACAACAGGAATTCCTGTCGCAATTACAAAAGCTTCTGTTGTACGACAGAAGTTTTTGACATTTGTGACGTTACGAGAAATGCTGATGTCGCAACAGCAGCATTCTGTCGCGAAGACCAAGAGTTCTGAAGTCGCAACAGAAACGTTCTGTCGCGACAACAAGAGTTCTGAAGTCGGAAAAACAGCTTTCTATGGTGACACCGACTCTCACTCTCACGACTCTGACGTTACGACAGCAATACTTTCGTCGCAACAAAAACATTTGGTCGCGACGGCCAAGAGTTGTGAAGTCGCAACTGAAGCGCTTTCTGTCGCGGCCCTTTAATAAAAATCCGCCTCTTTCATGACGTGACGGCGCATGCGCCCTGCCCTTGCGGATTAGTCTCGACACATTTTGGAAGGCTCGGGCCCATGGCTGCGCGCCGGGAAGTCCTTCGAAAAAAAAAGCGCTCGGACGCGCGCTGCTGCAAACAGTCGTGCCATGTACCACGTTGAAACTCTACACGAAGCTCCACGCCGGTGCGGTGCCGAACGCGTGCGTAGCGTAAGACCGGAACTCCACTTTAAAAGAGAAAGCGGCTAGGGCATCATCCGAGTTGTCCGGACTGCATCGTGAGCCAGGTAGTTACCGCCTTTCATGAATGGCTCGCTAATTTAACAAAAAACACGTGCGTTACAGGTGGGCGACACTTAAGTACATCACGTTGCTGATGAAGTCTTTTTGCAGCGTCAGTCCTCACTTGCTGGTAGTGGCAGGCTCTTCCTGACTGCACGTACTCGTAAGGCCCGGCAACACTGTGTCGATACGAGAGCGACAAAGCGCTCACTCCAATGATTGACCGAGTATTGTGTGTCTCTGAAACCTTTTTATCATATCAGGTGGACAGCGACGCAATCGACGAGCGCTAGGTGTTGTACAGCGACGGGCTTTCTTGTCGACGGCACCGGCAAAATCAGCGTACCGACCATTGTTCGACCGTACCCCGCGCGATCGCCCGTCGAAGCGACAACACAATAGCGACAGCGTCTTCGCTTGTATATATAATTAATCGTGCTCAAAATGTGTCAAGCACGCCCACCAAGTTGAAATGCACAAGCTTTAAACCTTTCAAACCGTGCCCACGAGGTATGAGCCAATGTCGATCCTGTTCAGCAGGGTTAACATGGCGCCGTCGAGTTTGTGCGCTCGCTACCGGCGGACCTGAACTGAAATGTAAGCAGTTAGGTCGAAAAAAACTGGTTGTATACTTCAATTCTGGCCTTAGCGATATTAAATCACCTACACTTCACTTCGCACGGCAAGTACAGAATAAGCGGTAAGCGATGACACAGCGCTGTGCCAACATCTGTACCTCACCGTACCGGTAGGCTGTCCGCCGCATTCGCTGCGTATATAAGCGGGCCTGTACGTCTTTCTTTGCCGGCACATTTCTCAATTTCAGAGATGCACTGTTTGCCTCTGTGTCAGGCGGTAAACAAGAGACGGTGTACTCGGTATACAGCAGCATAAACAACCGCCTCGCTCATTTATACCAATGCCTTGTGAGCGATGGCATCCGTGCGTTTTCGTGAGAGAACAACATGGCCTACAAATGAGCACTTATGCGAGCACAGTTTTCTCTAATAATAATCTATGGCACACTAAAGCTGTAAGTATCATGGAGTTAAAAAAAAGCGAGAACAAGTTAATTAACAGCCCGTAATACATGTATCTGTATCACAGTTGCCGTTGTTTAAGTGGTTCGGCCGCTCATATTGACTCGTCTTAGGGTGCAACAACGTGGCACATATGCAGAGATATGCATGTTTTGCTTCATTTTGACACTATTTCATATCAGCGATGCACCTTTTCCCGAATATTTGATAACAATGAACTCCGGCTGTAGATGTCGATGCAAACCAGTGCGCCGCTTCAATAAATCCGACGCATAAGGCTGCGCTCGAAGACTTTTTGAATAAGCGAAACGTCTAAATAATGTGTAAAAAGAATACAAAAAGTGATGTCCATGTGCAGAAGTCAGTGACAAATTCCAAGGCATCCGTGCCGCAAAACGGAACTCAGCGTGCCTTTATCGGCCGCACTTTTTGCAGAACAGCGCACTGCAGGCCTGCTCACCCAGTAGTCATAGAGTGCTGCATGGCTTCAGGAATGACATGTTTTTCCGAAGAAGCCATTAATAGTGATTCGAGATCCACGAAACGCACAATCGACGTGCACTCAAAATGCGCGCAGCTACACAAATCAACCGGCGAAAACCGGTTGATTTGTGTACCGGTGGGTTGCATGTCAGTTTCGCATCGGTAGTGTACACTGTACATTTCGCTTGCGCGGTATTCAATCGTGCTTCCGTGAAGCCGCCAATGCTGATAGCACCGACACCGGTATTAAAGTCGACGTGGCCAACTCTTATAATTGTGCCTTGACGACGTGGCACCAACAGCGAGCGCCCTACCTACCTCCTGAAGATCGGCCGCTGATCAAAATCACACCATCTGCGGGAATGGCTGCGTATCCGTTTTGTTTTATTTGGTAAGATGTGGCACACAGGTCTGAAGACTTACATGTGCGGTTAACTTGGCACATTAGTTAACTTCCCAGAAATATTGCAAACGCTTATGCGAAGCGAAAAAGAAATCTTGGGTTGTTCCACAAAGTTGCGTGAAAAGATGTCTCCCTCGGGTCTCAATAATCTAGTACAGTGCTGCCATGAGAAGCCAGTATGCTGTCAAAATGAAGACTCATCCACGAGTGTTCATGTAGCTATTTTTCGTTGAACACAGGAATTATATGCGCGTTCAAAGTGTAAAGAGCGAGAGACAACTGTCCACATTAGCAGTAACAACCCTAACAGTCACGATCACGGTTGTATGTTTCTGAATTTCTTATTCAATATTGATATTGTACAGCAAAATCAATGTTCTAGCACTCTGAGATGTACCGGTCGATGGTAACAACTATTTTGCTCTTCTAGAGATGCGGCAGTTGACGCCACGAAGTGAAAGCGCATCTTGGCTTTTAAAATACAAATGCAAACAGCAACGCAGACAACGATCTTTTTTACTGTTAACATAGCCAAAATGTACATTGCCAAATATGTTCGGCGTGGTGCAGAGGTAAGATGCTGGGCTCGGGATCCTCCGGTCCCAAGTTCGAATTCCGGGCGGGAAGTTTTTTCTTTTTTTGTACTAAATACATATCCTTAAAGAGGTCTCTGTAAATTTTTAATTAAATATTGATCAGGAACTACAGAACTTTCGACTACAGGACGTCACACTACAGACAACAGAACGTCAGACGACAGAACTACAGATGACATTACTACGGAAACAACGTCCCAAAATAGGACAGACTGAAAGTTTCCTGTTGTGTTTTTCAAGTGGGCATGCACGCACACATACACACAAAGAAAGTGATTTCGCAAGCCGTGTCCTTTATTAACACGCAGACTTTTGAAAAGCTCTGACACACTAAGGACGCATACAGTCCGCGGTCGCCCGCACACAAGCAACAACGCAACCAGTGTACGAAAGCAGCGGCGACAGACAGTATGGACGTTCATATGCCGGTGTCACACGAACATATAGATCGCGATCAAGCCCGATCCAAATCGTAATTCTCGACTGCGATTGGCTCCCGCGCGCAGATTGCGCAAAGGAGCTAATCCCAAACGAGAAATTCGATCCGGATCGGTCCTGATTGCGATCAAAAGTGCACCGTGTGACACCCGTAGAGTAGCAACACGTTCACAATAAAGCAAGAAATCAAGCCACCGTGGCATAAACGTCCGATGCATGGAGGGCACTACTCATTAACAGTACACACCCGAAGAATGACGCACAATAAACAAGGCGAAACAATACATCGATGACACTGCTCTACTCGAAATGTGTCGTTAATTACGCCTCAGAAAAACAGGAACACGTCGGAATATACACAGACCAAATTGCGATATGCTACGAATTTAAACCGATTCCCGGTCCTGAGTCGTCTATACGGCCGATACGCAGATTGCTGTCCTCTCTATCAAAAGCAATGTTGCTGAAACATGCCGTCCAAGACGCTGTCCGACTCGCATAACATCGAAATACAATGCCGGCACCATCCAAGGTAAATATACCTGGTAGCGAAGCTTCCATAAGAACCCATACGTTCAAAACATGGCGGTTCATCGGCGGTTCATAGTCTTCCTGAATATGCTCCCGCAGGGAGCAGAGTTGCGCATAGGTCCAGTTTATGATCAAGCTCTGCAGAGGAGCCACTCCTCGCGCGCGCAGGAGGCAAATGCCGCGCGGTGTTCCACTGGCTTTTTTAATCTGTCGGTCGCGAGCTACACTCGGCAACTGTACGCAAGCGCTGAGCAAAATTACACTTTTTCATGCAGGCTAAGCTCGAGTGGTTGGCATAGCCGGAGAGCTGTCAAACCCCGAAATTTTTAATTTCTGTGTACACACGCACGAATGTACTATCGGCCAAAATGTAAACGGACAACGGCTTGGGTGGCCGGAGCGGCTGCGGGGCCACAGCGGGGCGCTGCTGTCTCGCTCCGCGCGCTGACGGCGAGAGTGCCCCAGGTGACGCCAGACTTCGCCCTCACTCTCGCGGGGTGCCTTGTCGCGCTTGATAAATTTCTAGTGCACCGTTCGGTTGCTCTACTGCTGGCAGTCGCGACGAAGGAAACCGTGCATCGCCGGTAGTCCAGCACATGGCGCTGTCGACAGGGGCGGACGGCAGCCGGACAACAAACTATGGCACTAAGAAGGAACGGAGAAATGTCCTGATTGTTGTTTTGTTTATATTCCCCGTGTCTATTATATTAGTGCCTGTTGCCGGCGTCCACCGCTGCTCGATTTTAGGCAACATTGCGCAAGTAGCCGCAACGGCGGCTACCGTGACGCGCTCTTTCACGTCATCGCGATAACTTAGAGAGTTGGAAGCGCTGCGTGGACGCCCGAAGCTATTAGCCCCGAGAACGAACTACAGGGGCGCTGCGAGTGCCGCTCGCGTGACGTCAGGGCAAGGACTCGCGCTTGTCGTCTGCTACAGTTCGGGTGGTGTCCGGGCGCTTTCGGCGGTGTTTTCGTTTGCGCGCCGTCGTTCTCTTTGCTTGTGTACTTATGGCGGTCGTCTCCAATATATTTTTACGACGTCTTCAGTTGCGACAATTTATTCAAAGAGCTCATTTCTTAGATGACAATGCAGCTCTCGAAGGCAACGCTACAGTGCCAGCCGAAGGAGCGCAGACCAGCCCATTGCGGGTTTTTCAATCGACAACCGCAAAAATCTAGAAAATAAGAATTCACGTATGATACGATACCTGCCGCGGTGCAACAAGTATGTCGCAGACACTGGCTATATATGACTTCTGCAACAGTTACAATCCGCTAAAACTGATTTGCTCACGACGAGTAGTTCATGGTGTAATATCAAAATTTTGCGTTTCTTCAGAGAAACGCTCGGCGCTAACACGAGCACTTAACTAATACTGCAGTTAGACTCTACAAGTACAACTTGCTTCTTTGACTGCTTCTTAAAATTAGGCGGTTCCTCACGTGTTTATTTTAAGCGGCGGCAATTTGAAGTAAAGCTGATGAAGGCTTACGTCTATTTACAGAATATAAAATGGAATGTACCAATATATATTCCCTTTTCTGTGCTACACGTTTACACGTTTAACTCACGTGAGAAATTTACTGGTGCTCGTTGCTTGAGGAATAAACATGACGAATTTGTTTGGCAAACTGACACAGGCTACTCGGCCAAAATGTTTTAGTGAAATATGCCTCTTGGACCGCATGCAGCAGCCAGAAAGAAGTCAAAGCATCAATCATTAGTAGTATGGGACATATTGAAGATATAATTCCCCTGTGGAGGGTCAAAAATCAAGTGAATATATACGTAAGTCTTGTGGTGTTTTCTTTATGAATGTTTGCGATTGGATTGGAGCAAACCTTATTTTGCCTGCAGTTGGGCGAGGTTCTCTTTATGTACCGACGAAGCGAATAGCTCTCCGTTTGCTCAATTAAACAACGCTGGATCGAGACATGGTGAGACAGATAGTGCTTGAATTTTGCTTTTCTGGGCAATCCAAGCTGCGCTGTAGTAGCTCGAGAATATTTTAGCCATTCCAATTGGAGCTGTAAAAAATGCTTTATGGTTTCAATTCGAAATTGTAGTGAACTGATGGGTTTCACGAACAAAGCGTGCCTCGCCATACCGACAGTCGGTTGCTACCATTGCGTGATGGGTGTGCCATATTGTCGGTAAAGGCTACTGAGGGCCACTATGAAACATTTCATCGCTTGCAATTGATTGGCTCTCGATCTTAACACGAAACTTTTCTCCCAGGTGATTGCTACTGTGGTATTTGTGAATTAACTATGTAAATACTCTACGTGACGCGCCGTCGTGTTAGCAGCCATGAGCGATTCGTTTTTTGGAGGCCTGTTTAAGAGAGGGGTGAAACTAGCAGCAAACTCTTTCATGTAAAATGGGCGTCTAACTCTTTCTTTTACGTATCAATGAATGACCATATTTGGCTAGACCAACTCACCAGAGTAATAAGAATCATGATGACAGCTTCGCTGGGCAATGTCTTTTAACACGGATAACATGCTGATGCCAATTACCAAGATTTTTCTTTCATCTAAAATGCAATGTCTCTCATAGCTAAATTCTAAGGGAATGTTAAGTGTTTAGCCAAGCATCGTACACAACTTCGCGTATTGAATTTGCAGACATTATTTTTACGCAAAATTTATGGACAGACACGGCGCATATATGCATTGTAAAACCAGTAGCCACGTTCAACGCTACATAGCTTGCGATATCCAAGCCCCAAATTTTATTGAGTCACGTGATTTAGGAGAAGAAACTGTGGTTCAGGCATGGCAGCAGAAAGAAGCCGACGTATCATTCAATAAGTGCGGCTCGAGCCACCCGTGCCCCAAGCATACACGAAGGGAACGAACGCGCGCGGCCGCCGAGCGAGACGGAGCGAGCGGCGTCCTGGCCGTGACGTCACACGCGAGAGGGCGCCACTCCTAATTCTCGCCGCTAATAGCGGCGGCGTTCTCGATGCCAAAGCGAGTAAGCCAAGTCATCCCGGTCGACGGCAACTTTTCATCGCACTGAGGACCCCTTCAAGCCACGGAATGTTTCCATGAATAAACTTTAATGACTGACTATAGTTATTCCTATTCGTCTTCCCGATTATCTCTTCCTGGCCGTGCTTTTGTAAAGTTTCATTACGACCTACGCATTGTAGTGTCTAATTAAAGCAGTTTTCAGAGGCGTCGCTGATGTTAATATTACACGTACTACTGGAGACAATGACGGAAAAGTGATCTCGACAAAGCCGTGCCCGCAGTAAACCTTGCCGCCTGCGACTATCGCGCCGACATGAAAGAACGCGCGTCACCGTAGCTGCCGTTGCGGCTACTTGCGCGACGTTGCCTGAAATCGAGCAGCGGTGGACGCCGGCGACATGCACTAATATAAAGGATACGGTGGATATAAACCAAACAACAATCAGGACGAATCTCCGTTCCTTCTCAGTGCCGCGGTTTGTTGTCCGGCTGCCGTCCGCCCCTGTGCGGCAGCGCCATGTGCTGGACTACCGGCGATGCACGGTTTCCTTCGTCGCGACTGCCAGCAGTAGAACAACCGAACGGCGCACTAGAAATGTATCAAGCGTGACAAGGCATCGCGTGAGAGTGAGGGCGAAGTCTGGCGTCACCCGGGGCACTCTCGCCGTCAGCGCGCGGAGCTAAAATCCCTCAATAATTTAAAAGTACCGCCAGGCTTTGATCCTGCCGACAACGCCTGCGATAGGCTGATCGGTGACATGTGACCTTGCTCCACCCCTTTGCCGCCATGAAAGTTCCTGCGCGCCGGGCGAAGAGCGCGCGTTTCACCTGTTGTTCTTTGCACATCGCTGCGATAATTTCGTTTCGGGAGGCCCGAAATGCTTTGTTGCTGTGCGGTTGGGTGCCGAAACCGGACGAAGGATGGCAAGAAGTTATTTTGCATCGCGCGCGGCAACCAGAACCTAACCTGACGAAAAGTATGGTTACACAGAATTGCACGGACGGACTTTGAACCATGGGTAACAGCACGACTATGCGAGGCAAGTAACATACAACGATACAAAGGTGCGACAGAAAGTATACACGTGCGTGTGTCGAGCGGTGATAGTATTTCACTCGCGTGCATGAATGTTGAGGGCCGAAGTTTCTGGAGATTATTTATTTAGCTATGAGCCCGCTGAATAGATCGGTATGACCTAGGATGCGAAGGACCGAAATGCCTTGTTGCTATGCGGATGGGTGCCGAGATCAGACGGAGGACGACAAGAAGTTATTTTGCATCCCGCGCAGCAAACAAAAACTAACCAGAAGGTAATTCTGGTTGCATATAAATGGACGGAAAGACTGAACCGTCGGTAACTGCACGACTATGCGAGGAAAGTAACGTAGACCGATACGAAGGTGCGGGAGAAAGTATACACCTCTGTGTGCAGAGCTGCAGAATTATTTCATTCGCGCGCATGAATGTTGACGGCTGAAGTTTGTGGAGATTATTGATTTTAGTGCATTACGACCCCGTTGACTTAGCAAGTGCAGTATGACCTAGCATGCAAGTAAATAGTGGGGCAGAAACGCATTAACTCGCTGACAAATATCCGCATTGCGTTACGTGCGATAAAAAATAAAATTCAGCAGCGAATTCTACTTTTACACTTTCCTGTGTTTGTGAGGGCGTTGTTAACTGCGCTTTACAACATGTCCAAAATGTAATTTCCAATATCCTAATCGCATTTTGGGCATTGCATATGTGAATAAAGATATTTCTAAGTGCCTGCATTACTCTGTTTTTAAAAACGAATACTGCACAGCCACAGCTACTGACCATCAAATAATAAAGCGTAATACAGTATATCAAAGTACATTACATACAGCTGCGAGCTCGTTCCTTCCAAGTTTCCCTTACACTCGAAGATGTTTCAGTAATCGGCAATGCCATTTTACTGATGAAAAACACACAACTGCCAATGAACATAAGAAAAACGCCACAAGTGATACACGGATTGCCAGCAAAACACAGTGCAGTAATAGCTGGGCCAATCCGCGTGCGTTTCGCATAAAGGCTCTCTAATTCTCACGGGGCTTTAGCGGCGCACGGAGGCGAAAAGGAATAAACACAACAATGCGCGTCATGATTCGAGTTTACGAGGCGACGTCGCACGGTTCTCGAGAACACTCAACCGCATTCACACACGCGCACACACTACGCTTGATATTGGTGTGCCGCGAGATCAGATCGCGCTGGCAGCCAGAACACGATCGAGGAGACACGCTGACAGGATCCATACCGCCTCTTCATCATGTCACGACAGTTGCACTGGCTCGTAGCATTGAACCACAAGACACAGCAGTCGTCGTGTAATCGCTACAGGACAGACACACTCAGCGGCAAGAAGACTGTTGGCGCACTCGTTTCCACACACACGTAGGATGTTGTTTAGTTGCCGTGAGGGTCGCGCGCTTTGAGAGTCTCACGTTTGAGCGACGTTATGTCGAAAGTTTTTCAGTCCAAGCGACTGTCAGCCTTCATTTTTACACGACTTCTGCGTTCAATGCAACCGCTATGTGTACGCAGCACACCTAGATGCAAAAGATTTCACAGAGCATACGGTATTAGGCGCAAGCAATCAGCAAAGCTCGCGCGGTGATTGAGCGCAAACGAACGAAATGTAAACACGCGGAATCGAGGTGTTCAAGCCCTCATTACGCTCTCTTGAGCTATTTTCTTGGAGCGCTCATCTGAAATTAAAGGACTAAATTTAACAGTTCGGGTCCTTCTTTCGTTTTTCGCCACAGTCAGGCACCAGTGGGTTTGATTTCCGCGCGTATGCAGATATCTTTTCACCTCATGAATGCCGCGGCACCGCGTTATAGCGTGGGCGCTGTCTGCTACAGGAACTTCCTAGGTGGCGCGCGCGGCAGATGTCGCTACCTTGAAAATTATAGAGGGACCTTACGCGGAGCGAGATAGCAGCGCCGCGGTGTGACCCCGCAGCCGCTCCGGCCACCCAAGCCGTTGTCCGTTTTTTTTTTTGGCCGATAGTACATATTAAGAATAGGAGCCCCCTCGATCCCTCGATATAAAATCCTGACCACGCCCGTGGCTCGAACAGCTCAAATGATCGCGTGCACACGCGCATTGCCACGCAACAAAAAGCGGTGCAATGTTTTTCAGCATGCGTGTGAAGTTTTCCCGCAGAGGTGGAAGGCAAGAAATGATTTAAAGGGCATGTTAAAAAAAAAAAAAAACTTCACACACGTGTAGCAGACAAATATGTGAGCACATTTCGGCTGCCGAAACGAGACGAATAATGAATGTCGCCAACAGAACTATCGTGCCTGCAATAATGTCAGTGACCGTTGACCGCCATTCATCACTAAACGTCGTTCCGAGCAGCTGCACGTTTTCTATGTATACGGTGCAGACACGTAAATTTAAAAACATTTCTAATAATCATATGCGCACATCTTATGCAAAGCTTATTTTTACGATTCATACCGCAAACTTAACAGCTGCTTCGTAACAGGAGATCTGCAAGTGGAAAAAGATTCAACATGAACGAGCTTCTAGATCAAATTTATTTCTTACAAGGGAATGGATGAGCAATGGCTGATGGCGTCAGAAAATGGGTGCTGGTTCTTGGAGCCTTCGGGGGCAGAATTCAAAGCCACTGGAAAGACAACAAGTTATTAAGAGTAACAGGTTATTTTTATTGGACGAATCACATAAGATGACAAACTGGCAAAATAATTATTCACACATTGCAGACTGTAATATGACGGCACATTTTTCTTTAACTCCTCATACTACTCAGGTTACTTTACTATAACACAGCGCTGATTAAACGTACAAAAATACTTCACAATCCTCACGTCGACTATAAGGCTGATCGAACAAGCAACCTATTGCGGGCGGTAAATGCTGGATAAGCTATCGCAGCTGTCTCATAAGCGGGAGAGCAGGGTGTTTTCGCTTACTACAAAACAATGAACACCAGCACATCAATCGACTTTACACGAAAAATTAGAACGCCGACCAAAAAATAAAAAAAAAAAACGGAACAGAGAAAAGCCAGGGTGCAGCGGGCGAATTCTGCGTGTTAGTATTTACTGTGTTCTGAACACACTTTTCTAGAGCCGCATAATCACAACAATCGTAAAAGCAACAAACGAATTGACCGAGTTGGTAAGTTAACAATCTTGGCGTATATGTGCAGCGCGACACAGCCGTGTCGTCCTTTCTTTGTACCGCGTCTGTGTCGCGCTGCTCACATACACCAAGAATTACACAAGTGAACAACCTCTCATGCCAGGCGTACGCATTTCAGCGTGTACAGGAGTTTTACTCGAGATAAATGCCGCTTTAGTCAAAACAAGTCGACCTCACTTCTGTAAACAAGGCGAACGGACCTCGCATATCCTGGTCCCTTTCGGAATCGGCCGCTCTCGTCCGTCCACATGGCCACGCGTTAAAAGCTTTGCCACTTTCCGTGCGATTTGCACAGTTTGGTGCGCTGCAACCCGTCATGAATACAAGTGTCCAAATGATCTGCTTCGTAGCACTTCACCAAAGTCATTAACTTAATATCATGGAATACCGAACCTGCAAACTGGAGCCGATGGTTGCTACGCACGCTCGACGGGGCCACTGAATGCAATTTTGATGACATTGAAAGAAACGAGTCGGCGCCGTTTCCGTAAAGTTGGCTTCGGAACGCGCAGTTGATCATTTGACGTCATTTTTCACCACGTGGTAGCGCTCGGCGAATAGCGTTGCGAGCGGCGCCGGAAAGCTTATGCGCAACTCTGCTCCCTACGAGAGCATATACAGGAACACTCGTGGTTCATTGGACTTAGCGCCATCTGCATGTGGAGGGAACACTTCCGGCGGAAGAAAAAATAATGTGACGCCATATCTCTTTTTTTTATTTATACATACTGCAGCGCAATTTGCGCTATAGCAGGAGTGGGTTAAGAAAATGTACAGAAAATGCATTGGAGTATACAGCGGTAAACACAAGTGAACACTTTTAAAGAGCACAGATGAAAGGAAAATACACAAAAATGCAAGTGAATAACACTTTTACAAAAGAGCATTGGTGAAAGAATACACAAGAAGTTATACAAATGCTGCCAGGCATACCCATGCCTGATTATGCCCATACCCATACCCATGATTATGCATCTGGGATGGCGGTTGCAAAAATTTGGGATGAGCATGAGCGAATGGATCCAGGTAATGAATTCCAGTCTTCGATTGAGCGGGGAAAGAAGCTGAATTTGAACATGTTAGTACGTGCGTAGTAGGGTACTAAGTTTAGGTCATGATGTCTTCTCGTTGATGATCCCGGCGCGAAGTTAATGTAATAATCATTTCAGAGCCTAACTAAAGAATTGACAATGGAGTGCAAGAAGTTTAATGATTCGACACGGCGACGAGAAGAGAGCGTGTTTAGGTTCAAGGAAGGAAGTGCTGAAGAGGGCGAAAAGTCTCGATCGTAACGATGACATATAAAGGGCACAGCTTTTTTCTGTATAGCCACTAGTTTATTAATCTCTAACTGCTTATGCGGGCTCCAAACTACAGATGCATAATCAAGAACAGGGTGGATTAGAGATTTATACATTAGTAACTTTGTCTTTAGGAGATCGGGTTAGCGTTCGCCTCAAGTAACCTAATTTTTTTAGTGCTTTACTGCATATGTAGTCAGTGTGTGTGGACCATGACATTTTATGCGTAAAAATGACACCAAGATACTTATACTCAGAAACCTTATCTACTGTACGGCCGTTGGACGAGTAACTGAAAAGGGAGGGGGAAGATTTGTTGCAGAAAGACATCAGAACGGTTTTATTGAAATTAATGTTCATTTGCCAAGTGTTACACCACTCGCAAAACCTAGAAAACTACTCTTGAAGGCGATAATGATCATTAGAAGATTTAATCACTTCATATAGAAAGCAGTCATCAGCATAGAGGCGGATGTTAGAAGAGCAGTGAAGTGGCAAATCGTTTATGTATAATAAATCAGAAGTGACGTCATTTTGTTTTCGAAGGCGCGAAATTTCTTTTGTTGGCCTGCCTTTAGAGCTATATGTTCTAATGCCCCGCCATTCGTTTGTAGGGGCGTTTCGAGATTTTAGTGTGCAAAGCGATGCAGGAAAAGGCGAGCCGTACGGTTGTCGAAATCGCACCCCTGCACAGAACATACTTTCTTTGGAGGCCGACGAAAGCTTTAAGTGTAGAGTGCTGATCCTATCGTTAGAAGCAAAGCCCGTTGGCCAGCCTAGTCGCAGGAAAACAACTACAGAATTATATTGCGGTCGTAACTCAATACTTTTGACTGAGCAGATTAAGAACCGATGAAGCTACCCACGGCACCAAATTCAGACGAACGTCGACAAGCAAAACAGCACAACGAGTGATGGGGGCGCATCCCAACAGGAAAACTTTACAGGCGCGCCTTTCTGCACATTTGAAGAGGTGCATAGCATTGCGAGCGATAGCGGCGTTTATGCCCCCTGTAACGATGGGAGGCTGAAAAGAAATGTATTTATTAATAATTTTAAAATAAAATGAACTTCTATTTTGTTTGGTCATCACGTATTGATAAAATCGACCAGGAATTGTATTTTCATTGAATGAATCTAATTTGGTCTCGCTTGAATTGAAAAAAAAAACGCTTTTTTTCCCAATGTTTGTTCCCTCCAAACATAGTCGCGCTTCAATTGTAGCTCCCATAACCCCCCTTGCTGATGTCCGTGACAATTTGTACTGAACCGCTTTTCGCCAGAGGCTTCGCGACCTATTTGGATCGACCTTGCACCATCCACGAGAGCACCGAAAGCATGGTCGCTTTCAGTGGCGGCCTACAGATAGCGGCACTGGTAGCACCGGTAAAATTACAGGTGATATTATTTTCTCGTCTTCAGCTGTCGCTACATGTGAGCGCGCGCTGCATTGAAGATGTCCTATCTGGATGTTTAATCGTGTGTACGCTGTGCCGAGAGGAAGTGTGGTGCATTTTGTATGCATTGAGAATCACAAAACCCCTGGGACCGCGTAATGCAACCCGAATTATCTTTCGTGTTGCGCGCCGATGTCGAATATTGTAAATAGGACCCTCCGCGCTTTTTTTCTTCCGGGATCATGAAAAGGATCTCATCCTCTGGCACTCCCGCATCGTATCACACTGTACGGAAGAATTTGGTGAAAGTTGTGCTATTACGTCCTGTAGTTGATCCGCAATTCAACAGTGTATGCGCCGGAAGGACAGTCGGTGAAGTCGATGCCGCGGCACCTGTGACACTAAAAGAAGCGTTTCCCGAGTACGCCTAGAAAGGTAAGTCCGGCGTTTGCGCGCATTCTTCAACTCTATGGTTCGTGAAGTGTGCGTAGTTGTACGTACCGCAAGATCCGTACAACAACCGAATCCGGGTTAGCGAAGAAACACGGATTATAAATGTGCTTTTCAAATGTTTGCTCATGTCGTAGTGCACATTTAGCAAAAAGTTCCACGGAAATTGGCCTAAAACGTATTGATGTTGCCAACAGCTTTATCTGTGGTTTATTTGCTTTGACCTATGAAGCACGCTAGCGCGGGTGGTTCTTTGATCTAAATGGCCACAAAAATTCAAGCAAAGAAAGGTGCTGTTTGTGTACATAATTTTTCATTGAGAAATGGTGTAGGCATTTGTAGAAGTAGTACGTCGATGTGTCGTCTTCACAGCTAACAGTTTCGCTACATAGCACTCCATCGCTGTATCGACGCATGGCCAGATTTTTAGCTTGTATGGACATTCTTCTGTTTATAGAGTGTCGTCAGATGGCGTGTCCTGTGTGTTGTCGTGTACTTGTAAAGGGTTCTGATCTTGCATAGTAGCCAAAACCACAATAGCAATGTTTCTTTTTAATTGAAATATCTTTCTCTTTTCTGTATTGTCTCTCCAGAAAAAAGAAGTGGTCTGTTGTACTTTTGAGCGCATCGTCCTTTGGAACAGTGCTTTATTCCGACGCATAAACAAATTAGGTTTTAGAAAGCTTTTCATGTCCTAAGGAATATTTTGATAGTACAATGTGCATTTACCTTTATACAGATGTATGTTTGTGTGAAGCTTTTCATAGTAGATTCATGTTTGCGCACAGTACAATTTACGTGTTATATAACCACCTGTGATGTAACAATCAGATTTTTGCACAACCAGATGCAAACTGGTTGTGCACAACCAGATTTGCACAACCAGATGCGTGTAACTGGTTGTATGAGACTTTTTCAAAATATAACGTGATCTTGTTATATCAGAAGTTTGCAGTTCCAGCAGGGATTACAATAAATTAAACATTCCCAATTGTTTAGGGATGTCAAGATTTTCTGAACCAGAGGCACCTCCACAATGCACCTGTGGCACTTCTGCAGCCTTAACAACACGGCAAAGTATCTGATGGGCATGCTACGACAAGGTGTGTACAAAGCAGTCGCTGCCACTTACACGAGCTGCAGATTTTGTTGGTATCATCCATGTTTGGAAACTCTCCTGAATTTTTCGTGGGCTTACAAATGTGGTCTCAGTTTACAATTTTTAGGAATGCCACTTTAGAAAGAGAATTAAGTTGTGTTAAGATGTTTTAAAGTTGTTGAGAGATGGGTGGCATGACATTGCTAAATATATGTAAAAAAATTAATAGTAATATTACTCATACTGCTTTATTATTAGCGATGCAATATCTCTCACGAGAACATCAGAGGGGCACTTGCTTTAGGGAAGTTCGGTCAGATAAATTCTCGAAGCAGCCTAAAGCGGCAGCAGCCCACACACTGAAAAAGTCTGTAATTTAAAATAAAACAATGTTGTCAGTTTCTGGTTTCGAGTTCGCTGTTCATTTTTCTGCTGCACGACAAGTTAAATAATGGTTGATAATGTGTGTGTGACGTAATAGTGCTGCGGTAATCCACGAAGTGAAGAGAAGTAAGTAACAAAGGGAAAAAATCAGACATCCACCCGTTCGTAGCATTTGCTACAAAGGAAACCCGTATGGGTTCCTCAAAAGGAAAGCCTCACAGATGAAGAAAAATTCGCCGTGGTCTGGGACTCGAACCCGGGACTACGCCCTTTCCGGGGCAGCCACTCCACCATCTAAGCTAACCAGGCGGCTAGCGGATGACAGGGCGAAGTCAAATTTGTCGACAACACGAAGCAAATGCAAGGGTTTGACGTAATATTTTTTTCCCTTTAGTAATTACTTCTCTACACCTTCCGTGTTTCCACAGAACTATTACGTCAGACCCTTGCCTTTGCTTCGTGCTGTTGACAAATTCGACTTCGCCCGGTCATCTGCTAGCCGCCTGGTTAGCTCAGATGGTAGAGTTTCAGTCCCGGAAAGGCGGTGGATCCGGGTTCAAGTCCCAGACCCGTACGAATTTTTTTCAGCTGTGAGGCTTTCCTTTCGAGGAATCCGTACGCGTTTCCTTTGTAGAGATTGCTACGAGCGGGTGGATGTCTCATTTTCCCGTTTTTTTAATAATGTGTGTGTGTCTGCAATAATGAGGGTGCTGAGAGCAAGCTTTAGAATGTGTGTGTTATGTCCCCAACAAAGAATTTAGTGTCTGCAGCATTTTTACAAAATAATATGTTCACAGGTTGGCAGGTATGACATAATGTACAACAATAATGTACAACACTTTTGCTGTAGATGCCATATCCATAACGTACATTTTCGGTCTACTTGAATTGTATATTTAGAATCTGGCCTCCATTCAGTTTGATCAAGTTACATAAGTAGACCCCTCTGAGTTAAATATATTTAGGGGCTATTGCATATATGCATGATATACCTACTGACTGTATTGTGACCGATATTTTTAGGGACTGTGTTGTGCGGCATGCATATCCTTTTACCTGTATGTTTTGCTACTGGTTGCCCGACAAAAGTAGAAAAGTTTCGCCCACCTTTATTATTATGTTTTCGTGGAGACTTCTAACATCTTCGCCCACATAGACTCTATGTTCTTAATTATTTTCCTAAGTATTCACTATTGTGTATTACACTATTGTGTATTACATTACTGTGTATTACATGTTTTTCTTTGTGTTTTTGCGGAGGGTAGTATTCATTTCTATAATACTATAGATAAAAAGACTTCAAGGCAAACAGCCATGAAAGGTGGCTTAAAATTGTATGAAGCATGGAAATCTACATTGAATCTCCTAAAGTGCTATCAGTAGTAAAACATTCCTAATTGCCTTTTTTATAAGCTAGCTGCGAGATGATAGTATGTTATTTTCTCTTCTTTTGCCTGACATGTTTTGCTGAATGTTCTCCTTGTTAGCTCATAATTTGTTTTCTTGCCACCTCACGCAACACTCCAGCTGGAGGCTATGAGCTAGGTGTATAATAAATAAGTAAATTCCTGAAGCATGCAACAAACAATGCGGCGTAAAATTCATGCATCAGGTCATCGACGACCTTCGGTAAAAAAGTAGCGGCCGCAATGCGTCAGCAACTGGCGAGGGGCGCCGTGGTGCAGGATGACGTCGTATAGTAGGATGTCGGCGACATCTGTAGCGCAGCTGCTTGGTAGCGCTCGTGCGATAACATATCTCGTGGCATAATCGGTTGCTACAGCAATCCATTTGTTGCCTTTGATAGAAATTGGAAAGGGGCCAAAGAGGTCTAGGCCCACACGAAAGAAAGACTCTGTAGGGATATCAATTGGTTGAAGCAAACCAGCGGGAGGCGTAGCAGGCGTCTTACGGCGCTGACACAGGTCGCATGAAGCGACATAACGGCGCACAGAGCAATAAATGCGGCGGCGCAGGCGGTCGTATGTACCAGTATTGCCCAGATGTCCAGCAGTAGGAGCGTCGTGAAGTTGCTGGAGCACGGCTAGTCGAAGGTGCTTGGGAACGACTAGGAGGAGCTCCGGGCAGTCAGGATGAACGCTACGACGGTATAAAGTTCCATCGCGCAAGGTGAACATCCGGAGGGACGGGTCATTGGGCGAGAAGCTTAGGCGTTCCATAAGTGTGCGAATAACAGGATCTTCGCGCTGCTCGTCGCCAATATGGAGGAAGCCGATGGATAGAACACTGATGTCGGAGTCTGCATCGGTATCGTCCGGTTGATCCATGGGAGTGTGGGACTGGCAGTCAACTTTTTATGCAGGCGTCCTGACTTATACATAATAGAAGATGTTTATTCCTAGAGACGCAATGCGCAACGTGCAAGTCGTCCAGTTTGGTCCTTCAAAGAAAGGGCATGATGACGCGACAAAACCACGTCAGTAAGCGGCGACATGACGTGCTCGCCATCGGGTACGGGGGGACAGGGCGTCAGGACATTTGTAGCCGCCTCTGGAGACAGCCTTGCAAACTCAGCAGAACATAAGCGGTGTGAAGCACAAGTTGTTGCATTGGCAGGCAGCGGCAGATTCAACTGTACAACACCTGCGGAACAGTCAATTTGGGAAAAGTGTTAAGAAAGAAAGTCGAGGCCAAGAATTAGGTCGTGTGGACAGTGTTCAAGGACGATAAATAGAACAACGGTATAATGGCCCCCAATGGTCACACGTGCTGTGCACGTACCAAGGACCAGTGATGTACTCCCATCGGCTACTCGCACAGTGCGCGGTACGGCGGGCGCCAGAACCTTTTTGAGCCTTCGCCGGAGAGCAGCGCTCATAACTGAAAGCTGCGCTCCTGTGGCAACGAGAGATCTAACAGGAATGCCATCAACTTCAATGTCCAGTAGGTTTCCACATGTAGGCCGGGTCAACAGAGGATTTGCGGGCCGGGTCGGAGTTGCAGCTTCACCTCCGGGAGCTGCACCACCTAGTTTCCCGAAGCGAAGCGACCGGTTGCAGTAGGGGACGAAGAGCGGTGAACGAGAGGCGAACGGGACCTACGACCTTGCGGAGATGGGGAGCGGTTGGATCTTGGTGGAGCACTGTCGGCGTTGATGTTCCTAGTCGGCATATAGGGCGAGACAGTACGATTGTCTGGTACTTGGCGGTAGTGACTCGGAGACCACCACCGACAAGGCGACGACCAATGGTTGCGGCAATGACGGGTGATGTGTCCAGTACCGGAACAATTAAAACAGATAGGTTTATAATCCGCTATGCGCCAGTCATCTGGGTTTCGACGACGAGGCGAAAAGCTTTGCGTCTGGGAGCGAGCGGCCGGAAAAATCTGGTAGGTGTTTGTATGGCGGACCGAGCAGAGAGATGGAATGCCCAAACTTGCTATTTCCTCTAGAATGACCGCTTGTATAAGGGAGATAGCGCGCACGCTTTCCCGACCGTCAGAACGAACTGGAGAGGGAGCCATGGCCTCAAGCCCATGGCGAACAATGCGCGTGATTTCTTCCGGTCCTGTGGGCTGACCGAAGCGCGGCGGATCTTCGCAAGAAGAAGATGTCGCGGCGGTATTCGGCAATCGGTCGAAAGTTTGAGTGACGCGGCGGCCCTTCGCTTGTTCGAAGCGCCGGCACTCCTTTATAATCGCATCCACAGTGGCACAATCCTTGCACATTAGCAGATTGAGGGCATCGTCTGCAATACCTTTCAATATGTGACCAATCTGGTCTGCCTCGGTCATGTTGTTATCAGCCTTGCGACAGAAGGCCAGCACATCCTGTATGTAGACGACATAGGATTCTGTGGTCGTTTGAGCGCGACACCAAATTCTTTTTTTTTGCCGCCAGCTGACGACCGACAGGTCTGCCAAACAGGTCTCGCATTTTTTCTTTGTGGACATCCCAGTACGTTAGGTCAGCTTCGTGTGTGTCGTACCATTGCCTCGCAGTTCCACTTAGGTAAAATATCACGTTTGCTAGCATCATTGTTGGATCCCACCTGTTGTTGTCGCACACTCGTTCGAACATCGTAAGCCAGTCCTCGAGGTTGGCGTTGTCCGTGCCACAAAATGTCCCTGGATCCCGCGGATGAGTGAGGATGACCATTGGCACGGGCTGCTGAGGCGTTGTCACTTGTGTCGGTTGATTTGCCATTGTGGCGGTAGGTAGATGACGTCCGCTGCGAAGTTCCGCGATTGCACCCCGCACCATCCACCAAAATGTTGCAGGAAGAAAGCAGGCCCACGTGTGTAAAATAACGTATATTTACAACTGGCCTATATGGCGTTCAGGCAACTACCAGACTTCGTCTTTGTCTAGTCCAATCAAACTTCTTCGTTCCCTTCACCGTAACAATATGATTTCGAGGCATGCTGTAGTGGGGACTCTGTATTATACAATAAACACTTCTTAACTCAAACCCTGATATCTCGAAATATCAGTCGTCAAATTTTTTTTCCAGGCTCGGTGTTAACTTTATGTATATTTCACTTCTTATCACAAAATGCTTTGGCACTGTGCTCCCGATATCTCGAAATATTGACTTCGAAAATGTAGGGAGAAAGTCATCACCCAAAGGTTTCCATACTTTTTGCGCAACGTTGATATTGCCAAAAAGTGGCAAGATAGCAAGTTTGTAGAAAAGTCCACTTCATTCTACGCCACTCTTACCTACTGCTCATGTATGGCTGCGATATCATGGATAATCTTGGCAGAGTGTTCCTATGATCACTTAAAAAGTGCGATGAGCAGAAGAAGGCACACGTGACCTCCACAATATGCATGCTCACATGTGCGCTGCGAGTTGTCAGCTTGCTCTGGTCTGTGCGGACCGGTGCACTACGCCGCGCTTCGCGTTGCCCCAAATGTTTGGTATGCTATTGGTGTCTTCTTTATTAACGAGTTCTGGGCTGCAGTTTTGTTACAGTGCTTTTTCCGATGCCATTTATAATCGCACTTCGTGAGTGGTCATAGTGATCTCCACCCGCGTTATCTATACGGGATAAGCCAGCTAAAAACTTTGGAAAAAAGAGTGGCACATAATCAAGCGGAAGGCACGGCTACAATATCTCGGCCCTTGGACAGTATTGCCAGTTGAATATTTTTTGCCCTACGAGCAGTTTCGCGATATTTTAAGTGAATATATAACATTGGACGTGTCAATACCTATGTGCAACAGTGTTTGTTATGATCTGTGCACGAATTGCTGTTGCCTGTAGATGCCGAACATGACAGGTGCCAAATTGTACAATACCTTGCAAAAGTGATCTACCGAAAATTATGGCTGCTGCTATATTTTGCTTTTGCAAGAAATTTAGCGGCTACTGGCACCTACCTTGAACGGCTTTATATGGCCTTCGATTGGCCAGGGCCTTCTACTTTTGTGACTTTGCTTATCTCGAAATTTAAGCCGGTTTTTATAACTTCAAGTTGGCGGGATCCCTAGTCTCCTTTAGCGTGTACCCAATATACCTTACATATGAGTTTTTGCAGTTCTCTGCCATTGAAATGCCACCATTGTGGCCGGGATTCGATACCATGCCCTCTGCCTGAGCAGCGCAATGTCAAAGCCAGTACACTGTGGTATTTACTTTGCTGGTAGAAGGGTTTAGTTTCTGAATAATTTATTTTCTCAACCTGTCAGTGTTGTATTTAAAGGTATTTCATGCTTGTATTCTGTTGCTTCAATACTAGTAATTATTGTTAATCAAACGATGTATCCATCTTTTTTTATAACACTTGTTTCAATAGCCTGCTAATTATGACAGCTTATTTTCCCACCGTAATCGATGTTTCCTTGAAACATAGGCATTGCATGAAACCACATATTTTTCAATAAGATTTGTTCATTATCTCCTACGCTCGGAATGCTGAATCTTTGTTATCTATGGGAACATAGGCAAATTCGCCTATGTGTTAACCTGTTGCATAAGTGAGGATACATTATTGGCTGTACTTTTTCAGGTGCCCTGCTCACTCTGACCCAAGCAACACATTCCAGTGGTCTCGGCAGACTAGGTGCATCGAAATATCATTAGAAGGTCCAATAAACAATGCTTGTGACATTTATGACATGCTTTTGCTTAAGCCTGAGGACTTAAGACTTAATGAAAGCTCAAGTGGGTGTACAGAAACAGCTACGTAAAGTATACTTACCTTTTTAACTTACAAGTACATGCCGATACTTTGCCTGACATTTTCACCCTAAAATTAGGCTTTACTGTGGATTTGTGAACAGACCATTACAGCGAAAAAGCACTGCAGTAAGACGAGTACGAATAATCAAACATGTACTAAACTTGCAAGAGTTACATTTGCGTACTTGGAGTAAATATGAAAATGAGGTACAGTCTTCTTCAGGGTGCATTTCCTTGTAGGTCATACATGGAGAATGTACTCGTGGGTCATACAAAACTCGTTCATGATGTATCACATCAGTGTTGGTAGTGCTAATCAATTGATGCCGATAATTATGCGTATCAAGCAATGTACCAAGCAAACCTACATGTGAACGTGGCATACTTGTTGCAAAGGTAATGTAGTCCTATTTGTCTTCAATGCTGATCGCAAATACAGAAGTATACAAGATAGGTTTAAAGAACAAATTATATTAAGCAACATCAATCTATTCTGAAAGGACCTGGTGTGAATGTAGCAAAAAATAGGTCTGAACAGAGGCAAACTAGTCGGGGTTAGATAGGGCAGGATTAAACGGGTCAGGATTAAACAGCACTAAGCAGGATATAAACGAGTCGGGATTAAGCAGGATTTAAACGGGTCAGGTTCAAACAGGATTTAAACGGATCAGGTTTAAACTGGAATAAACAGGATTTAAACAGGTCAGGACTGAACACAATCAAACGGGGTCCCGTTCCATCCCCCTATTTAATGGAACCTGTTTGAAAACAAATAGGATTTTCTAGTAGGGAAATGCACGTGAAACACACACACAGGTACGGATAACGCGTTGTGCACACTTTGACACATTGCGATACGCGCTGTGCGCTGTTTGACTCATGGCTTTCGCCGTGTTTCAATTATTTCGCGAAGAGAGATAAGTATAGGTGGCTGGCTTTATTGGTTGTGCTTTTTCATAACAGGACATAATTCTATATAGATGCTATACAACCATTTTTCGACACTACAGCTCTTGCCGAACGAAGCGCAAGAATAACCACGCACCCACATATATATCGCAGCATTTTTTACAGTCGCCCAAAGCTGTGATTGCACGAACGTGGCGCCAGCTCATAGTGGCGAGATATGCGCACTTTTTCTCGCGACAATATGGAGGCTGTGCTTTTGCACATTGCTTTCGCAATTGGAACAGGAAATACGGATGTTGGTGGGAGTTTAAAAGTGGATTGTGCGAACTCGTAGTATAATCGCTCTTTATGCTACTACAGAATTCGCAAAATGCGATAATTATTTATTGATTTACGAAGAAGCATTAAAGTACATGTGGTGCTACTACTGGAGATATTGAACACGGCGTATTTATTCGCGAACGTAAAACTGCACAAGAGCGCATATAGTGTTTTATGCCTTTGTTTGTACGTGCAAAACCTTTTCATTTCGCTGCTCATGTTGTGGTGACATCTAACCCAAACCAGGTCCCACTACGGAACAGTTGCTAAAACATCTCAATTATGGTCAAAAGTGCATTCATCAAAGATTCGACAATATCGAATCTAAAACAAAGTAGGTCGAGGCGTCTGTCGCAATAGCGAAGGAAGTGAGGGCGAAAGTTTGTTGCCTAGAGAGAGCTATACAAGACGTGGAGCGAGAACTAGTGGATGCGGAAGACAGAAGCGGCCGAAATAATCATATTATAAAGTAGATTTATTGGGGTTCGTGGCGACCGCCGGTTCTAGGATGCACCGAGCAGTTCCCGAGCACAAGCCTCTGCTGCGCGCTTGATGCTGCCGATGCTGCTGACCCTGTGCCCACGTTCGTTATCTTTCTTGCAATGGCGCCGCGGAAATAAAGGAACCATCCTGGTGACTTGGTTTTCTGAAAGGATGGTAGAATGGTGATACGGCTTGAGACGCTGAACGTGAACGACTTCGCGTTTACGGCGTCGCATGTCGGACGGAGGCGTTAGCGGCTGAACGGGGTAATTAACCGGTGATGTTCTCTTGAGAACGCGGTATGGCCCGTCGTACTTGAGAAATTTTGAAGCGAGCCCAGGCGTGCGGTGTGGCACTATCAACCAGACGAGAGCACCCAGGAGAAAAGTGGGAGTTGAATTTAGGGCATCGTGAACGGCTTTTGGACGGTTCTGTTCGTCCGAGTGAATCGGCGGGCCAAGTGGCGACATTCCTCGGCGTGTCTGGAGGCTTCCGAGATGGTGTCAATTGTGTACGAAGAATGGCAGCCGTAAAGAAGGTCAAAGGGTGAGAATCCGGTAGTGGCCTCAGTCGCAATGTTGTAGGCGTAGGTGACAAACGGAAGAACTAGGTACCAGTTATAGTGATCAGGTGAGCATGGCCGAGCATGTCACCAAGAAGTCGATTAAAAAGTTCCGTGGTACCGTTAGTCTGTGGATGATAAGCAGTGCATTTACGACGAACAATAGCGCATTCAGCAAGCAGTTGTTCGATGACTTCAGAACAGAAGGTGCGGCCTCTCTCACTTAGAAGTTCATATGGACCTCCATGACGGAGAAGAAAACGGCGAAGTACGAAATTGGCGACCTCCTGCGCTGTAGCACTTGGTAAAGCAGCAGTCTCCGCATAACGGGTTAAGTGGTCTTCCGCAACGATTATCCACCTGTTGCCGGTAGGAGTCAACGAAAGTAGCCCGTAGAGATCTATGCACACGCGATCAGAGGGTAAGGATGGGCATTGTAAAGGCTGGAGTTCATCCACGGAGTTGTGCGGTGGCGGTTTGCGGCGTTGGCACTCATGACAAGACCGGTCAAACTTTCGAACGAAATTGCACATTCCCCGCCAGTAATAGCGGTGTCGAAGTCTTTCGTAGGTCTTGAGGACTCCCGCGTGGCCACACTGAGGGTCGACGTGGTACGAGGAGCAGAGCTCTGATCGCAAGATTCTCGGACGAGTAACCAGGTGCATCCCTCTGGGGCATAGTTGCGTCTATATAGTAGCTGGTCTGGAATCGCAAAGTGAGGAACTTGGCGCCGAAGCGTACGTGACGCTGTAAATTTCGATGTATCCGAAAGAAGGTCGAGCAGAGATGCAGTCCAGGGATCATTGCGCTGTGCAGCAGCGATAGTGCCAACGTCCAGAGAGGATAATGTGCACTCGCAGGAGGAGTCGTGGCTCGCCTTCGGGGGAAGCGGCGATCGGGATAGCGGGTCAGCGTCGGAGGGCTTTCGCCCGGAACGGTAAACCACGCGGATGTCGCATTCTTGGATTCGCAATGCCCAGCGGGAAAGGCGGCCCAATGGATCTTTGAGCATCGACAGCCAACATAGTGCGTGGTGGTTGGTCACTACGTCAAACGATCGGCCGTATAAATGTGGGCGGAACTTGCAAAGCGCCCACACAATGACCAAACACTCCTTTTCTGTAACTCTGTAATTGGTCTCCGCCTTGGTTAACGTGCGACTCGCGTATGCGACGACGTATTCTGTGTGGCCAGGTTGACACTGTTCCAACAGAGCGCCAAGGCCTACACCCCATGCATCGGTATAGATTTCGGTTGGCGCTTGAGGGTCAAAATGGCGAAGAATGGGTGGCGTCATGTGATGACGGCACAAGGTTGTGAATGCGTCGTCACAAGCTGGAGACCATGACGAGAAATGTCTAGCGCCACCAAGGAGCTGCGTGAGAGGCGATATAATTGACGCAAAGTTTCGAACAAATCGCCGGAAGTAAGAGCAGAGGCCGATAAAACTGCGTAGCTCATTCATACTGGTAGGTTTTGGGAACGCAGTTACCGCATGTAGCTTCTCAGTATCCGGGTGAGTGCCCTCCTTTGACACGACGTGGCCTAAAATTGTGAGCTGACGAACAGCAAACCGACACTCCTTCAGGTTAAGTTGCAACCCGGCGTTGGTCAAGCAAGTGAGTACGTGCTGGAGGCGGAGCAGCTGCGTTGCGAAAGCAGGGGCGAACACCACAATGTCGTCAAGATAGCAAAGACAGATTATCCATTTTAGGCCACGCAGAACACTATCCATCATTCGTTCGAACGTAGCAGGTGCGTTGCAAAGTCTGAAAGGCATGACGGTGAATTCGTACAAGCCGTCCAGTGTACGAAAGGCAGTTTTCGGGTGATCGGCCTCTGCAACAGGAACATGCCAGTAGCCTGACCGTAAATCCAGCGAAGAAAAGAACTCGGCTCCCTGCAAACAGTCCAGAGCATCATCGATTCGTGGTAATGGGTAGACGTCCTTCAGCGTGATCTTGTTCAACCGTCAAAAATCAACACAGAAGCGGAGGGAACCGTCTTTTTTTGTGACGAGGACCACGGGAAAGGCCCATGGGCTTTGGGAAGGTTGAATGAGGCCTCGACAAAGCATGTCATCGACCTTGTCTGCAATGACGCGACCTTCAGTAGCGGGCATGCGATATGGTCTTTGTCGCAGCGGTGAGTGAGAGCCAGTGTCGATGTAATGCTCGACCGTTGATGCACGGCCAAGAGATGTTTGCGCACCATCGAAAGAACGGCGGAAGTGCTGAAGGATTGCGAGAAGTAGAGATCGCTTAGAATGCGTCAGCTCTTCGGCGATGAATGGGCTGAGCACACCAGTCCATGTTGAGTCGGGTACGGAGAGGGCACTCACTTCATGGATGGCAGTAGAAGGCACTTCATCGAGGACGGAGACAACTCGTGTTGAATTGACCGAGTCGACGTAACCAAGGCATTTGCTGTGGAGCAGTGGTAGCGGCGATGAAAGATGATTGTAAACGGGCATCGTGCTGACACCGGCGGCGAGGTCAAGAGCTGCAAAGGACAAAGGAAGCGCTTTTCGGGTAACAAAGTGATGAGAGGGCATGACGAAGACCGTCCCGTCGGATATTTACTACAGAAGACTGGTACGAATGCTGAATAGCACGGGGAAATACAGGTGCCTTCTTTCACGACAATTTTAGTGGCTGGATGAGCATCGACGGAGGCCAGGTCATCAAGGTGGAAAAGTTCAATCGCAGCCCGAGCGCAATTGATGATGGCATTGTGGCGTGAGAGAAAATCCCATCCTAGAATAACGGCGTGGGAGCACGATGAAAGTACTATGAATTCAATCGTGTACAAAACGTCGTGTATGGCCACACGGGCAGTACAAGCAGCGGTAGGACAAATAGGTTGAGCAATCGCCGTTCGAAGCGACAATCCAGACAGAGACGTCGTCACTTTACGATGCGAACGGAAAAACCTGGCATCCATAACTGAAATGGCGGCACGGGTATCGATGAGGGTGACTGTAGCGACATCTTCGATGAGCCCATCAATGATATTGGCAGATAAAGGAGGAGGTCTTTGGCATGTCGACAATTGCGCAGTTCTTGCCTCAGGAACTGCGTCGTCTAGTTTCCCTCCTTGTTAGAGACGGGTCGTCGACGCATAGGGGAAAGCGACAGGCGACGCGGGGAGGGTGATCGGAGGCGTTCGAACCGAGGACGGCGATCAGTCTGGGAGCAAGCTGGTGATAGGTCGAAGGGTCCGTAAGGCGCTATTGAATCAGGCGGCACATAGGGCGCTCGGCGATCGTCATCGAACGCCTGGGATCGGCGGCAGCAGAACCTTGCGATATGACCGGGATACCTACATGCGAAGCATATAGGGCGATTGTCCGGCGTACGCCACGGGTTAGCGACGGCAGTGGTGGTCCGGGGGACGGGAGGAGGAGAGCGGTGCACAGACTGCTGGAAGCGACGCACGCGCACAGCGCGAAGGGCCATTGCAGCAACCGTAGCATAAGTGACTGGTGCAGTCACGACATCGTGCTGGTGAACAGCCGGCAGCGCTTCCGCGACCTCTTCATGGATCACGTTACGGAGATGAGACGGCTAAGTGCTGGCAGACTCCTGAGCGACGGACACCAGAGATAGCTGTCGTGGGACTTCTTCGCGCACGAACTCTTTCATTTGGGTAATCAGGGAGGCTTGTTCTCGGCCGGTAGTCAGGCTGCAGAGTGACGCCGCATTAGGTGTGGTATGTCGCCTTGTTAGAGCTCGCTGCTTGCGTAATTCATCATAGCTCTGGCACAAGCTGATGACGTCGCCAACAGCACGCAGGCCCTCGGCCAGAAGCATCTGGAACGCGTCACCATCAATTCCCTTCATGACGTGCTTGATCTTTTCCGCTTCTATCATGGCAGCGTTTACGCGCCTGCACAAATCTAGAACGTCTTCTATACATAGTTCAGAAGAAGTTGTTGGGCTAGTTGGTACATATTGCTGAACATTGTTTCACTGCGCGAACAAACGGACCACAGACAGCTTTCTAATATGGTACGCCTAGAGTACCTCTCTGGCTTGGCTATCGCGGCAGCGGCACAAAATCTTTACATCCTTCATGATCTGCTTGCACGCGCACGCCAAGAAGTGGAGAGGCCGGGACCCATTCGTTTTATTTCTAATTGACAATTCATGCTCACGCAAGCGCACATTCAGGCACCTTCCTGTTTGGCCTATGTAAACTTTGCCGCATGAGAGAGTTATCTGATAAACTACTCCAACACTGCAATCTACGTGGGAAATGGAGTGCTTTGTTCCACACCCTTGGAAGCTATTTTCTTGCTATGTGCGAGCATAGCCCAGCGATCTTGCCGGGAGCCGTGAACCCTATCTTACCTTCATGCCGTTTCACAACCTTTTTTAAGTTGTGGGAAATCTTGTAAACATAAGGCACAACTTTACGTTTCTTACTTTTTCACTCCCTTTCGTCTTCAGTAATATTGCCTTCCGTCTTTATCTTCTTAAGCACTGCCTCCACTACTGCTGAAATGACTGATTGCGGGAAACCTGCTTCTTCCAACCTTACAATCTGCCTGTGAAAGCTTTCCTGTATTTTGTGTGTGCAGGACTTTCTAAAGGCTGATAAGATAAACTGGGTGGCTATTTCCCGCTTTACCGTTCTCGAATGAGCCGAATCGAAGGGCAACAATTTGTTTTGGGATCTTGTTTTATATTTCCAGCACACATGGTCGTCACAGAAACTTATAGCGTTGTTTAAAAATTGAATACTACTATCCTTCGTTAGCTCATAGGTGAATGTCAAACCTTTGCCATGGCGCTGAAAACTGTGTAGTACACCTGCGATGGCGTCGTCATATGTGGAACTGGCTTGCGTTTTTTTTAACGTACAAGTAAATCGTCAACATAAGGAAACACGGTAACAACCTGGTCACGATCGATCCCTTCGTTTAGCGCGCTGTCAAATTCCGATAAGTAAACATTACACAACATAGGAGCAACGCAAGATCCCATGCATATACTTTCTTTCTGCACGTAATAGTCTTCTTTAAACTGAGATGAAGTTAGATTTGAGGTAAAACTCAAGCAACGCTAAAAACCTATCAACAGTCAACCCGGCAAAATTTTGAAAAGACACTTCGCCATTAATTTCAATACATTTCTGAACAGCCTGAAACAATGCAGCGTGAGGGATAGAATAAAACAAGTCTTCTATGTCAATGTAAAAAGCATGGCCAATATCGTCATTCGACTCTATGAACCTAGTCACAGCTTCCGAGTTGTTTGTTTGAAATGGTCGTCCACATTCATGTGTGATAACCATTTTTGCAAAAACTTGCTTACTTCTTTCTGCCAAGTTCCTCTTTCACTCACGATAGACCGGAAAGGGATATCCTCTTCGCGGATCTTGGCCGTAAAAACACGATGAAGCCATCACCTTTGCTTTTGTTGACTCAGATAGCCAGTTTGTGCAGTTCCATCTCCTTGCATATAGAAACGGCCTTCGCCTTTTTCCTTGCGGCTTTCACTGGCACAGGCTTTAAGTTCTTTTTCACAGCAGCCGTCGACTTCTCGTAGAAAAGCCCCGACGGCATTACCACAAATCCTCCTTCTTTATCCTCTTGTAGCAGTCTGAGATCGTTCTGTCTAAAAAACCTGATGACTCCTGACGTTTGCTCCTTCCGCTGAAGCCTTTCTTCAGTCTTCTTGACTGTGTTGATTAGGCTGTCCACGCCATCCAATAAACACACTTCTTGATCCTCTGCCTCCGCTTGCTTGGCCAGGCTCCTGGTTAGGGTCAACCAGACATGCGCTTCCAGTGAAGTGTCCATGCTGTACTTGGGCCCTTTCTTGAGAGTGGACAGTATTCTTTCGGCCACCGCAGCTTCTACGAGCTGCATAATATCACCCGAAGCTTGTGGTTGGGTGTTCTTGATCTTTGCTAAGGCATCTGGGAGGAAACAGCGCCACCAACGTTCCGTCATCTCGGCTCCTAGCTGTTTGGCGTCACAGATATTGATGGCAGCCAGCCATACAGGATAATGCGCAAAGAAGAGGAGTCGTAGAATGTCTACATACTTACGCGCCTGCTCCTTCAACTCATGGCGTATATTTCGGCATACTTGTTTTCCATGTTTCACCATCATCATCATCATCATCATCATCATCAGCAGCAGCAGCAGCAGCAGCCTGGTTACACCCACTGCAGGGCAACGGCCTCTCCCATACTTCTCCAACAACCCCCGTCATGTACTAATTGTGGCCATGCCGTCCCTGCAAACTTCTTAATCTCATCCGCCCACCTAACTTTCTGCCGCCCCCTGCTACGCTTCCCTTCCCTTGGGATCCACTCCGCAACCATTAATGACCATCGGTTAACTTCCCTCCTCATTATATGTCCTGCCCATGCCCATTTCTTTTTCTTGATTTCAACTAAGATGTTTCAAGGAAGGTTTACCGTGCCCATACAATCGGAGTACATCTTCAGGAACCACATTCATCCTCATGTAGAATGCATACAGGCGTGCGCGGCACTTCGCAGTGACCTGAGTTTTACCTCAAATCTGCCTTCATCCAGATTAAAGAAGATGATTACGCGCAGAAACTATACTGATGGGCGACTTCAGTGCCAAAGTAGGCAAGACGCAAGCTGGATAGACGAAAGTGGACGTGGAGGAGCCCGAACGGCAAGACTAGAAATGAAATAGACTTCATACTCTGCGCTAACCCGGGCATCATACAAGATGTGGATGTGCTCAGCAAGGTGTGCTGCAGTGACCATAGGATGGTCAGAACTCGAATTAGCCTAGACCTGATGAGGGAACGGAAGAAACTTGTGCATAAGAAGCCGAACAATGAGCTAGCGGTAAGAGGGAAAATAAAGGAATTCCAGATCAAGCTACAGAACAGGTATTCGGCTTTAACTCAGGAAGTGGACCTTAGTGTTGAAGCAATGAAGGACAATCTTTTGTGCATCATTAAGGAGTGTGTAATAGAAGTTGGTGGTAACTCCGTTAGGCAGGATACAACTAAGCTATCGCAGGAGACGAAAGATCTGATCAAGAAATGCCAATGCATGAAAGCCTCTAACCCTACAGCTAGAATAGAACTGGCAGAACTTTCGAAGTTAATCAACAAGCGTAAGACAGCTGACATAAGGAAGTAAAACATGAATAGAATTGAACATGCGCTGAACAACGGAGGAAGCCTAAAAGCAGTGAAGAAGAAACTAGGAATTGGCAAGAATTAGATGCATGCGTTAAGAAACAAAGACGGCAATATCATTACTAATATGGATGAGATAGTTCAAGTGGCTGAGGAGTTCAAGAGAGATTTATACAGTACCAGTGGCACCCACGATAATAACGGAAGAAATAATAGTCTAGAGGAATTCGAAATCCCACAGGTAACGCCGGAAGAAGTAGAGAAAGCCTCGGGAGCTATGCAAACGGAGAAGGCAGCTGGAGAGGATCAGGTAACAGCAGATTTGTTGAAGGATGGTGGGCAGATTGTTCTGGAAGAACAACCCACACTGTATACGCAATGCCTGATGAACTCGCGCGTAACGGAACCTTGGAAGAACGCTAACATAATCCTAATCCATAAAAAAGGGGACGCCAAAGACTTGAAAAATTATAGGCCGATCACCTTACTGTCATCATCATCATCAGCCTGGTTACGCCCACTGCAAAGCAGAGTCCTCTCCCATACTTCTCCAACAACCCCAGTCATGTACTAATTGTGGCCATGTTGTCCCTGCAAACTTCTTAATCTCATCCGCCCACCCAACTTTCGGTCGCCCCCTGCTACGGTTCCCTTCCCTTGGAATCCAGTCCGTTACCCTTAATGACCATCGGTATCTTCCCTCCTCATTACATGTCCTGCCCATGCCCATTTCGTTTTCTTGATTTCAACTGAGATGTCATTACCTCGCGTTTGTTCCCTCACCCAATCTGCTCTTTTCTTATCCCTTAACGTTACACCCATCATTCTTCTTTCCATAGCCCGTTGCGTCATCCTCAATTTGAGTAGAACCCTTTTCGTAAGCCTGCAGGTTTGTGCCCCGTAGGTGAGTACTGGTAAGACACAGCTATTATACACTTTTCTCTTGAGCGATAATGGCAACCTGCTGTTCATGATTTGAGAATGTCTGCCAAGTGCACACCAGCCCATTCTTATTCTGACTATTTGCGTCTCATGATCCGGATCCGCGGTCACTACCTGCCCTAAGTAGATGCATTCCCGTACCACTTCCAGTGCCTCGCTACCTATTGTAAACTGCTGTTCTCTTCCGAGCCTGTTAAACATTACTTTAGTTTCCTGCAGATTACTTTTCAGACCCACCCTTCTGCTTTGCCTCTCCAGGTCAGTGAGCATGCATTGCAGTTGGTCCCCTGAGTTACTAAGCAAGGCAATATCATCAGTGAATCGCAAGTTACTAAGGTATTCTCCATTAACTTTTATCCTCAATTCTTCGCAATCCAGGTCTCTGAATACCTCCTTTAAACACGCTGTGAATAGCATTGGAGAGATCGTATCTCCCTGCCGGACGCCTTTCTTTATTGGGAATTTGTTGCTTCCTTTAAGGAAGACTACGGTGGCTGTGGACCCGCTATAGATATCTTTCAGTATTTTTACATACAGCTCTACACCCTGATTCCGTAATGCCTCCATGACTGCTGAGGTTTCGACAGAACCAAACGCTTTCTCGTCATCAATGAAAGCTATATGTAAGGGTTGTTTATATCCCGCACATTTCTCTATCACCTGATTGATAGTGTGAATATGGTCTATTGTTGAGTACTCTTTACGGAATCCTGCATGGTCCTTTGCTTGACAGAAGTCTAAGGTGTTCCTGATTCTATTTGCGATTACCTTAGTAAATACTTTGTAGGCAACAGACAGTAAGCTGATCTGTCTCTAATTTTTCAAGACTTTGGTGTCCCCTTTCTTATGGATTAGGATTATGTTAGCGTTCTTCCAAGATTCAGGTACGCTCGTGGTCATGAGACATTGCGTATACAGGGTGGCCAGTTTCTCTAGAACAATCTGCGCAGCATAGTTCGACAAATCTGCTGTTACCTGGTCCTCCCCAGCTGCCTTCGCCCTTTGCATATATCCCAAGGCTTTCTTTACTACTTCCGGCGTTACCTGTGGGGATTTCGAATTCCTCTAGACCATTTTCTCTTACATTGTCGTCGTGGGTGCCACTGGTACTGTACAAATCTTTATAGAACTCCTCAGCCACTTGAAGTATCTCATCCATATTAGTAATGATATTGCCGGCATTGCCTCTTAACGCATACATCTGATTCTTGCCAGTTCCTAGTTTCTTCACTGCTTTTAGGCTTCCTCCGTGCCTGAGAGCATGTTCAATTCTATCCATATTATACTTCCTTATGTCAGCTGTCTTATGCTTGTTGATTAACTTCGAAAGTTCTGCCAGTTCTATTCTAGTTGTAGGGTTAGAGGCTTTCATACATTGGCGTTTCTTGATCAGATCTTTCATCTCCGGCGATAGTTCACTGGTATCCTGCCTAACGGAGTTACCACCGACTTCCATTGTACACTCCTTAATGATGCCCGCAAGAATGTCGTTCATTGCTTCAACACTAAGGTCTTCTTCGTGAGTTAAAGCCGAATACCTGTTCTGTAGCTTGATCTGGAATTCCGCTATTTTCCCTCTTACCGCTAGCTCTTTGATCGGCTTCTTATGCACCAGTTTCTTCAGTTCCCTCCTCATGTCTAGAGTCATCCGAGTTCTTACCATCCTATGATCACTGCGGCGCACCTTGCTGAGCACGTCCACATCTTGTATGATGTCAGGCTCAGCGCAGAGTATGAGGTCTATTTCATTTCTAGTCTCGCCGTTCGGGCTCCTCCACGTCCACTTTCGGCTATTCCGCTTGCGGAAGAAGGTATTCATTATCCGCATGTTATTCTTTTCCGGAAACTCTACTAATAACTCTCCCCTGCTATTCCTAGTGCCTATGCCATTATGCCCCACTGCCTTGTCTCCAGCTTGCTTCTTGCCTACCTTGGCATTAAAGTGGCCCATTATTATAGTGTATTTTGTTTTCACTCTACCCATCGCCGACTCCACGTCTTCATAGAAGCTTTTGACTGCCTGGTCATCATCACTGGATGTAGGGGCGTAGACCTGCACAACCTTCATTTTGTACCTCTTATTAAGTTTTACAACAAGACCTGCCACCCTCACGTTAATGCTTTAGAATTCCTGTATGTTACCAGCTATATACTTATTAATCAGGAATCCGACTCCTAGTTCTCGTCTCTCCGCTAAGCCTCGGTAGCACAGGACGTGCTCACTTTTTAGCACTGTATATGCTTCTTTTGTCCTCCTAACTTCACTGAGCCCTATTATATCCCATTTACTGCCCTCTAATTCCTCCAATAGCACTGCTAGACTTGCCTCACTGGATAAGGTTCTAGCGTTAAACGTTGCCAGGTTCATATTGCAATGGCGGTCTGTCCGGAGCCAGGGACTCTTAACACCTTCTGCTGCGTCGCAGGTCTGACCACCGCTGTGGTTAGTTGCTTCGCAGCTGCTGGGGACTGAGGGCCGGGGTTTGATTGTTGTGTTCATATAGGAGGTTGTGGCCAAGTACTTCACCAAGGTGGCCAATCCTGCTCTGGTGAGGGAGTGGGTTACCGGTTCTTGTCGCCGGGATCAGGCCACACTCCAGGCCTGTTTATGCAATTTTATCAACGCGCGGATTTTTAAAATCTGGTTGAAAATCGCCGGCACCGGGATTCGAACCACGGACCTCTTGCACGCGAGGCGGGTGTTCTACCTCTACGCCACCGCTGCCACCACCGTGCTTATTGTCAGTCGCCTACAAACTATTTCCTAAGGTAATGGCAAATAGAATGAGGAACACCTGAGACTTCTACAAGCAAAGAACCAGGCAGGATTCCGTAAAGGCTACTCCACAATAGAGCATATTCACACTATCAATCAGGTGATAGAGAAATGTGCGGAATATAACCAACATTTATATGTAGCTTTCATTGATTACGAGAAAGCGTTTTATTCTGTCGAAACCTCAGCAGTCATGGAGGCATTACGGAATCAGGGTGTAGACGAGCCGTATGTAAAAATACTGAAACATATCTATAGCGGCTCTACAGCCACCGTAGTCCTCTATACAGAAAAGAACAAAATCACAATAAAGAAAGGTGCCAGGCAGGGAGATACGATCTCTTCAATGCATTTCACAGCGTGTTTACACGAGGTATGCAGAGACCTGGATTGGGAAGAATTGGGGATAAAAGGCAATGGAGAATACATTAGTAACTTGCGATTCGCTGATGATCTTGCCTTGCTTAGTTACTGAGGGGACCAATTGCAATGCATGCTCACTGACCTGGAGAGGCAAAGCAGAAGGGTGGGTCTGAAAATTAATCTGCAGAAAACTAAAGTAATGTTTAACTGTCTCGGAAGACAACAGCAATTTACAATAGGCAGCGAGGCACTGGAAGTCGTAAGGGAATACACCTACTTGGGGCAGGTAGTGACGGCGGATCCGGATCATGAGACGGAAATAATTAGGAGAACAAGAATGGGCTGGGGTGCGTTTGGCAGGCATTCTCAGATCATGAACAGCAGGTTGCCATTATCCCTTAAGAGAAAAGTATATAACAGCTGTGTCTTACCAGCACTCACCTACGGGGCCGAAACCTGGAGGCTTACGAAAGAGTTCTACTCAAATTGAGGACGACGCAACGAGCTATGGAAAGAAGAATGATAGGTGTAACGTTAAGGGATAAGAAAAGAGCAGATTGGGTCAGGGAACAAACGCGAGGTAATGACATCTTAGTTGAAATCAAGAAAAAGAAATGGGCATGGGCAGGACATGTAATGAGGAGGGAAGGTAACCGATGGTCATTAAGGGTTAGGGACTGGATTCCAAGGATAGGAACGAGTAGCAGGGGGCGGTAGAAAGTTAGATGGGCGTATGAGATTAAGAAGTTTGCAGGGACTACATGGCCACAATTAGTACAGACCGGGGTTGTTGTAGAAGTATGGGAGAGGCCTTTGTCCTGCAGTGGGCGTAACCAGGCTGATAACTATGATGATTAATAATGCCTCTATGACAGCTGGTATCTCTAATAAATCAAATGATTTTTCTTATTTTGTGAAAGCTTTATAGAGGCGCTTGTTCCACTCTGCGGATTTCTCAATAATATGATTATTCATATGGATGTGGTCCATTGTAGAGTGTCCCTTCCTGAAGCCAGCTTGTTCGCTTGGTTGACTAAATTCCAGCGTTGGCCTTATTCTATGTGAGATTGTGTTGGTAAATATGTTATATAATACTGGGAGTAAGCTTTCTTCCAGTTCTTTGGCACCCTTGCGGTCGGTAGACACTTCGTATAAAGAGCCGCCAGTTTTCCAACCATTATGTCTTCTCCATCTGATTAAGTCGACTGTTATCTCATCTTCTCGTACCGTTCTTCGTGGGTTCATGCCTTGCAAGGCGCTTCTGACCTCTTCGCTTATTGGAGGAGTCCTGCTCATTACTGTTTTTAATTGAGCTACCCTGACTCATCTGAATCAGTATAGAATTCTTCCGCTGCTTTTACTACATCTTCGAGATTGTTGATATTACCTTGCTTATCTTTCAGTGAATACATCTTAGTCCTATTCCAAGTTTCTTTGTCACTTATTTTAGGCTGCGACCTTTTTTTAAGGTGTCTTCAGTCTTTCTCACGTTATAGTTTCCAATATCATTTATTTTTGCCTTTTTGATCAGTTTGACAGTTCCGCGAATTCTATCTTATTTCTTGAGTTGGCCACTCCCACTACTTGTCGTTTCTTTATTAGGTTCTTTGTTACTTCCGAAAGCTTGCCTACTATTTGCCTTGGAGCCTTGGCTCCCACTTCAATTGGTGCTTCTGAAGGCAGCCTATTTAGGGTTTGCTTGATTAACTCTATGCCATTTTGATCTCTCTGTCCTAGGGCTGCATATTTGTTTGCAAGTACCAGCCTGAACTGGTCTGGTTTTACATTTACTGCGTCTAGGCTGTCCTGTTCCTCCCTGACAAATTTTGCTCTTTTTCTCTTCAAATTGAGGTAAATCGTCGACCTCACTAACCTGCACTCTACCGAACACTTCAACGTTGTGTACTATGCTCGGATCGGCAGAAATTTTGAAATCGATTTCATTTCGTGCTTCACCATTAGGGCTTTTGCAGGTCCACTTTTTTTCCGACGCTTCCTGAAGAAGGTGTTCATTATTCGCACCTCATTCATTTCCGCAAATTCTACGAACATCTCTCATCACGTGTCCCTAGAATCCAAGCCTTAGTTGCCAATTGCTTGTTCACCAGCCGGCATTTCCCGCAATATTTAATTGCAGTCGCCTTTGATCACAGAATATGGAGGATGCACTTTTCTCATTGCTAATTCAACATCTCCATAAAACTGATCCGTAGGCCTGTACTACCTTTATTCTGTTCCTCTTATTAAGTTTGATTACGACTACAGCTACCCTCTCATAGCTGCTGTAGAATTCGTCAATGTTGCCCTCTGTTCCCTTATGGATTAGGAATCCTAGCCCGCATCGCTTCTTATCTGGGAGACCTCCATAGAAGAAGACGTGTCCGTAATTCAGCAATGTATAAGCCTCACCATTTATTCCAATCTCACAACCCCGATGATATCCCCAACAATGCCTCGTAATTCCTCAAAGAGACCTGCTAAGCAAGCCTCAGTCGACAGAGTTCGGCTAATATATCTTGACACGGTCAGTTTCCATTGGCGACCTGTACGGACCCACAGATCCTTAGCACCCTCTGCTGCGTTACAGGTCTCATCGCGGCCTTTGTCAGGTGTTCCGCAGCTTCTCGAGACTCACGGCCATGGGTGAATTGTAGGGATCATTTGGGAGGTGCAACTTGCAGTATTCGGCGGCCATTCCGTTAAACCTTCTAGGATAAGCATTGCCGCGCAATTTCTGAGGCCACGGCGAAAATAGTTGTGGTCGGCGCCACGTGGCGGCCACTGCCACCTAATACTAAGAGCGTCGCGACATCTGCCATTCATCATGCTGAATAAGCTGAAGAGTCACTGAGCTAAGCTAATCCCGTACCACGTGCCATTATGTGGTTGCGCATTATGGAGGAAGGAACCTCCATGTCGCGCAAATGGCCGCTCCGCCAAAAAGCTCTGTGAGCCATAACAGGTTGTGCGTAGTTTAGGATGCAGTTCTGCCGGGCCTTGTAGTACGTGCTCGATTCAATATGCGTTTGCGGTGCGCCACGCATTTTTACTTAGTACTGGTGACGTGAGCTTGGTGGGAGACATCATCCTCATTCGACGACGCGCAGTTCACGCGATCGGCAGCGGCAGCTCTGTCTTGACGCAGTCAGCAAACTAAACCTTACTCCCTCGCTTGTTATCAGCTGCTTTGCTGTGTTGCATTTATTTGTGTGTGCTCATAACGCAGCGGACTTGTGGCTCGGCCATTTTACTAGCTGCAGGACTTTAGTATGAAAGTGAAATTGTTCTATTGTCTGTTAGAATTCGACGTGACTGTATTGCCGTGAGTTTCCTTGTGCCTTTGTGGGACTCCCTTTACCGCTCCGGACATGCAGTATTTTCTTTTTGCGGGTGCACTGGTTTACTCAGTGTGGCCGCGAATTGTTGTAATTTGTTCTTGAGTGGCTGTGTGTGTCGGTTATTTTCATCGAGAACAGTAGCAATGGTGCGCGCCGGTACTGTGAAACCAGTTTGAGGCGCAGGGATATCGGCCGGCCGATAACAGTTAAAAATTATGGTTCACTGGTACATCAGCCACTAAACTCTTGACCATTGCCACCAGTGCACGTAGAAAGGAGCTTAATAACGTAACGGTTTGAAGCGGTGATATTAAATGGCCACATGTAGTCTCAATTTCATTGAAGGTGCTGTTACCGGTAATCTTTATCTACCACTAAGTAGATTGAGCTTACCGCCGAGGCGAAGATGCAAGGAGGGGGTAAATACGTCATCGCAGCCCGTTAATGCAGTACAAAAAATATAATGAAGACAGAAAAATATATGCCGCACATACAGGACGCACTCATGAATTTAAAGGCGCAGAGAACATAAACACACACAACAGGACGTTCAATCCATGTGTATGCCGTGCGCTAACTGTGACTGCATTTACCTGAACCAAAAATGCCTTTTTGAAAAGTGCTTGAAGCAGCATGTGTATGATGTAAAAACGAAAAATTCCTCTTGCGACGTTCTTGTGGAGGACGTGTCAGCCTCTAACAATGATATTGGCCTTCTTGGATAAAGCTCTAGTTACCACCACGAATCTGGATTTCACGTCCGTATCCAGGGTGCTTCCTATCAAACTAGAAGAAAGGATGAATAGCAGTGATGGTATTATTCCGTATCCATACGCAAGATGCCTTGGACGAATTTATAACGCTTACTGTTCGCAAACAAAGCTTGCGTACAAATGAGTGGGAACTCTTATCAGTCATATGCTATCAAATCTCTTTATAACGACATTGAAGGGGATCCGAAATTCATTATATTCCTTACTGCCATTCACGGCAAAGCATGCGTAAGAAAGTGCAGAAGTTTGAACTTGCACAGAAGATGGCTTTGCGGCCCCTAGAACCTCTACATGGCCGCGTGCGCTGAACAGAAAACAGCAAAAGAAATTTTGATGTCCTCGTCACTTCTTCTTAGCCTCTGACACGATTCTGTTTACGGTAGCCGCCTTCTGTTTTAATGTGGTTGTCCTTCGTTTCCGGTTTCAGTTGGCTCTTCTTTAGCACCGCGAAATGGCAACGCGGTTGAATAGGTTGCACGCTGCAACGCCACCAAAGTTAATCGCGTTCAAACAGGACGTGCCACACAGGGAGGCGTCATCTGCGAGCTTGCGCCGGTACATTCGCTGAGGCCACGCCTAGCTACACTAGCCTGTGCTGCACCGTAGTGAGAGAAATGGCGGTGGTGATAATGAGCCTCTGATAATGCGCAGCTACGCGCCTTAGTGAGAAGGAAGTTTTCGACGGCGCATTCAACGAAAATACCTAAGAGTATTCGCAATGAATCTGTGTCGAACATCGTGGAATCGATTCAGCCTGCAAAGGTCGGGCATTTCTCGTTTCGAAGACAAATAAAGTTTGTATTTAGGGGACAAATCCAGTTGGACAAATTTATTGGCACGATAATTTTATTTCGTTGAAACAAGATTTTAAAACGTGGATATCTACAGAGATTTCAAAGGAATTTCACTTTGTTACATCCAATAAACGTTATGTTCCCTTTTGTTATAACAAAGTTTCACTGTAACATGCATTTCCCAATATCTCGTCTTACTTTTCAATTACAGGTGACAAATCTGAGCTGAAGCAACATTAGGAACAAACTACATTGCCTGCAGGTGCATCAGCCTCGGCAGCAGCTCCCTGAATGATGAAGTGACCAATGTGTGATAACAGTCACAATGCAAGTCTCTAGGTACTTTAGAAACATTTTGCCTATGTAGTGGCGTTATTGATTTGGTTTATTAAAGTTATTTGAAACGTTTGTCTACTTTAGCGCTTCGTTTGTGTGATTAAATATTCTTTATGTTAAGCATGGCTTCAACATGTGTTATTACTTTTGTGGCCTTGCCAACACTTCAGTGGTGCCATGGTGGGTTGTAAGAAATGAACTATACACATTGGTGCTGTCAGCACAGCCAAACGTTTTTCAATATTACGAGGATTAGGATCATTCACATTGACTTGTCCATTTATGAAATACCAGGAGACACTCAATTCTTTTATAAATAAAGTTATAGTGGAAAGCTGTATTGTGTTGCTAAATTCATGTGTGTGCCAAACAATGATGTAAAGAAAACTTCCGCGATAGTGTTGCTGGAGTCCTTGATACTCCATCCGCAAGTCTCGAACAGTGATGACAAGGTAAGGAAAATTATTTTGGGTCTTCCAACACCATCGCATATTCGATGGTCTGACTGAAGCTCAGCAACTTTTCCTTGGACAGTTGATCTGGATGGAGACATTCTCAATTGCAATGGTATGACTGAATTCCAGCGCCTAGTGCCTACTCAAAATGTTATCTTTGTGGTAGTGTTTCCCATGGCAAGAGTGTTCCCAGTGTCAATCGACAGGTTTAGTAGGCCTTGCTGTCATTCTGTAACTACGCTCTAGTCCTATGAACAAGTGGTGCTTTTCGATACAGTTTTAAGGTGCAGCTGCCCCTGCAATGAATGTTAAACATTCCTAACTAGAATTTCCGCCACGTTTTAGAGATCTTTGAATGGTTTGTACGCACGTTACCTTGGGGTCTCAATTTCCTGTCAATCAACAAATTTATAAATCTCAGTGAACTGCTTTACTAAATATAGGGCTACGTTACAAATATTGATTAGAAGTAACCGTACCTTGCTCTTCAAAACTCTTGGGAAAAAAGTTTTAGGACGGCTACAAATCGTTTCGCAAAATTTCTTACAGACGTTTTCAAAACGACTACGAGGTGTCTCGCAAAATGTCTTAATGCCGTTTTTAAAATTGCTACAAGAAGTCTTGCAAAACTTCTTAGATGCCTTATTTGGCGGCGCATTAGACGGTCTTTATGATGGCTACAAAACGTTTTGCACTATCCGACAAACTTTTGGTAAGATGTCTTCAAGAAGTCCTTAATACCATGCCACTGCGTCTTTAAGCTCTCTTCTAAACGTTTATAATAATTTTCAAGACGTCTTAGTGATTTTGCCAAGAGGTCTTGTAGGCGGGTAATAGTCCAGTGTGTGTTCTGTGGGCTTGTTGTCTCGTAAATACCAGCTCTTGCTTTCACAGGGCTTGAAATATTTACTTATCATCGACATTGTGTGGTTCGTCATCGTGTCATCGCTGGACGCCTTTGCTGCCGCAAATGTCACGGCCTACACGTTCGGCTTCATGAAAGAAAAGGTGGGCATATCCTTTTTCTTTTCCAGTGCGCTGGAACAAGTCTGATTGGGAGAACGTTCACGTTCGACTTCTCGTTCGAATACGTGCCTTGCCACGGCTTGCCATGGCTTGCGCCTCGTATATGGGGCGATGTAGCAGCTTCTGAGAGGGCGCCTGCCAGTGATCACTTGGTGCGGCTTCAGCAGTGTTGTGCCAAACGCGGCGTGTGTTGAGTAGGGATGATAGCTTTAATACGAGAGGTTATGCATGCACACATGCGTTTAACACATTTCATTTAAACTGGTCTAAACCACGGTTTGACAGAGTGCTGTGCACGATGAAAAATACTAATTGTAGATTGCGGGTTAAATTAGCATGACAGTATGTGCTTGAGCTTTACCCAGTCACTCGCGTTAACCTTGTGGCCTCTGGTAGCGCCTTCCACAGCTCATTAACAGCGTTGAAAAGCGATTTGTGGAGGCATAAGCCGTGGTGTGCAAACATTGAGTACTAAGAGTATTGAAAAGATGGCATGATGATTACAACGGTGTGCGAAGTTGTATAGCTTATAAACAAGAGGTAGGTGTAAAGTACCCCAAGGGCATCCTTCCGAGTGCCTTTGTTCCTCGTCGCCATGCCGATGTTTCCTCATCACAATCGGCCTTAAGTAGGCACGGGTTTCAGAGCTTTATGAGTGTCCTGGTTGCCGAAGGTGGCTCTGGCGGACGTCACTGACTGTTGCGCGCAGGCCTTCTACTGTCATATAGGGATGTGGCGGTGGTCCGAGACGGCGCCTCTTGATGACTCAAGCGTATGCTCGCAATGTTAAGGAAGAGCAGGCGTCTAGCGGAGGAGCGCGTTTATTTCAGCCGCAAAACAAATGGCCGGGCTACGCCGTTGCAACCGCCTCCCATCTCATCCCGAGCGCACGCTTTAAGCATGAAATGCTTTTAGCTCCCGTTGTCAGCAACCATCAAGGGACCGTTAGCCGAAATCCAGGGCCGTTATGCTGGAAATCAAAGCCGAGAAGGGGACGAAAAATGGGGTGAGAACGTAGTGAGAGCGTCCGAGGATCGTTGCGAGAGCAAAACGACATCATCCGGGCAACCTGTCCAAATTTAAGAAAATGCAATCTCTCACCCGGAACCCTTGGTACAGGACACCATTACGTACGCTCGTACTGGCCAAACAGGTTGCAAAACATACTGCTTACAGATCCTCCCTAATGTTTGTTCACAATATCACTCAAACTGTAACGTTTAGTACGCTGAAGCCTTATTTGTCATTTGCAATCGCTACGTTCAAAAGGCAGATACAGTGCACCATACACTTGATTGTAATTTTTTGGCGTTGAGACAGGATTGCCTGTGCTCTTCTTAAAGCCAGTAGTCCGTGAGTTCCGTGGCGCGGCATTCGCGCAGTCTCCTTCGAGCGATGGCGCCCCACTGTGTGACCAGGCCGGCAGCGTCCGGTGCGCCATGGATGGCTGATCGTGGTGATCACTGCGACCAATCTGCTTTGCCTGTAGCCTGATCATGCTTACATCTACTGAGGATTACGGGAGAGCCAGTATTTTTTTTAAATAGTCTGCCTAGCTCTCCTGCGTCTACAGAGAGTTTCAGGTTAAAGTACGCAAGCAGCGCTTAAGAGTTGGGGGACACAAACTCAATTGTGGGCCGTTCGCAATGTTTAGTGCTCGCATTGGGTTCTTTTGTATACCCGGCGGTTTGTGCGAACCGCTGGGTTTGCACAAGAAGCCCTAAGTAGTACAAAAGAACGTAATTTGGGCGCAGCGCTTTGCGGTCGCAAATTACAAAACTTCCTTCGCACCCTCCTGCGCAGGGTGTGGAGACAACCACCGCAACAAAACAAGTATGTGTGTAGATTTCTTGGTCGTTCATGCATCCTCTCGACCCAATGGGAGTGACAGAGCGTCCAAAGAACATTCCGTAACATCCCGCAAGGAATCATCGGTCATCGCTCCTGTGCGGCAACCAGGTTGACAAGCGGCACCCAATCCGGTTCGCCTCTTGCGCACGCCTCCTACGCGTGATTTGCGTTGGCGACAAAACAATATGCGAAGTGACCTACGAAACACCTTTACGGCCTCCAACGTCATTTCTTCGATAACTGTCGTGCGCATCGCTGAAGGACTTTAGTGCCGCTGCAGTCGCACCACGCTCGACGAACCTGCTTCCATAATTACCTCTCACGAAAATGGCAAGCCACAGCAAAAGCGCCCCCCCCCCCCCCCCTTCAAAAAATGCCAAAGAACTGACTAGCGGTCTCCGGGAAGTAACTGCGCAGTGCAAATTTTACTGACGGCATTGCAGTGATTGTTGCAGTAGATGGCGTAGATATCCACCAGCAGCTCGAAGATGCCCATTCACCGTCCTTAAATTTTTGTGTCATTCTGACAGCGCTGTTAATCTCGGACACTCAATACGGCTCGCTGTTGGAGGAAAAGTAGCATGAAGGCGAGACAACTGTGCTCGTTCGCACTGATGCTCAGTAACTTTGATGGCAACAGCGAAAACACCCGCGTCACTATCTTTGGTGTTCGAATGCAAGTTGTGTGAAAGGCGTCCTTTGGTATCTTACTGGCCTTGGAAAAGATCACGAGTCATCGCCCTTGCAATGACATCCAGATAGTGATCCTCTGCGCTGGTGGACAACGAAACTTGTGCCTTTACAGCATTTGCGCTTCAGCGTTCCAGGTTTACCGATGTGTTCGAATCACCCCGAGCTTGAGCACAGATCATGTGCTGCCGAGCCGTCCATGGGCGAAGTCGGTATTTGCCGCATTCCCCCAGCAGTACTTGCTACCTAAGAAATACCACCCGAGAAATATTTAACAGATTACTAAGTCATCTAATGCCGAAAATGATGATGGCCAAAAAAAGCGCGACAAAAGGCACATAAAATGTATGTTGAGTTCATTGAAAATGTGATATATGAAATTGCCTTCACGTGTAATAAGTTTTGTTTTGGACAGACGGGCCACTGCGCTAAGTATACATTGCGGGAGCGTGATTGGATTGTCAGCAGCACACTTGAAGCTGAAAAATAGAGAGATAAAACATATACATATAAAGCAGCGCTGCAAAGTTGAAACATACACAGGGGCAAAAACAGCACCGACGAAGCGCATCTATCAACTGTTTCTTAAAACAAACAGAGGCGTGCATTATGAGCCACAACGCCATGCTCAAAGAGTAATGCACAAGCTCAACTTGACACGTGCGACTCATTTATTAGTATCATTTGTAGGGAACTGATTTATCCGGCTCTCCCTTTTTCACCTTGTATATACAGTGGTGAAATTAAAAATCACGATGATGATGATTAAGCCTATTTCTTAGTCGTACACACGCTCCGGGATTCTACTCAGGTTGCCCAGGAAAGTGAATGGCCTGTCTATCAGCGCGGTACACGGTGAACTTAAGCGTGTGCTGTATTTCCCCGAAAGCATACTGTATGCTTCTTGAATTATTCTTCTGAGCCTGCCTTTGCTGCTTGCCGAAATTCTTGTGTCCTTGAAATTCGGGGTACATTTGCACCTAGAGCAAGAGTCCCTCTATTGCCACTCACTAGACAAGTTGTTGTGCCTCTGGAGCCATTTCTTGAGGCACTTGCCCCTCTGCCCCCCGTAAAATGCTCCAGAAGAACCTTATACAGGGTGTCACACATAACTTGAGCCAAGAATTTTAAATGAAAGGCGCATCGGAAGCCAATTCTACCGAACGCATTCTATTTGCAATGACCTATATAGTAACACAGATATTTTTTTTGTTTTCCCCATAACTCAGTAATTGATTAGGTTAATTGCCCAAGTTTTTACTTATTGTCTGAGGACCCCATGTATGATACGCAGATTTGTCGAGCACCTTTAGGAAGCACAAATCGAGTTGTTTACTTTAGAATACGTCTCACGTAGTCGTTTTTCCGAGTTGCAAAGAAAGCCCATGAGATATGAAAATAGCGACCTGACCGAGCGCTTGCGAAGTGGTAGCGTGCTGCTCTCAAGCGTGTGTTGGTGAACAAGGACAGCTCCTGTCAAATGACGGCGAAAATGCATGCGGCTGCCCGAGGACGTAAAGAATGCCCTGCCGCTTCATCGACGCCAGACACAATGCACCCGACCTTGTTCACCGAACGCACGTTTAGGGCAGCGCCATACCAGTGCGCAAGACATCAGTCACGTTCTTTTTTTCATGTTTCCCGGACATAAACTGATCTATAGATTGAGATTTAAAACCTACAAAATAAAAAAGCTGGAGTTTATCTGCGCACAAAAACCTTGAAGAAGCTTGCTTCTCGAAACGCGCTTCAGCAAATCTATATTAACCGATGTGGACGCAGCAGCAGCTTGTGCAAGATTCCTTTATTGCACGAAAAACTAGGGTTTATGAGGCACGGTTGCTGATGATGATGTTGCTGTACTGTTGCGGTACAGGCCCTCGAAACAAGGCATGAGAAATTTGACGCCGATCGATCAAATACCGATCAAATTACACACGAGTGCCGGCCAGTCGATTCCCAGAGTGCACACTATAAGAATCCTGGGGCAAGCGCAGCGGCTGCATCGGCAGTCCACGGAGGCACAAACGGCAGCCCGAGCGCGGACTCTAGGGGTTCGGGCAATCAACCAGTGGTATCATAATGGCTTCAAACGACAACAATAACATTAAAATATGGCAGTGGAATTGTGCGAGTTTCCGAAGGCGCAAGGCTCCCCTGCAGCAGCTTATTAGATCGGCCAAAGTTAAGCCGCACGTTATTCTCTTACAGGAAACACTAGCTAAGGAGGATATCTCTCTACCGGGTTACAACTCCGAAACCTTGACCATTCCAGGGGGTCGGGGAATAGCGACTTTGGTTCGAAAGGGTACCTCCTATGAAACTCACGAGCTTCCCAAGTACAAGGTTGGTCTAGAAGCACAAATGATTGAACTCATTCTGAAGAACAAAAAAGGAGCTAACGTGTATATAGCTAACGTTTATAGCTCTCCGCAAGATAGGAAAAGGGATTTTAAGACCCTCTTGGGCCGCATTTCCAGTAAGGCAGATACAGCCCCACTTGTAGTGGCTGGGGACTTCAACGCTCCTAACAAAGAATGGGGCTATGGTCATCAGAGCGTCAAGGGTACTAATTTAGCAACCACGGCAAGTGAATTAAAATTTGCTCTTATTACAGATGCTAACTTCCCCACGAGAACTGGTACCTCTACTACCAGAGATACAACCCCCGATCTTACATTCCTTCGGGGAATTGAAGGCTCATGGGACAATCTGCAGGAGAATTTAGGAAGTGATCATTACATAATTGAAGTCATCTTACAGACGCAACCACCACCACTAAGGAAATATGAGTATGTGGACTGGGATCTCTTCCGTAAGTTGCGTAAGGAAACCAGCATAGATGACGAATCTTATGAGGAGCTCTTAGATCAACTAAAGGCAACGATTAAGAAAGCTACTAAAGCAGTCTCAACAGAAATCGAAGTCCCAAAAATGGACTCCAAGCTAGCTCACATGCTGGAAGCGAAAAATTCTCTCCTAACCAGATGGAAGAGTCACAGACTCAATAGAAGACTTAGAGCCAAGGTTGCCCAAGTTAATCGTGATATCGAGACATACGCGGCTCAGCTTTCACGTCAACAATGGGACGAAACTTGCTCAGAAACAGACGGCAGATTGCGCAGAGGAGGCAAATGGAATCTATTGAAGAGCCTACTTAATGACAAGCTCTCCAGAGGTACTACAAACCTCGCCATAAACAGACTCGTCAATAAACAGATAGCTATAGGGCGGACAGCAAGAGAGGTCGCAAACGACCTCGCACACATGTACCTGCCACTTAAAGATGAATATGAAAACGAAGAAGAAGTAAGCGAACCTTACTCCGGAATATCGCAACCGGACTTGGACAGTGACTTCACTGCAGCTGAGGTAAGGCATGTACTTTTTAATTTAAATGGGAGATCTGCCCCGGGTCTGGATGGCATCACAAATAAACTTTTGCGAAACCTGGATGATGATGCCATAGACATAATCACGGTCAAAATTAATAGTCACTGGAGATCCGGCACTGTCCCACCGGAATGGAGGGAGGCCAAGGTGACGTTTATACCGAAACCCGGGAAACCACTAACAAAGGAGAACCTCAGGCCCATATCACTTACATCCTGTATTGGCAAAGTAGCCGAACATGCTATTCATAACAGGATAATAGAACACATAGAAAACCAGGAGCTTTTCAGACACAATCTCATAGGCTTTCGGAAGGCATTATCCACACAGGACGCCATGCTCATGATCAAACGGGCTATTATTGACGACCCTAGCAGGGACGTAAAGGGCATCCTGGGTCTGGATCTTAACAAAGCATTTGATACGGTTGCACATAAACATATCCTACATGAAATCTCAACCTTGAACCTGGGAAGCAATTTTTACAATTATGTGAGGTCCTTTCTAGCTAATCGGACAGCTCGGGTCAAACTCGGGATAGTCACAGGCGGTCCATACAATTTAGGCAACAACGGCACACCACAAGGTTCAGTATTGTCCCCACTCCTCTTTAACATTGCCATGCACAGGCTCTCGGAGGAATTGTCCAAAATTCCGAGCTTGGGGCACGTCATATACGCTGACGATATCACAGTGTGGGTCCCAAGGGGGTCACTCGCAGCAGTAGAGCAGACACTACAGGCAGCGGTAGACACCACAGAATCCTTCCTTAAGGGCACCGGACTCAGGCTATCACCTAGTAAATCTGAGCTGCTGCTTTTTAGACAGGGGAGACAAGGTGTTAGAAACCTTGTGCCTTTAGAAACTCTGCCAATAAAAATCACAGACAACACAGGACGGGTCATACCCAGAGTAGAGCAAATAAAAATTCTGGGTCTTCTCATTGACGCAAGGAGCTGTAACGCTACAGCCCTGAACCGTCTCACAGGTCAGGCCAACAGTACTTTAAAGCTCCTGGGCAGGGTTTCAAACCGAAATGCAGGCCTCAAGGAGGACAATCTCATCAGAGCATATCATGCATTTTTCATCAGTCATGTGACGTACATTGCATCATACCTGAACTGGGGAAAAGGAGAGAAGGCTAAGCTAAACGCACTTATACGCTCCGGACTCAAAAGGGCTCTGGGACTCCCGCACGGAACGAGTACCGAACTCCTCAACAAGTTAGGACTACAAAACACTATAGATGAGCTCATTGAGGCGCATTCGATGTCACAAATTGCAAGACTCTCCAACACTAAGTCAGGGTGTAAAATTCTAGATGAAGTCGGAATACTGCCTCGAGGAGGAGACGTCTCTAAGCTCAAAATACCCAAGGAGGTGGAGACACAATTAGTTGTGGACCCCATACCTAGAAATATTCATCCTGTGTACAACAAAGGCAGAAGGGACGCCAGGGCCAAATGCATTCTGGGTAAACTGCACCAACAACACAGCTCAGCTCTTTTTGTCGATGCGACTCGTTATGGATCGGGCAACCGCTACGCTATTGCCGTGGTCGATGAGAGCGGTAAATTAATAAGTGCGGCGTCACTAAGAACGAGCTCCATTCATGCCGCCGAAGAAGCAAGCATAGCACTTGCAATTACAATGAGGAGAGGCTCCACAATTTTCTCCGATTCCCGTACAGCTATTAGGAATTACTCAGCCGGCTTCATCTCAGCGGAAGCACACAAGTTACTTAAACACAGTATTAATACTGATAATTACGACCAACTGGATAGCTCACACCTAGTCTGGTTTCCGGCTCATCAGGGCCACTCGGTCAGCCCCAGTGGCTGCAATCCTAACGAGCAAGCTCACTCTGCTGTGCGAGATCTCACATGCCGCGCATCAGATCAGGAACTGCTCCAGGATGACTGCGGCTCCTACAAAGACCCACTTACTACTTTTCACGAGATCACCTCACATTATAGGGACGGCAGGAGATTTTTTCCTCCCCCCCATCAGAAGCTCAACCGAGCTCAGGCAGTCACATTAAGAATGATTCAAACTAAATCTTATCCCACACCTTATGTGCTTAACAAAATTGACCGGGACTTTCCCGCGGAATGTAAAAGTTGCGGACACACTCCGTGTCTATTTGATCATATGTTCTGGCTGTGCCCCAACCAAAGGGCTTCGGATCTCAACAGCGAGGAGGACTGGAGTCGGCGCATATCCAGCGATGTCCTCCAAGATCAACTCCTGGCCGTCCGGAGAGCTCACGACATCGGGAAAGCCTTTGGCCTACCGGTGCCTACGTGGGCGGAGCCACCAACATAGCCCGGGGGCTTGTGCCCTCGGACCCTAGTTTCTCTGGACTAAAATAAAGTTCTTGCCATGCCATGCTAATTGAGGCTAAAGGCGGTAACACACAAACTGTCATGAAAGTCACGTCCAAAACGGAGAACATGCTCCGGCGGATCCTCAGGGTGACGAACCGCAGGGGAGGGCTCAACGAGAGCAATCTCATCGGACTTTACCACGCCTTCCTCATGAGTCACGTAAATTACGTAGCCTCGGCGCTAAAATGGACCAAGAGAGACGCGGCCAAGTTAGAGACACTGATGCGCAAGAGCATCAAAAGGGTGCTAGGTCTTCCGATCACTGCAAGCACGGAGCGGCTCGATCGGTGAGAGGTCCACAATTCACTATCAGAAATCATTGAAGCGCAGACCAAGGCACAGGTCGTGCGGCTGTCGACCACCAGGGCCGGCAGGCGCATCATAGAAGAAGCAGAGATAAATGCCGAGGCAGAGTGCAACGCACGCAAGATTGCACTCAGCGCGGTGGTCAGGGGCAGTTTCAAGGTAGAACCGCTTCCGAGAAACGTCCACCCGCAATTCAACGAGGGGCGCCGAAAGGCGAGGGCCCGAGCACTGCTGAAATCGACCGCCAACTTCCCGGGACTGGCGGCATTTGTAGACGCGGCGCAGTACGAGCGCAGCGACCGGTATGCGGCCGTCTCGATACGCTGGGACGGCACGATAATTAACGCAGCATCGGTCAAGGGGTAACATCCGAAGTGGCCGAACAGGTGGCAATAGCCATGGCAATGAGAGATCCCGAACGTCCTTACGTCTACACAGATTCGCGATCGGCGGCAAGAGCATTCACCTCGGGCTCGATATCCCGGGAAGCGGCAGCCGTCCTCGGCAGCGAGGGAGCCGCGGGTCAGCACATCGTCAAATGGTTTCCAGCCCGCATGGGGGCCGACGTGCACCCCGAATTTCCCAACGCCAACGAGCTGGCGCACGGACGTGCGCGATGACTCACGCACCGCGGCGATCGTGGCGAGCGAAGTGGCGGGGAGGGAGGGGCGCACCGAGACCCGCTGCTCACCTTCAACTAAATAACAACACACTATCAGCTGTCAAGGAGGACCTTCCCGCTCCCCCACGCTAAACTCACTAGACCACTGCCATCGATATTCAGAATGCTTCAGACAGGGTCGTTCCCCTCGAGAGGCAGAGTGAGCCGTTATTCACCAGAAGTGGAGCCGCAATGTCCGGATTGTGGCGAATCGCACTGCTCGCTAGCGCACATGCTCTGGCAATGCTCCGCGTTAAGCGGCACCATGTTCACTAAAATGGAAGAGTGGGTGGACGCCCTGCAAAGCGACGACCACCAGACCCAGCTCCGGGCCGTCCGGAGGGCTCACGAAAGGGCGGAGGCTCACGGGCTTCCCGTCCCAACGTGGGTGCGGCCCGCGACCCCTAGCGGCCACTAAACCAAGAGTGGGTGGGGAGGGGTTCCTCAGGACACAATATATTTCCTCCTATGAGGCACGGTGCATCGCTTATCGGCACACACGCGATGGGTTTAAACACGGAAGACGTGCGCACAAGATAGCCAACTTAGTCACGTCACTTTGTCATCACACCCCTTCCCACCTAGTAGTCAATGCCATAACGAAGCACTGGTCGATGTACACGAGTAGACCTACGGCATGCTTGCGGAACTTCTGGACTTGGCGATCTCTGCACTGCAGTTTGCGTCGCTGGAAAGATAGGCGATCTCTGCATTGCAGTTTCGGCCGTTGGAAGCTTGAAGCAGGAGTTAGCGTGAGAGACTATCGGTACAGCACACCATGCTCTCCGCACATGGTTGCGACGACGTCGGTGTACTGAACTATCGGAATTCTGTACTTTATACATGACTTGGCCCAAGCGACTCAGTATCCGTGCGACCAGCCACTTCGGACTACGAGAGAAGTTCCGCACATACGCGGGGTCACCGTGTAGAAACTCCCTCGAGGTTGGTGGCTTGGTACATCCAGAGCCTTTTGCGTCAGGGTGCAGTCTCGACAAGACAGAGCGGAAGCTCCTGCCCAGCATGAGTTCTGCTGGCGTCTTCCCGGTTTCCGAGTGGGGCGTGGAGTGCTGCTTGAATGAAAAACGAGAAACTTTACATGCCACTGTGTCCTGGCTCTGCTTTCGGAGCGCACACTTTAGCTCGCGAACCATGCGTTCAGCCCTTCCGTTGCTTGCGGGATGGTATGGCGCTGTTGACATGTAGCACACGCCATTTTATTCAAGAAAGATTGCATTTAGTTGCTCCAGAAGGCTGTGCCGTTATCAGTAACAACTCCGGCAATCCGTATGAAGCAAATATTCCTCGCAGTTTTTTATTACAGCTGAAGAATGAAGCGATGGCATTATCTCGATCTCGGCCCAGTTTGGTAGCGCGTCCACGACAACAAGAAGGAAAACGCCCTTAACCGGCCCTGCGAAATCTATGTAAATTCTGCTCCACGGGCTTTTGAGATTCGTCGAAAAATGCACAGGCATTTTAGGCTGCCTTTGCGTGTTCTCTTGACAGCATTTGCAATGACTCACGCAATGTTTAATCTGGACATCGATCTTCGGCCACCACACATATGACCTTGCCAGAGATTTCATGGCTGCTATGCCAGGGTGATTTGCATGAAGAGTGGCGAGGACGTTTTCTTTCAGTTCTTCTGGCAGAATGACCCTATTACCCCACAGAAGACAGTCACGGTGAAAAGACAGCTCTCCGCACCTCACCTGATAGGCAGCATATTCTGGGGGCGCACCTTGTTCTGGCCAGCCAATTGGGACCCATTTCTTCACCCGCGACAGGCAAGGATCCCGCATAGTGGCTGATGCGACGTCTGCAGCGCTTACAGGAGGGTACTCCACTGCTTCCAACAAAAAGACGTCGCCAGGAGGCTTGATGTCCCTCCTGTCACCGGGTATCGGAAACCTGCTTAGAGAGTCAGCGTTTTCGTGATCCTGCGTCCTCCTCTACTCCAGTTTGTATTCGTAAACAGATAACAACAAAGACCACCGCAACATGCCCGGTGACAAATCAATGGGAACCTGCTTGTCTCGTTGAAAGATACCGAGTTGTGGCTTATAATTTGTCAAGATGCGGAATTCTCGCCCACAGAGATACTGATGAAATTAAAGGACGCCATAGGCAATAGCTAGGGCCTCGCGGTCAATCTGGGCGTAATCACGTTCCACCTTAGTGGGTGTTCTTGACGCATAAGCAACAGGTTGCTCGCGTCCTTGAGCATCGCGGTGAGTTATACAGCGGGCCCACCCACGGTAATACATCACAAGACAGAATTAAGGGTACATCATGGTTGCAATGCAATAAAAGTGACTCGGACGTCACCAACGTGTTTAGTCTTTCGAAACCTAGTTGCTGCTCTTCACCCCATTTCCATGTACTGTCCCTGTCCAGTAGGCGGTAGAACACTTCCTTAGACCGACCCTTTAGGAAGCGATTGTAGAAATTCATCATACCTTGAAAAGCTTTGAGCTCCTTGTTCTTTAATGCAGGTGCTTTGTGATTCGCCTCGACATTGGCCTGTGACGGGTAGATGCCATTTGCATCTATCCGGTGTCCCAAGTACTCCAAGCTCTCTTTGAAGAACTGACACTGGTCGCCTTGCATACGCAGTCCCGCTTTTGAAAGTCGGTTGAGTACCTCCATGAGGACTTCGTGGTGCTCCGCTACCGTTTCGCTGGCCACAAAGATCTCGTCGAGATATGCCGCTACCTGGCATAGACCTGCAAGCACTGTATCAATTTCTCTTTGAAATAATCTTCGTGCTACCGACACACCAAACGGCAAACGTCGTACTTTGTATAGGCCCTTTACTGTATTTATCGTGAGCACTTCTGCTGTAGCGTCATCAACTGCAAGTTGCTGGTACGCTTGCGTCAAGTCTACATTAGAAAAAATATGGCCTTTCCCCAACTTTGCCAAAAGTTCCTTGCTAGTTGGCAAAGGATAAACGTTGTTGCTTACCGCTTCGCTTACTGTACTTCAATAGTCGCCGCATATTCTTAATGACCCATCCTTTTTACGGGCGATGACCACAGGGGTGGCCCATTCCGACTACTGCGTCGGTTGCACAACACCTTGACGTTCCAGTTTTTCCAGTTTTGTGATGAAGTCATCCTTCTGCGCGAACGGAATGCTGCGGCATTTTAAAAACTTGGGCTGGGCGTCCTCCTTCAGCTGGATTTGTAGTGGTGGCAGAGCAGCGCCTGGAAATGTTTCACCAAAAACATCCGGAAACTTTTTGATAAGGGCTTCTGCCTTTTCTTCAATGCTGTGAAGCCCAATGACATTAATGTTCAAGACCTTGAACCAGTCACGACCCAAAAGCATGTTACCTTCGTTTCTTACAACGAGTATCTGCAGCTGGAAGTCTTGTTCTTTGAATTTGAACGGAAGTGTAGCCTTTCCGACGACGTCCAATCCTTCCTTAGTCCAAGTAACGAGCTTGGTGTCCGATTCTTCAAGATTTATGTGCCTTGCCACTACCAGTTTGCTGAACGTGTTTTGACTGATAATCCATCTAGCTGCTCCTGAGTCGACTTTCATGGGCACTATTTCACCACCTATACTTACGGCCACCATAAACTTGGGGCAACCGCTAGTCACTTCACTAATATTTAGCATGTCATCATAGCCAGTTTGCACCAAGTTTGGCATATTTTCCAGCTGGTGGTTAACCTGACCTCTTTGTTTCTTTCGGTACGCTTTGGCCAAGTGTTCTTTCACGGAACAGTTGAAGCATGCTGCGGTTTTAAACCTGCAACGGTGTGCAGTGTGCAGCCCAAACACTGGAAACACTGCCGTTTCAACTGCTCGCGGGAAGTGTTTTCATCTTGCCCATTCTTATGCTGCTTCATGTGTTGCCTGTCCACTTTAGCTGTGAAATCTGGGACGTTGCGACGTAGGCCGCCCATAACCCTTTGATGTTTTGCAGCAGCCTCTGCCGTCGCTGCTAGATCGTAGGCAGTCTTAAAAGTTAGGTCTTTCTCAGTCAACAAATGTTGCTGCACAATGCTGTCGGAGATTCCGAAAACCAGCCGGTCCTCAGCATTACGTCAATAGGAAGCTGGTTGTCGTTTAACCCGCAGTTCTCGGCTAGCTTACGTAAAGCTGTAATGTAGTCTGCGACAGATTCGGTGTCGTGCTGATCTCGCTTCGACAACACGTACCTTGAATGTAGCTCGGATGGCTTCGGGTTGATGTGGTTTCGTGGCTTTTACGATGGACTGGTAGTCAGGCTTCGGTGGTTGGAGAGGCTTTACGAGGGTAGCTAGCAGGGAGTATGTATCCTCCCCACAGCAGCTCACCAATACTGCCCTTTTGTCGGCGTCTCCCTTGAGCTTGTTTACAGTGCAGCATACCTCTATACGCTCGACGTAATCCTCCCATGAAGAGTTTCCATTTATGTAAAATGCGCGGATACAAACGCTGAAGGCCATCTTGCCGGGAGCGCCCTCTCTGCATGGGCACAACCGTGCCTCGTCACCAGCGCAATAACCGATGTGGACGCAGCAGCAGCTTTTGCGAGATGCCTTTATTGCATAGAAAACAAGGATTTATGTAGGCACGGTGCATCCCTTATCGGCACACGTGCGATGGGTTTAAACACGGAAGGCATGCGCACAAGATAGCCAACTCAGTCACGTCGCTCTGTTATCGCAAAATCAATAATCTACATGGCAACCGATAACTACACCCACTATGCAAGCTCCGAATTATGCAACAATCATTTATCTCTACGAACGTCGAATGCGAATGCTTATCTACAAAAATTAGCGTGACCGTGCGAGACAACTTTGGCAAAACCTTCGCACCTTTTCCCGTAACTCGCTCTCACAGCAAAACAATACAACAGAACTCTAATCCTAATGCCTGACTAGGGAAATTAGAAGTAATAAGTTCCTAATACCTAACAATAAAAAGATCTGCGCTTTATTTAAAAGCAAGTATCTTGTCAATGCGCCCAATTCGACAATTAGTCTTCACGTGCACTAGATATGGCCGCAGTCTCAAAGAATTTGGGCCACATCGGGGACAACAAAGGGCGCAAGACTTACACTGCCCTCCGCAATCGCCTGCTGCTTCGCGTCCCCGTGGCTTGTTTCCTCATCCCTGAAGGGGAGACAGTAACCGCGAAAAGAGAAGTAACTCTTCCTTTGCTCTCACTCTCGCGGCGCAATCCGCCTATGCCTTCAACATGCTCTGTTCATACGGGGATCTTTCACTCAGGTTAAAAATTTCAGCCGCATGCTTACTCGCAGAGACGCGTTCTGTTCTCTTGCCAATTTCCTTTGGTGATGCCTCCTTTATCTCAACCGTAACTATGAAACCTTTTACGCGCAAGCGTAAATGGCCAGCTAGTGCAATTGAGGAATGTGTGTTTGAAGTCACAAAAGAGGCGGAGGAGGAAAGCGCGGGGAGATGAAGGGAATCGCCGCCGGGGAAAGTACGAATCAGCGCGCTGAGCAGGCGGGAAAGTAATGCCACCTACAAGAAAGTGTAAGTAACGTCAAACGAATGGAGATAGAGAAACAAGGCGAAGCGTCGCGGAAGAGGAAGGTAGGCAGAGGCGTCAGGGTTGGCCTCTTCTGGCAGTTGCTACGGGTTGCGTGGCGCCTATCGAAGTACCAGGTTCGTCTCGTGATCCAGTGGTCGAACGCCAAGCGAAAAGGACGGAGCAGCAGCGCAAGCGACGGCAGACCGACCGCGAGTTGACCGTCCCCGAAGCCATCGCCAAGCGTCAGGTACAAGCTGAACAAGCTCTTCGTGTGCTCCGGAGACGCCCGAGGAACGTGCTAGGTGTCTTGCGAGAATGCGGGTGTATCAGGCAAGACGCCGTGTCCTAAAACTGCTCATCAGGGTGAAGCCCGTTTGCAAGCCCAGCGTAGTGACTTGCGCGAAGCCTAGTTTCATGTATTCGCCACCAAAAAAGAGATTTAAGCAAAACCCGCTCGGGTACCTGCGTAGTGTGCCAGAGTGTGTCTGTGACATCTGCGAGATATTTTTTCCGTCCACGAGGCATGGGTTCTCATGCTGGAACCAGAGTTTCCTGAGAGCAATGTAACAACGTTCACTGTTCGCAACGTCTGCCAAGGCTCGCTCCAGAAAGGTCAGGTCCCGTCTATTTGCATGTCCAACGGGTACTTGTATCCGCCCAAGACTCATCCCTTGCCGAACCCCAACTCGGTTGTGGAGCGGCTGATATTCCCCCGGATAAATTTGGCGATTTTGCCACGATGGGGGGGGGGGGGCAATAAGGAATTCCGAGGCTGGTGGTCAATGTGCCCGTAGAAACTGATACGACCATGAGGGAGCACGGCAGCAGCAGCGAGCGAAGTGACTTTCGTGCTGTCTATCACTTCAGCGCAAACTCAGCAGCGAGAACACAGCGCCCAAGAAGATACGAGCCGATGGCACCGTCGGTAAACCTACACTCTGTAGGTTGCTTTCAAGATAATGCACTCGCGGCCACGGAATATGTAGTTGCTGGCGGACTTCAACGCCTTCCCCCCCCTTCCTTTCCTCCACTTCCACGGAGACCATGCGCCCAACGCAAGACTGCGTGCTGCCTCGTCGCTTTCTTTTGCGCACCTGAGATTGAGCCGAGAAGGGCACGCTTGACCGCCCTCACATTCTCCTCTCATTTTGACCATTCCGGAAGGACCCTCAAGTGGGGAGCTGCAAGGGAGCTTTCCAGCACCTACTTGATCTCTATGCGGTTCCTGAAACAAACCTAGTCTAAACAAGGAACGCCTTCCGGAATAGTCACTGCTTCGGCCTCCGCCACGTGTATGTTTCTATTCTAAGATATGGCCAGAAATTCATTCAAGTGCTGAGGCACGAGAAAGATATCCAGATCCTTATGAGCCCTATTAGTTCCAGAAAGTAGCGCTCTGTGGGATGGCCACAAACTTGGTTTAGGTGGACGCCTGCATTGCGCTATCTCCGAAGCTGGGTCCTGAGCCATCTCTGCTTCCCTGTGCTGCGTCGGGTCATTTATTAGCTCGGCTGCCACAGTAGCTCGGTCTGATTTGGAGAATTCTGGACACGAGGAAACGAGGAAAGTCTCCAGCGCCTCTTTGAGCTTCTCAGAGACGCTCGAACAAGCCTCGTCTTCGAATGCGGCGCTTTCCGCAAGTGCACCTCCTTGTAGACCAGCAATGGCCTCACTCTCTACTTGCACTACCTCTCACAATTTTTATCCTCAACCTTGTGTCGCTCAATTTCTTCAGCAGAACGCACATTGTATTCATCACTCTGATCTCCTCTCTCGCTCTTCATAAAGATACCGTTATGTCGGAGGAACGCATTCTTAGCTACATCGTATTTCCTGAAGTCTTCATGAGAAAGGTGAGCTAACAAGCAGGACACGTTAAAGCGAAGCACCCATAACAATCTAAGACATCAAATGCCACGCTTTATCACTATCTCTGCCCACATATGCTCACAAAAGGCCAGAGAACATTCAATGTTTTCAGCCATCCCTGAAATTGAGCAATCTAAATTGGGCTAGTTGAACTGATAGCTGCTGGGTTTCCTTTCAAATTTCTTCCATTCGGGTTCTCTGCTCTTCCTGTTCGGGCTTTCTCTGATTCTGTTCCTACTGTCACTCTCGCTCATATCCTTCCTTTTCGCGCTTTCTCTGATCTTGCCTCTCGCACTCTCTTTTTCACTGTTAGTCTTCTCTTCCCCTTTTGTACTCTTGTTATCGCATTCTCTGGTTCAAAATATCCTCGCAAGCCTCCGCGATCTCTCCGTAATTTGTGTCGCTTGCCTGTATCATATTTATGACCTCCGCCTTAGGTGCTTCGCAACATCTATCCACGGTTCCCCGCATATCGCATTGAGATGTGTTCTGTGTAATTTCCTGGACGCCTCTTTTGCCAACAAGTTTCTTAAGGAATTAGCGTAGAAGCAAGGCTCTTTCAACAAGGCTTCAACACCGTTGTTACCAGGGAGGACCACGTTAAGCTGGGCAGCTCTCAAGGAAGAAAGGTCGTGCACTCAACATGTTGAAGTCGAATCGCTGCGCAGAGTACCTCACCACTGCCCTCGAATGTTGCGACCGTTAGTCCGAAGATGCGAGATGTGCAGTCATCGCGGAGGAGTGAGGGAATGTAGGCCGGGTATTACATCTATGGTGTATTGAGAACACACACTCACACACAGACATCATCATCATCATCATCATCATCGTGATCATCATCATCATCAGCCTTTTTATGTCCACTGCAGGACGAAAGCCTCTCCCAGCGATCTCCAATTACCCCAGTGCTGTTCCAACGGATTCCAACCAGCACCCGCAATTTCCTAATTTCATAGCACCACCTAGCCCTATGCCGTCCTCTACTGCGTTTCCGTTCTCTTGGTATCCATTCTGTCACCCTAATGGTCCAACACTTATCTACTCTGCGCATTACATGACCTGACAAGCGCCATTTTTTTCGCATGATGTCTATTAGAATATCGTCTATACCAGTTGCTCTCTCATCCAAACAGCTACCTTTCTTTCTCTTTAAGTTATCCCTAGCATTCTTCGTTCCATCACTCTCTGTGCGGAGCTTAACCTGTTCAAAAGTTTTTTGCTAGTCTCGAAGTCTCTGCCCCATATATCAGCACCGGTAAAATGCACTGATTGTACGCTTTCCTTTTCAATGATAACGATAAGCTCCAAGTCAGGAACTGAAGCTGTCTGCCATATGCGATCTAACCTACTTTTTTTATTCTGCGAATTTCCTTCACATGATCAGGGTTTCCCTGTTAGTTGACTTAGGTAAACGTAGTCCTTCACAGATTCTAGAGGCTTACTTGGGATCTTTAACTCTTGTGCCTTTGCGCGGTTATTTATCATTATCTTAGTCTTCTGCATATTATTCTTCAGTGCCACTCTTGCATTCTCCCTCTTAAGGTCCTCAATCATTTGTTTTAACTCATCCGCAGTATTGCTGAATAGAACAATCTAATCGCCAAACCAAAGGTTGCTGAGGTATTCGACATCTATCCTTACGCTTAAAGCTTCCCAGTATAAGAGCTTCAATACTTCCAAGCACGCAATGAATAGCATTGGAGAGAGTGTGCGTCCTTGTCTGGCCCCTTTCTTTATAGCTATCTTCCTACTTTTCTTGGGTAGAATTGAGGTGGCTGTGGAATCTCTGCAGATATATTCATGATACGTAAGCACTCTGTACTCCTTCACTGCACCATGCTTCTATGGCTGCTGGTGCCTGTGCTTAATCAAATGTCTCTTCGTAATGTATGAAATCCATATAGAGAGGCTTATTGTACTCTGGGGATTTCTCAGTGTCATCAATAATGACATACATGTTATCCATTGTAGAGTATCCCTTCCTGAAGTCAGTCTGTTCCCTTGGTTGACTAAAGTCCAGTGTTGCCCTTATTCTGTTGGTGAATATTTTGATAAATATTTTATTTATAGATGGGACCAAGCTAATGGCCCTACAATATTTTTCATTTCATTTCATTTCATTTATTGATACTGTGAATCCCATCAGGGATTGTAACAGGAAGGGCTGTATATTTACATAGGAACATGGTATAAGGTGTTACTTACTAAATCTTATACAATAAAAAACTTGGGCATATAACAATTTGATTACGGGATTATACAAGAGAATAAATAGAACGGAGAGGTTATGACAAAGTTAATTGCAGTTACAGAGACCAGTTACAAGGTCAGTATTGACGTAATAACAATCGCGCAACAATCAAGGTTACAATAATGCCAACAAGAAAAGAAATGTATTGCATCATTGCCGTAATTATAGTCAAGCACAAACACCGTTAAAATAATAAGGCAACAAGGAACTACGTAAATAATGTGAATATTGTGAAGAATTATTGCTGCAATGCGTATAGTTGATGCGCAATCAGGGTACCAAACGTATCTAAGGATGAGCTGTCAGTGGTACTTGTGCTAAGATTATTCCATTCGCGTGTCGCCCTTGGAAAAAAAGAGTATTTGAAAATATCAGTGTGGAATGGAAATTCGCTTAATGTGTGTGTGTGTTTATGGCGAGTTATTCTATTCGAGGACGTTGATGTGTATTTCATAATAGGCAGTTTAAGTTGATTGTGTATTAACTGATACATGATTTTTAGTCTAGCAAGCTTAGCTCTGTTATGCATGGTTAGGAGTTCTGCCCGTTTCAGTAATGCTGTTCGTGAGTCTGTGATGGAGTGTTTATTATATATGTATCTCAGCGCTTTTCGCTGTACCACTTCAAGTTTTTTGATCAGTTTGTTAGTAAACGGGAACCAAACGGCGTTGGCGTACTCTAGAACCGGTCTTATGAGTGTTTTATATGCGAGTAATTTTGTTTCGGATGGTGCTAGTTTAAGGCGTCTGTTAATGAAGAAGAGCTGTCTTATTGCGGTTGATGTGATATTGTTAACGTGAGAATCCCACGTGAAGTCAGATGTTAGTGTCACACCAAGGTACTTATGCTCATGAACAGATACAAGAGGAATGTTGTTAAGGGTGTACTGGAAGGCTGATGCATGTTTTTTTCTGGTTATAGATGATAGAACAGACTTTTTTAGATTTATATCCATCTGCCAGTCCTTGCACCACTGGGAAACTGCTGTTATGGCGTTATTTAGAGTTCTATGGTCATCAAGGCAGTTAATTTCCTGGAAAAGAACGCAGTCATCTGCAAAAAGTTTGATATTCTGTGAAGCATATGCGGGTAAGTCATTAATAAAGATTAAGAATAATACTGGGGCTAAGACACTTACTTGGGGTACTCCTGATGTAACGTTAGTTGTCGCGGACCTCTCGTTGTTAATTTCAACAAATTGTGTGCGATTACTAAGATAGTTTTTGATCCAATCAAGGATAGGGCCGCTTCTCAAAGTTAGTTCTAGTTTTGCCAGAAGTTTAGCGTGTGACACGCGGTCAAGTCATTAACGTCTCATTTTTTGTGGATTAGCATAATTCTTGCATTCTTCCAGTTTTCTGGGACCCTTGCAGTCGATGACACTTCGTATAGAGAGCCACGAGTTTTTCTAGCATTATGTATCCTCCATATTTGAATAAATCGACTGTTATTCCATCCTCTCCTGCCACTTTTTTCCGTTTCATGCCTTGCAAGGCCTTTGTGACCTCATCTCTAGTTATAGGAGCATTTTCTGTATACGATTCTTTATTGTTTCTAATAGAGTACTCCTGAATCCTCTGGAAACTATACAGGTCAGTATTGAATTCTTCCCCTGCTTTTACTATACCTTCGTAATTGCTAATCTATTACCCTGCTTATAGTTCAGTCCGTACATCTTGATTTGTAATATGCTAAGTTTCCTCCTCAACGATTTCAGGCTGGGTCCATTTTTTACGGATTCTTCCGTCGTTGTCATGTTATAATTTCTAATATCACTTATTTTCGCTTTGTTGATTAGTTTTGACAGTTCCGCGAATTCTACCTTATCTCCCGAGTTGGACACTTTCATTCTTTGTCATTTCTTTATTAGGTCCTTAGTTAGTTGGGAAAGCTTGCCTACTGCTTGCCTGTGCGCTTATGCATCCATAGAGTTGAATCTAGTTGTCAACGTCGTCACTATCAGCTCCGGAGTAGGTCCCGAGATCACGGGTGGGGCCAAGATGAATGCTGGCATGGCAACCACTGCTGAAGCAGGTTCGTCGCCGTGAGAGATGCCTAGAGTGGCAACTAGGCGACCGTTGCAGAGCTCCCACTATTTTCAGACCCCTGCACTTTCACAAAGTTGTTTCGTGGATGCAAACACATCAGAAAACGTAAATATATTATTCGCCCCGACCCCTTCGCTTCTCCGCCGCCTATCGGCTCCCGCACCCAGCTGATAAACTAGGCACTGAAGCTTCTGGAGGAGGAGGCGCCATGTCAACCCTTCCCTGAAATCCTCGGCTCTCGTTGCCTACAAACCAAATCCTTCTTGACCTCGATGATGATCCTGTCCCTGCACCGATGGATAAAGGAAGATTTTTCTATTATGAGGGCGGCCTTTCTACGAAGAGTCAGAAAGCTCCCCACACAAGCGTCGGCAAGAGTCATCGCCGTTGCAGATGGTGGTACTGTCCCTATCATCGGCATCTCAAAGGCACTTCTCGTCATCGCCAGCCACCACACTCATGTCCTCTTTACCGTGACTACTTGCTCATGGCCCAGACGACCAAATTGTTCCACTCGATTTTATCTCCGCATATTCGGCTCTGATTCACTGTTATGACAGTACCCTTCGCCTTGAGCCACAGATTCTCCGAGAACCTTCTCGCGCACTCCATTGTCGCTTAAGCCTGAACGGCTTTATTCACCTTCCACCAAATTCATTAGCCTATTAGTCACTCCACGTACCAATATTGATCTATGGCCTTCCCCACCACATCCTGATGGCGAGCAGCGCGCCACTACTATGCCCGACATTCCGCTGCAGTATGAAGTCACCGTGCCTCATGCCCGTTCCTGTTCCTAACTTTGGATTGTCAAAGCAAATTCTGTCGCGAGGTATTTGCCTTGCCAACGTTTACTCTCTCTGTGACCATCAATGGCAGCTTTATCAACCGATGACTCTTCCGAATTTAGCAGCACTCTCACGCCAGCCTCTGGCGCTGACCCCAAAATAAGGAAAATGGTTGAGGCAGGCGTTTCCTCTACGCAGGCTGAATACATGTGCAAAGTGTATCATCCTACCGAGACATTCTAGATTTTGACGATCGTACTTCAGGCCAGACACTCGCGGTCAAGCATCGAATAACTACTAGCGATATTACGCCTTTTCACCGGAAACCATACCGGCTTCCTGCGTCGGAATGCCAAGTAATTCAAAGTGAAGTGAACAAATTAGTCAACAAAAACATCGTTCAACCTTTTTCTAGTCCCTGGGCGTCACCTAGGGTGTTGGTTAAGGAGGACCGCGCGTGACGTCTCTGCGCAGACTGCCGTAGCCTGAACCAGATTACTAAGAAAGACCACGTATACACGACGTCCTTGGCTGCCTCCTCGGTTCCAGCTACTTCTCTTCTATTAACGCGATAGCGTTAAGGAGCTCGTGTCGCAGAAGCCGGTGTCGTTGGCGTCGGTGTCGGCGTTTTGCGGCGTTGACTGTGAGCGATAAATCACGGCAGGCACTCCATAAATAAAAAGCAACTTCCAAGATGGGCTGGGTGGGAATCGAACCAGGGTCTCCGGAGTGTGAGACGGAGACGCTATCACTCAGCCACGATTTCGATGCTTCGAAAAGGTACAAACGCGCCTCTAGTGAATGCGGTGTTGCCTTCGAAACGAGCCGTGGAAAGTTATACTGTGGTGTATATCGGTAATTATGAACATGTAACTTACAGAAGTCGCAATTACACGAGTAGCGAAGTGCGTTTCGCTGCATTTCTTCTGCGCTTTCCGCACACGGAGAGCCATCTTGCGGCAAACACAGAAGACCCCCTCCTGTCCATGTACGGCGCTGCCCCGACAGATGGCGCGCCACGCGCGCATTGGAGCTGTCGCGGCTCGGACTCTCTCCCCTGACAACGCTTCGCCTTGCTCCCTCTGTAGAATCAAGCGTCCTTCCTTTCTTTAGATCACTATCTCTCTATCTCTCTGCCCGTGCCGATCAGGACGTTTGTCTGGCGTGCATCATTTCCCCCTCCGGGATACCGAGTTCTTTGGTTCGCTCCGCTTGCTCAGGCGCACGTTTCGTTGCTGCGCCTAACGCCGCGTTGCTCGACCATATTGGCTCGACGCTCACCGCATCTGATGCGGGGCGCCTCGTAAGTGATGGCTGCCCTGTAGCCCATTGTCTTACACCCCTTGGCGGGTCGACGGGAACGCGACTCTTGAAGGCGAAGCTTAAGCGTCCTCCAATTTTTGATCTTCGTTCTGGATATTGGCAGATTGCTACTTATAATATGGACAGAGAAAAGACTGCGTTTACTACACCCGATGGCCTATACCAATTTAATATAATGCTCTTTGAATGATGTAACGGTCCGGCAACCTTTGAGCGTAGGATGGACTCCTTGCTCCAAGGGTTTAAATAGTCTACACGTCTTTGCTGCTTCGAGGACGTCAACGTCTTCTCGCCAACATTCGACACTGAGCTTGAGCGTCTAGAAACTGTACTTTATGTTGTTCGAAAGGCAAAGCTGCAACTCAACTGAATATGCCGTTTCGGCCACGTACAAATTACTGTCCGGGGCCATCTCATCGACACTTCTAGAGTACAGCCTGATGCAAACAAAACTCGTGCTGTCCGAGACTTTCCGTTTGCGAAGACAGCCGCTGACTTTCGAAGTTTTGCAGGGCTTTGCTCGTACTGTCGTCGTTTTGTTTAAGATTTCGTGGTAATTGCTAGACTTCTCGATAATTCTTTTGAAGAAAGGCGTACAGTTCTCGTGTGGTACTTTAGAAGCCGCCGTATTTTCTCGTCTGGTCGCTCTTCTCACCTCACCACCTATCATCGCCCACTTCGTCCTTGCTGTCCCTACAGAATTGCATATAAAAGCCAGCGCTCATGGTGCAGCCTTACTAGCCGAGAGTGGGCATGGCCAGGATCACGTTATTGCTTGAGCAAGCCACCTCCTATAGCTGTCGGGGGGCAGCATTTCAATTACGGAAAGGCAAGGCCCTGCTGTTGCCGGAGCGGTTCCAAAGTTCCGTGCCTGCCTCTGCGGTTGTCATTTCTCCGTAGTCACTGAAAATCATGCTATTGCTGGCTCTCATCCCTAAAGCATCCTAGAGGCCACCTTGGTTGAAGGGCTTTGGGGCTTCCAGAGCTTTCATATTCAGTGGTTTGCAAGTCTGGCCGACTGCGCCCATACGCTGACAGCTTGCCGCGTTCCCTCTTAATGATTCTGATCCTTCAAATACTGGCAGCGCTGCTGGCGTTTCCTCAGTATCACGAATCATTCATATCGCCTCGAGCAACATCATGATGCCTGCATCAAGGCACTCATCGACGGTTTTGAACATTCTCCGGCTGACGCCACCCTGCCTCTTCTTCCGCCGCGGCGGTATTCCGTACCGTCGTTATCTTCATCCGAACGGTTCTGATTTCCGGCTTGTATTACCTAAACACATTTGCTCAGCCGTTCTAAAAGTGCTCCACGACGCACCAGTGGTGGGACACCTCGGCCTATCTCGAACTTACGATCGAGTACGGCGTCGTTTTTTCTGGCTGAGCCTTGCCCGTTCCACACGACGTTACGTCGCCACTTGTGACCTACGTCAATGACACAAGTCGCTATCCCAGCTCCATGTTAGTTACCAGAAGCCACTCGACATGATGGCCGAGCGCTTTCATCGTGTCTGGTTAGACCTTCACAGCCCCTTTCCGGAATCTATAACAGGGGACAAACGTGTTGCTCTCGCTGCAGACTACACGACCCACTACGCTATAACACACACTCTTCCGACCACCTGCGCAACTGATGTTTCGGGCTTCCTCTTACAAGATACTAATTTGATGCATGGCGCTCCGCAATAGAGGTTTCCAGACCATGGCCGTATGTTTTTTTTCCAATGTCATTGACAACATCATGCGTGTCTGCTCTATAAAGGATACAATTACCACATCCTACCATCCTCAAACGAACGGCCTCACTGAGCGTTTGAACCGAACCCATGTAGACATGCTATCTAAATATGTTTCAGCCGATCATCGTGACTGGCACCTTGCCATACCTTAGGATATCTTTGCCAACAGCTTTTCCCATCTAGAAAGTGCTGGCTATTTGCCCTTCTACCTCTTGTACGGCCGAGAACCGATGCCACCGATAGACAATCTATGTCCATCCACCACAGCATTAACCAGTGATTACGCCCTTAATGCTGTCGCCCGTGCTGACCATGCTCGCCCACTCGTACATGCTCGTCTGCAAGTGTCTCAAGACAAACAAAAGCATGGCTACGACCTCCATCATCTTGATATTCCTTTCTCGCCCGGCACTCTCATGTTGCTTTGGTCACTATCTCGTAAAGTTGTTTTTTTGCGAAAAACTACTTCTCAATTACAAAGTCCCATTTCGCATGCTCCGCCAAGTGACCAATATCACCTATGAAATTGTTCTAGCCGCGCCCACTACGTCCTTCGCTGTGATGAGCAGTGGCATTGTCCACGTCGCCAGACTAAAGTCCTACAGCTCTCGACGCGCCTTAGACACGTATCTTTAATACCACCGGAACTGCGCTTTTGCCGCCGCGGCGTAGTATTACTATACCACCGGCGGATGCTCGAGACGAGCCACCGTGAGAAAGACGATTAAGTGTCTGGGCTTTTTATGCGAGCGAGTGTCTACCTGGTGGTCTAGCTACAGTGTGAATAGGCTCTTTTGCCTGTCTCTTTCCTCATCTAACTATATTGGCCCTTTCCTTTGCAGCCATGGTTGCTTAGTCGCCAGCGTTGTGCTGCTAGGCACGAGGTTGATTGATCAAATCGCGGCCACGGCGGCCGCACTTCGATGGAGGCAAAATGCAAAAACACCCCTGCAGTTAGATTCAGGTGCACGTTAAAGAACACCAGATGGTCAAAATTAAGCTCTTAAGCTTATGGTCCGAATCTTTCAGGGGATGTAGAAGAAAACCCGAGGCCTATTTTTGAAGCCACCCTAAAATAAATTCTACAAACCCAAAAAGATATTTTGGCCAAAGTTACTCAAATTCAAGAAAAACAAACTTCGTGGTCCTAGAGAAATCCCAAATAAGGCTATCAAATATTGAGGCTACTATGAGTGATTGTCAGGCAGAAATCGCTGCACTAGCTAAACAAGTCGATGGCTTGGAAAATCAATCCCGGCGTAGCAACCTGATAGTAAGAGGTATACTGGAAGAAGAGAATGAAAACGAAGAAATAAGCTAAGTACCATTGAGAGAATACACCGCCTTGTTAGATGAATCCGAGTAATCATCGTCCAGTTATCCTTAGGATTGGTGATTTTAGGGAAAAAACTAAGATTATGAATAATTGCTACAAGCTTAAAGGAGCGAAAATAAGCATTTCAGAGGACTATTCTAAAAGAGTGCATGATATTCGGAAAAAACTCTGTAATACCACTGTTGACGAAAGGAAAAACGGGGCCAAGGTAAAGATGGTATTCGATAAGATGAAGGTGAACAACATCCTTTACGCCTGGGACGAAACTACGAAACAAAGTTACAAATGCCATACCCCTTCTGGTAGTGTCAATTGACGCAGGAACAAAGGTTCAAAACCGTTCAAAGTGATAAATGTGAATGCCAGAAGCATAATAATTAAAGTTGTCGAATTAGAACGCCTAATCATAGAACATGAACTTCACCTAATAGTATTCACCAAACTTCGCTGCACAAGGATGTACTCGACACTGAAGTCACCCCTCCTAACTATAAAATAGTAAGAAGGGATCGAGAAGACAGAGGGGAGGGGGAGTTGTGGTAATTCTCAAAGACAAATAGCACTTTCTGTACTTCCAGATGTGAATGGCGTAGAAGCACATTGGGTCAAGATAAAATTAGATACACAAACACTCTTAATTGGGGGTGTTTAAAGGGCTCCAAATGCTCCGCTGGACGTCCTGGTAAATCTACGAACATTTATGGACACTTACCTGCCTCAGTATAGTAGGAAGTTGTTACTGGGAGATTTCAACCTACCCGGTATTGACTGGTGTTCGCAATTACCTGGAACACGAGAAGTGCCTAGTTGTGAGCAGTTACTTGAACTGGCTTTTTGTCATAATTTAGTTCAAGTTGTGTCTGATTACACAAGGATATGTCCTACAACATCATCCATACTTGATTTAATTTTTGTTTCCGAACGAATACAAAGTTATGTCTGCGAATGTGAAACACTGGAGGGCTTGTCAGATCACAGGATGGTTTTTGTTGTCATTAAAGGTATCACCAGATGTCATAAGTACTTCGTCCAAAAAAAGTTTCTTTAATTTTCATGACGCTGATGACGCTGCTGTGATAGAGTGTCTTGATTATTCATATTCAGATTTGATGGAGCTGTATGACTTAGGTGCTAGCACGGACCAACTATGGGAATTATTTTCGAAATTAGGAGAACGGTGCCTTAATCACTTTATACCTAAGAAAACTAAGCACACAAATAAAAAGAATCCCTGGATAACCAGAGATATACTTCATCTCAAACGAAGACTTAAACGCAAACGTAAAGCTCACTCACCCAACCAAAACCCCGAAAATAAACTATGTATTCGCCGCATGAGTGAGGATTTAAAGAGACTTCTTAAGGAATCTAAAGACAGATTCTATAATGTGACGCTCACAAAATTTCTTCGCGAGTCACCTGGCAAATTCTGGCACTATATAAATTTGTCTAAAGTTCAGCACCCTGCTTAGACCGAGGAGAAGGCCCATAAGCGCGCCGAAGATTTTAATCTATATTTTTCATCTGTTTACATGCGTGAAAATGGTATACTGCCTCCTTTTAATGTTGACACTGAAAGACCTCCTATTACTGATTTAGAGATTGACGAGCAAGGTGTTCTAAATCTGCCATTACATATTGACATTAAGAAAAGCCAAGGTCCAGATCGTATCCCTAATGAGTTCTAATATAGATACGCTGAATGGGTATCTAAATACTTGTCCAAAATTTTTCAGTCTTCTTTTAGTAGCGGATGCTTTCCAAGTGGTTGGAAGCGAGCGAAAGTTATACTGGTTCATAAAAGGGGAAATAATTCTGTTAGTAATTATCGCCTGATCTCGCTCACTAGTACAGTTTCGAAGTCACTTGAAGATATCATATCCAAACACCTGCTCGGCTATCTCGACCAGCATGATATCCTGTATTATCGTCAACATGGCTTTCGAAAGGGACTGTCCACGCTTACCCAACTGGTAGAAATAGTTCATGACCTCGCAGAAACAATAAATTCACGTGGTCAAACAGACATTTTCTACCTTGAATTTGCAAAAGCATTTGATAAAGTTTCGCACCAAAAATTGTTACGTAAGATTAATGCGGTCTTTAAAAATCAAACACTCGCACAGTGGTTTTCTGCGTATATATCTTCCCATGAACAGTGTGTAACTGTTAGAGGTTGTCAGTCCAACATACTTCCCGTTGCTTCTGGTGTACCGAAAGGTAGCGTCTTAGGCCCACTCCTATTTCTGATCTTTAATAATGATTTACAAAGTGTAATTGATGTTCCATTAAGACTTTTTGCAGACGACTGTGTGATATACAGTACCGTAAATACAGTTGATGATCAGATTAAATTAAATATAAACCTGCAATGAATAGTGAAATGGTGTAACGACTGGCAGATGGAGTTAAACTTTAAAAAGTCTGTGTTCATGTCAGTAACTAGAAAGAAAAATGTTCTTGATTACAATTATCAAATCAACGGTTATATGCTTGAAAGAGTCGATCACTATAAATACCTAGGCATAACATTTACATCAGATCTACGATGGAATACCCACATTGAAATTGTCATTTCCAAAGCTTTTAAAACACTATGGCACCTGGGATGCACTATGCACAGTGCTGCCCCGGATGTAAATTGCCCCGCTTACAAAACCCTAGTCAGACCGATAATCGGATATGCTAAAATAATATGGGATACTCACACAGCAACTAATCGTCACAAGCTTGATAAGATTCAGTGACTCGCTGTAATGTTTATCTTTAATAAATACCGCCGGAGCCATTCTTCAACAGAACTCTGCCAACAAGCCCAACTACCTATGCTAGAAACCAGAACCAGATATGAAAGACTAAGAACTGTTTACCTCATTATCAATAATTATCTGAAAACAAATAAATCAGATTACTTTGAGATCAAAACTAATAAAACATCAAGGCATCGTCATAGTAAGTTTATCCCATTACCGACTATAAAAAATAATTGTTTCAAGTTTAGTTATTTTCCCCGAACTTGCAGAGACTGGAACTCTCTTCCAGATTCTGCTGTTCATTAGCTGAATTCCTACGCGACTTAGATAATTTCGTCTATGGCACTAGCATAGGGCGATGGCGTCAGATTGCTGCTGTATAAGATTGCTGTTCTGATTTCTGAGTGATGCATTTTTGTTTTTGTTTATGGGTGGATTTCACGAGATGATCTTTTTTTTTCTTTAACTAATGTATAACTATGGTTTTCAATATGTTCTGTATACTTATTTTGCTGTTCAGTTCCGTTTTTTCCACTCCTGTTATAGCCCTTCAATGAGGCTGACAGTATTAATAGATGAAATGAAATGAATGAAATAATCCGGAGTCCCCCACTATGGCGTGCCTCACTATTGAATCGTCGTTTTGCCACGTTAAACAACATAATTTTTTAACCATGTTGAACTGTAGTGCAAGAAAAAGCGCCATTCATGGCGCAGCTCGCTAAGCCCTTGGCCTGAAAGAAAGTTCATCGAAAAGCGCCACATGTTCAGTGCATTTGTAGCGTAGCCTGCTAAAACGTCGGGTTACTGTCCTTGAAGGGATCAATTGGAGAGTTCGATGTTACATTAGGCCATCAACGCCACTTTCGCGACTGGCTTTCGTGACGCTGAAAAACCCCCTTAAAACATAGTTAGTGCCAGAGAACAAGGACAGAAGGGAGACGACACCACAATGCGCTAACTTCAACAAAAACAACCGCCTATATAACCCATGCACAGTGGCGCCACATCATCCAAATTTTATCCATGCAAAAAATGGTGTCCCCTTAACTAATAAGCCTACCGAAGGGGCACTAGCAAACAAATCCGTATTCCGACAGATAGCCTCAGCGTCAATATAATCTCTCGCACATCTTTATCTTTGTGTTTCGTAAGAGCATGGCAGGACCCGTACACCGGCGCACAGCGGCATTCCTGACAGTGAGCTGACAGATTACCGTATTGCTTATTTCGCACGTTTAGATTTTGTTCTCGTAACCGGTCATTAAGACACTTTCCTGTCTGTCCGATGCATTTTTTTTTTTTTTTGCCGCAGGACCACGGAATCTCGTAAAAACAGCTTCCACGCAACCGACTGATGCCTTACGCTGACTTGTAGAGCATTTAACAGCTGGCTTACGGTGCGGGTCCGTTAACCAACATATTTTCGCGAGTTCTTCTGGCGCTGAAAAGACCGCTTTTGTGCCCACATGGCTAGCCATTCTCTTAAGATTATGTGTCGTTCTATGTAGATTGGGAAATACCGCTACCTTATTCCCTCTGCGTTCCGTCTGTTGATTAGCTGCGTCCCGAGTTGTGCTGTCCACCCACACCTTTTTACCAGCCCCTCTACTAACGAAACCTGCTCTGACTCCGGAAACCCTACTGCTGATAACCTCCCTGACTGATCCATAAGACTCGTACAGATCTCATTGAGACAAGGTTTCTTTAATACATTTAAATGCTTAAGTTGGCATTGATCCTCTTGACGAGCTTCCATTGGGCGGCCTGATACCGCAATAGGAGCTTATTAGCTCTGGCTTTATCCTCCCAACATGTGTGCCGTTCCATGAACTCGAGCTGAATATCTATGAAACGCAGCATATTATTAGTCGACCCTTCAAGCGTAAGAGTAAGTGGGCTAAGGCCTCCAGATAAAACTTCGTAAAACTTGTCTACTGGAGAACGTGCATCTGATTGGAAAAAGACTAGAAAGTCATTAAGGTACCTGACAGCTTTAACCACCCTGTGCTCCGACAAGGTACGCGACAGGTTTTTCTATGGAGGGCTGGGAAAATATCACTTGGTATAGGCGCGAAACATAAACCGATGCAGACACGCTGCTTTTCAATGAATATTTCAGCATTCCATGCTGCATATGTCGAGGGAAGGTAGCAACTGAGCATACCTAAAAAGCTCTGGACAGATACACCTGCTGAATTTTGAAATGCAACCACGCCATACTCGGCGATGCAATCTTTTACGCATATTGTTAATTCCTTTTGAAACATGGGGTAGTACACGTCCTTGATGTCAAAGGAGCAAGCTGATAAGCATTTCTCCCTATTTTCTTTCAGGAAATCCATGATTTCTTGAGAGCTGTTAACCAAAAATGGGTCGTCAATATTAAGAATTATGAGCTTTTACTGCAAGAAAAGGGGAAACTTTTTTTGCCAGGACCCGGTTTCTGAAAGTATTACCCTTAATGGCGGGTTCGTGCGTCTTTTCATCAAACATAATTCGAAGACAACTCGAGTTCGCGTTGCTAATTTCACGAACCACTTGATTTTAGACTGCCTTCTTGCAAAGACGCTTTGTTTCTAGCATGATTTTTCTAAGAGGTACATTACGACACTGGTCGAGTACAGAGGCATTGACAGAGCAGGCTATGTTATTTAGCAGGCAAAAAAAAAGCTACTCAATAGCGCTCAAAATAAGTGAAAACACACTGTCGCACACTTCCGCAGTGGCTCATAGTCAGCCTTTTCCAGCCGTCAGTGTCGACCTAGAGCCGGTGTGATATTGTTCAGCGGAGAGTTGACCGGCAGACGATGCGTTCTTACTACACGCAGGCCAGACCTAAGGCCTATTCCGCTAAAGCGATACTACGCTGATGTGGTATCCCGCATTTAGTCGTTCAGAGTAAACTCATGGTCATAGCGACATAAAATGTTCCCGCTCTTGACTCCATACGGTCCGCAAATATAAAGCGCGAAATGGTGAAAAGGCACGGAAAGTGAGAACTTGCTATACAAAAATAAGCCGTAAGAGCCATTTACGAAGCCCAGCCTCTCATATCAGCTCGTCTCTTTGTGATGCGACGCTCATTGTATACGCAAATATCTTTTTTTTATAGCGGAGCTGCATATGTATACCCTCTCATATGTCATTCAATATCCGTGGCTAAAAACTCCCGCGTCTTTTGTGAGGAGGCAAAGCAAGCCAGTAACGCATGTGCTCACACCTGGTGCTGCAAGTGGAAAGCTAAGGAACGACCATAGATGGACGGATGGTGTTAAGAGCGTCCCCTTTGGAAGGGGGTGGTGCGTTGCGCCACCAAGCTCTTGCTATTGTATTGCGTAATGTCGCACCTAGCTTGAAAAAAAAACATAAAAAGAGAAAAAAGCACGTTGAATTTCTATAACCAAATTTACTGACCTCTCATTGTGAACTTTGTTTTTGTACGTCTGCATTGTTTGTCATTTCCCTAAATTTCTTCCGCTAATCTTCCAATTGCCTCTTACTAATCTATTGCGGACATGTTTGCTTTCCCCCTGCTCTCGCTGAACCGAAGGCCTTCAAGGAGGTCAGTGGTGCCTAATCAAGCGCTGGGCAGACATCGTCACATTCTAATAAAACATGCTCTATCATTTCCCTAGCCCTTCTGCAGCAAGCACGTGCTTCTTCTTCCTTCTTATATCTCGTTTTTAAGTGCATGTTCTAAGGCACCCTGATCTCGCTTAAGAAGGTAATGAACTTCCTTTTGAGTTATCATAAGTTGTTCCTATCCTGGTTTCGTTTTTTTTTCCTTTTACGTAGTTACTGTCTGGCTTTCCATAGAGTAAGTCCAGCCTCTCTGGCTTTCCGCGCGACGTTTTTTGTTTCTGTGTTGCTCACCCTACAGGCGTATACTTGCTGGTAAGCTTCCTAGTTATTTTTCTCCACTTTGAATCAATGTTTTTCCTGTACAAATACATCAACACTCTACCAGCCCATTTACATTCGCCCATAATTCTGAGTCGCTCTTAATAATCAATTTTATTTGAGCTTCCCTTACTTCATAACTTGTCCAGCCCATGTCACCCTGTACAACTTCATTTGTAGTCTTCCCGTGAGCGCCCAATGCAAGGCATCTCACTGACATTTGGTTGCCATCGAGGCCGGATTGTACCACTGATTTCAAGCAAACAAGTGCATTTACAAATGTAAGTCCTGAAACGATTAAACCTTTCCACATACTCAGGAACACCTGTTACCAATTGTATAGCCATGGCGCTCTGGGCATCATTACAGCTGCATTTCTCTTCCCCTTTACCCCTGCTGTCTTTGCCTGTGCTACCATGTATCTATTACCTTTGCTTATCGATATACGAAGGTATATATTCTTTTACCCGAGGTATTTCCTGGCCCTACATTGCCACTGTCTGTTCACTGTTTTCATTGAATACCATAATGCCTGGTTTCCTAATACTAAATTTAAAACCTAAATTCTCGCCTTCCTGTCCACAGACATTAGCCAGACGTTGCAAATCACTTTGCTTTTAGCTAGCAACACGATGTCTTCTGCATAAAATAAACCTGGGAACTGCTGATCTACTACTGTACCCGCGTTTTTGTATGAGAGAGTAAACCCGATATTATTTCTTTCTAGCGCCCTCTCCGCTCCTCATCCCTTCCCATTCAACGCAAATGGTATTTTCTAGGTATATATCTCTCAAAAGCTCTAGAGAATCGTTAGCTAGGCCTTACGCTTCCGGGATATCACACAAAATGTTGCGGTCTACGTTGTCATACGCTCCTGTAATGGTCTAAAAAGGTCATATTTAACTGTCTGCTTTCTACTATTGATAGTTCAATACACTAAGTAAGAACAAATAAGTTATCATCCAAACGTCTTCCTATTCTCGAGCCGCTTTGAAGTTCTCCCAAAATGCCATTATTCACTGCCCATGCTTGAAGCTTTAATTTGGTTGCCTGCATTGCTAGCCTGTATATTACCGATATAGTGGTCAACGATCTATACGACTTCATTCTATTTTTCTCCCCCTTACCTTTATAAATGAAATTCATTCTACTTTGTCGCCAACTGTCTGGTATTCGTCTGTCCTTTAAAGGTTTTTCCACTGCTTCCACCAGAGCTTCCTTGCTTTTTCTCCTAGTTCCTAAATCAACCTAACGGGAACCTCGTCTAGCCCTGTGGCTGTGCGCTTAGGAATGTTCTCTTCGGCTTTCTCGCAGTTGAAATTTGACAGCACTAGCTAGTTTTCCAGCTACTTTTCTTTCCTACTCTTTTTTTTTCCAAATACAACCGTGTCAGTGATTTGGAAAGATTCGGCTGTTATTTTGGGACGTAATTTATTGCTGCATCTCCTTCCAGTTCGTTTCCATCTTCGTCTAGGATATGCTGTATTGTTGTTCACTTCCTGCCTAATAATTTTATGCGGTTGCTAAATATTCTAGGTGCAGCCTTCTTTTTGTCACGTATTCCTGACAACCACCGTTCACTTCCACCTTTTATCTATGCTTGGACCAGTACTTGAAGCATATATGTTTTCTCCCGGATTATTTCCCATTTACTGGCTATTTCATCCTGCAGCAGCTGCACCTTCTTTGCCTGCCTGTGCCCTCGTGATGCTTTCTGTCGTTCGGCGACAACTTCTCATACCTTCCTGTTCCACCAGCTTTTCGGTTTCCTTTTTTTCCTTTCCAACAAACATGCTGTTTCTCTTTCCTTATTTCTCTCATTATTATCCTTTGATGCTCACTATATTCCAACTCTTTGCGTGGCCATTGCCAACTTTTTCCTCGACACATGTGACTATAATTACTATTTCTTCAGCGTTCAAATTTGAAATGGCAGTTATGCACTCCTTGCTCTCTTCCCCAACTACATGTCGAATTTTTAAAATATGCGTTTATGGTCACTCTTTATACTGCTATACCCTTCCTCGTCAATAACCATTTCTGTCAGCCTATCATAAATTCCTTCTGTCATCGGACAGTAATCAATGATCGAGTGCCGGTTTCCCACTTTCCACGTGAGTGGCCCTTACCTCTTAGGCCCTGAATTCACGATAATGAGGTCATCTTGCTCGCAAAGATCTAACATTGACTTCCCGTTGTTTTCGGTATAGCATTCTAGATCAAACGAGGGTTCGACGGAAGCCCGTCTGGTCGAGGCTGTATCTGCAAAAACTGGGGATACAAAAAACACGTCACACGCTTAAACGAAATAAAAGAACCCTCTCCCCTTCATACACGCGCTTCTTATGTTACGTTCTGAAGTATACATAAGCTGCCCTGAACCTTCTTTGATTCCATTGTGAACAAGGCTTCCGTAGGGAAGCCGAAACGTCTTTTAGATTTATTCCTTCTTCAGTATTTCTTTTGGTCGGTACACGTCGCTTTATTGCTTCAGCCATCTACATCCTGTATGTGGGCATTCACGATACCTAATAGGATAATTTAGGTACCATTCCCGAAATCCATAATGTTAGTACTTAGACATTCCACTAACTCTCGGTTCTTGTCTGTGCCATTATTTCCGGTCCAGAAATATCTTACGCTAAGCCAAGTTTTTTTTTTTCCATTCATTCATTGTACCTGATAACAAAAGATGCTCTGGACCTTTGAATTTATTCTTTTCCATTTGGCTCCCTTATGAATGCGCATTCCGATTCCCCCCCCCCCCCCCTCCATTTTGCGACTTAGTTCGGTTGCGCCTTTCCGAACCATAATTCTCTATCAGTGGCGGCTCTGAGTCTCTAAGGTGCGTTTCTATAACCCCATAAACACCTATCTGTTCTCTATTTAACTGCTCCTCAAAATCTGCCCACTTTAATTTCTTCTTCCACCCTGCATGTTTATGTAGCCAATAACATGCCGAGTTCTCTTTCTTGTTTTCCTCCTTTCTCTGTTATTTACGGCGATGCTCTTCTGAGGTTTCCCTGGGTACCTTCTTCATTACTACTTATCCTGGCCTCGTGAGCGCCCGTGGGCCCCCTGAAAAAGCAGCCGTGTGACTAGTAAGTCGCCAGCCCACTTCTCGTCCAAGCCTGTAATTGAAGTGGATCCCGTCTCCTTGAAAACCACCACACCTTCTCACTTTCATGTTTAGTTCGACAACCTCGAAGCCTTTCTTTCGGCTCATTTTCCATATCGCTTCATTAGCAGCGACTACGGCTCTTTATACGCGACTGTCACGTGCAGGCACCTCCGGCACCGTGCACACCATGATCTGCACCTGAGTGGATAGCTCACGCATGTCGTCCACTCCCTTCGCCAAGCGCTGGGCTAGTCCTGTCCCTTTCCTGTTTAGGACATCAACCCAGTGCCCGCCCTGGAAATGTCCCTACCTCTGCTCTTGTATCGGCTTTCACCCTCTCAACAATTGCTTCTGAGCACTTGGCCAGGTTTGAGTCGCTTGCGATAATCACTATTTCATTCTCACCTACCACCCCTTCCTTCCCTTTGGCCTTTTCCGCGTGGATCGGACTTGACGATGGGCATTGACCCTCGCGCTCTTGACTTTTTTGTGTGGCGGCCTCAACGTAGGTGCCACTCTTTCCAGCTACCCCCTCCCCACCAAATGCTGAAGCCCCTTGTTATAGCAAGTAGCGAAACTCTCCTCGGCGCCCTCGCTTTCCCCCTCGATATCTTGTCTCGACCGGCTGCGTGCTCTGCGCACGGCACGTGGAGAAAGTCACCGTGCGCGCGCCGGCGTTGGCTGGCGCCCACGAGCGCGTCTAAGTTAACCTTTTTTTACGTTCTACTATAAAACAAAAACAAAAGAAAGTGGTGGGACATGCTTGACCCTACCATCTGCCGCCTTATTCATCATCTCGTTTGCGCAATGAAAGCGGTAAGTGTGAACGCTTGCGCCATGAACAATAAATGCGGACTAATATAGCCCCTATAGGCTTTGTCATTTTAATACTGGTCGTATTTATTTTGAACAGTTCTAACGGTAGAGTATTTACTTTATATATTTGTACATTCATCAATATTTTTCTGCCCATTGACGTTATGCCAAATCGAGATTTCATCTAGTGCAGGATTTTCACAGAAATACTGTTTATGAAGCTGCTCCTGAGTGGTTTTAGAGGCAGGATGGTTTCTTGGTGCCTCGGAGTGATTTCCATGCAGCAAGTTTGTTACTTGTTGAATAAAAAAAATCACAGGTGCTTGAAAGACATTAATCTTTTTTCATCGTATCGAGGGAGAAGCAATATTACCGACAATTTGGAGAAGTGGCCTGGCCAAGGGTTTGACTTGACATCTCTGGATCATTACTGGCACCTACGGATAATTAGATTAAGTCATCGAAATATTACGTTCTTAGCCATTCCCAATTTCGCTTAGACCTGCTTAGTCATTTTCAGTTTTGGTGAGGCAATCTTACTTACAGTCAAATTAGTTCCGTCATTCTTAGAAATTATCATGTTTACTGACTGAATCTCAATTCTGCCTCGCCATTTTCGATTATACAGTCATTCCTGCTGATGCCTTGTTTTGCCAAGTCATCCTCTACCTTAATGAGCTTTTGCCAGGCATTTAAATTTGGTTGAGTTATTCACTATTTTGATAGTTCGTTCTTAGTCATTGTGAATTTTACTGAGTCATTCTTAAATATTTGTAATTTTTCTGCGTCACTTCTTATATTGCTTATTCATTCTCAGTCCGGCTTAGTCATTTTTAATTTTGTTGAGTCATTCTTATCCATTCTAATTTTGCATGGTCATTGTCAGTTTTTCTGTGTCATTGTCAGTATAGCTCTGTCAGTCTTATTCATTCTCTATTTTCCGAGGTCATCCTTCATTATTCTAAATTTCGCTGACACATCCTTGGTCGTTATTTAAGTCAGTGATTGTAAGTCAGTCATTAAATCTCATTCATTATAAATTCTTCTCACGCTACTTCTTCATGCCTAATCACGCTCACTTTTACTTGTAATTGTTAGTCACAAGAAATATTGTATAGTCCGTTTTGTTATAATAGTTAATATATAATACATCTCCTATTATTAACCTACTAGTATTTCATCCTCTTTTATACATCTTACATATGTGCCAGGCTCCACACAGTCTATGGATGGTTTGAGCCTTCATGGCACTCCTAATGCTGCTGCATTAAAAAGCACGTTTTCCATACTGCGCCAAACCAGAAGCGCATCTATTAGCTAGCAAGAAAGTAAACGTCGGCGTTACAAGCGCTTTCGCAAGAAATACCACGCCGAGATTAAGAAACTGAAGCGTCTAATGTAAGCGAATTCCGCACACCAGCAATGGTTGTTACAACACACAGGGCAATGTCATCAAATGTGCAGGATAACGTTCAAGACGACGCAAAAGGATAAGAGAATTAAGCAAGATTGTGCAAGATTGTATCTCATGAATTCGCAATAAGCTTCAAGTATACGCAGTCGTTTAGCTACAAAGAAATACTCGGTAGCTCACAGAGCACAGTATGCTTGGTCGGAACTAGGTCCTTACGGTCGATGCCACGAGTGCGCTTCTTTCTACAGGTGGTGTCATGTTTTCTTCCGATGGTGAACACCGTGAAGCCATTTTCACGCCGGCTGGTGCAGTGAAACGTGCAGCACCCGGGGATAAGAAAAACCCAGTGAAAAGCAGACTTTCAAGAAACAGAGAGTATCCCCCATAGAGTTTCTCACTACAACACCTAGAGGGAAATCTGGCGCCACCATCTATGGGAGTTTCTTAAGGGGGCACCGTGCCGGCATGGGAATGACGGTCTATGTGTCTGCGAGGCTCGCATTGGCTGGTGTTGTAAGAGGCTTCGTCTAAAACGTGAATATGGCTACACAAATAACGCGTTCTCAAAGTAAAATATTCATAAAATGTTTACATTCACGCATATTACGTCTTTACTCACCTACAATGCATGACCAAGAGAAGAAAAGCAAGAACAGACGACAAACTGTTTCAAAGCGGGCGCAAACTTTGTCGTCTGTCTTCCAACTTTAACGGCTCGCTAATACTTTTTACGTAACATATAGTCGTACATGCAATAACAAGTTCTCAGAGTTAAAAAAAACATGTTTTTGTGTAATAATAAAGCTAAAACATCTTTTCACGTGCTGTTTTAGTAGAAAATGAATCATTGTGACAGACGGAACGGTGCTTGCCAAGCGCGTCTTCAAGGGGCCCTTCAAGGTGTCCTGTCTCCCCAAGAACGATGCCAATCCGAAGTCACAATATACCGGCATTCCTATGCGTACCACAGCGCAGCAGCGCCAGATTTCCCTCTAGGTAAAGTAGTGAGAAACTCTATGGTATCCCCTGTACCCCGATGGAGCTGGACTCGCAGCAGAGGGAGGTGGCCAACTCATGGCGCCGACGGAAAGTGAAAACATGAGCAAAGCGTCATTCAGCGCAGGTTTCAGCGCAGTGCCCGATGGCCCGAAGGCCCAATCATTGCTCAGAAAAGCGCCGATTGGAGGGGTGGAGGAGGAGTACGTGCGAGGGTCATCATAAGGCGACGCTAAGACGACGAAGGAAAGAGTAGGTCAGCGATGTCGTGGATGACTGCTGCTGGAACCGCGTTGGCGGCAAGGAGGTACTTGCGGGTCTGTGGCGTTATCCGCGGGAGTACGAAACGGGCTGCGGCTTAAATAAACTAGGCCGTCGGGTTCCACTCTCAAATTTCTTGTAGGTGGACGACGTTCGCGAAACCGCAGCGGTTACAGCAGGCTTAGCGGCTTCCTGGTTGGTCGAGGTTTGCTGGCGTTCATTGTCGGTGTTCGACATGACTCCACTTCCTTTTTGCATCGCGCGACAAGATGCGCGTTCATCCAGACATCTGCGGTCACCGATTTCGAGCACATCAACGAGAGAGAGACAACGGGACGCTGTTCCATTGCGAAAACTCAATCTGAACTATTTTTTTTATTTCTTCGGTCTCCAGTGCCTGATAAACACCTGCGTCACCCGTAGCATCGTCTGACCACGTCTTTTTTCCTAGGGCGATCACGTTGATGTCCCGGACGCTACAATTCATTGTGGACAAGCACATACCAAATGGCCCATACCAAGGGCTCAGACGGCAGTCGAGCAATAGGTATGTGCATACGAGTACTGAATGAGGACCACGAAAGGACGACATTGCAGTGACCAAGATGGCATGACAACGATTGTTTGAAGATACCGCGTTGCCGATGCTGGATTGATGCCGGTGGTATAACGATGACTACACGATGGCAATGATGTCATTAAGAAATGATTGAGCTTGAATAACGATGGCATGACGACAATAGGGTGACGATGTTAACGTGATTACGTGCGACATCACAACGCTGTTATGACGGCACGAGGACGATGGCGTGTCGGTGATGGCATGACAACAAAGGAACGACGACGGCGTCAGGATGAAGGTTTGATGGCAATGTGTGGATGAAAGTGCAATGTCTACGGAAAAATTACGATGGTGAAACGACTAGTACAACATAACGGTGGCTTTGTGATAAGGGCGAGATGTCGACAATTGCAGGACAACGAATAAATGACGACGGCAGCATCACAACGACATGTTTGAGCGCGCGTACATCGCCTGCCATCGCGGGCCACCCTAATCCAGGGTCCCTTTGGATTATGTCCGATACTGGCCTTAATTTGCACTACATCCAGTGTTTGTTTTCACTGTATCGGGTACCGGCAATGAGGCCGCAATGCTTCGCCTATCTCCACATTTTTAGACCGCACTATTTCCTTGATCGGTTGAATTTTTTTCGGAAAAAAACGTCATCAAAATGTCGCCGTGTCCTTGCCGGCAACTTTGCTGAGACCTTGGTTCCGACTAGGCAAAGAATTGCCTTCGAATTTACAATCGTTTTCTCCCAATCTCTATGCATTATACAAGTCATGCCGTTACTTCTTGTGGCCATCTAGGGGAATAATTTCAAGCACGCTGATAGTATATACTTGAACAACTAGATATCCTGTCACTAACAAACATGTTCAGACTGGGTACGTTTATTCTTTTGGAGAAAGTTTCTTCTGCAATCTTTCCACGGTATCACACTGCAGTTAGTGCGATGTTTTTCACTGTCACAAAACAACTGTAAAAGACAGCAAATCATAATTAAGTGAAAATAAGTGGTAAGTTACCTGTTTGTGTGTGGCCAAACTACCAATTTCCTGGTCTAAACAAACGCTGCGGTAATAGCCACAGAACGCTTGTTTGTTTACTAATTTTATGCGTCATACCAGGTTTATAGTGGTTTTCGGCGCTGTCCATGAACCAGGATAGCTCGCTTTGATATGACCAAATTGATGGGCACGTTATATGTAATTTACACGCAAAATTTGAACTGTGTGGCTTTACTGCCGCTTTCAAATAATATGTATGAAAGTGCTCCGGAGTGTTGCAAGGCCTTTCTGCGAGTGGCACATAATTTAGCCCGCTGCTCTGGCGTAACTGGAAATGCCAGCAAATCAAAATTCAGCGAACGTGGGGCAGAGGGAGGGTGGTACGGCAAGTGTGAGTGAGAATTTAAAAGCTTTTAAATTAAAAACAGCTTTTGTTATACATTTCTTTCTTCAGCTTTCGAAATCATCATATGACCATCCTACGTTAGGTTTCGCAATTTCTGGATGGAGCTCTATTTTAAACATAGGGTATATATGGCAGAATTAAGAACCATGATATGCGTTATATATTTGCAAAATTTGAAGTGTTTCTGGTGGTCAAGGTATGCGAAGTAAATTACGTATTTAATCGCTCAACACTGTGCATGACAAAATTTCACAATTTGCAGGAAATTCACTTTGCAGCACTGGCACAACGGCAAATGGCACCAAGATCAAAGCTGACAAAGGGTGGACGGGTATAAGAAATATTTTTGCCAAGGTAAATGCGTGCGGATTAGATATAACTTGAGGAAAACATTGAAAAAAAAGTGTTTGAAAGGATGATGCAGCCGTTATTGGCTACGTTTCCCAATGTCCCGAAGAAACTTATATTTGAGAAACAGCAGCGCTTACTAGTCGAGGACGAGGAAAACGAGGTTCACAACAGAAGCGATGCTGTTTGTCGTGTTTCTACTATTGCAGGCCAGAGGTCTGCAATAGTACGGTAAAAAAAAAAAACTTAGATTTAGTAGTAATGAGAGGCATCTTAGCTATAATGTGCTGCACCGTTTTAATTGCTGCAGCGTTTAATTACACCCTGTTCCTGTTCAAGTGCATCAGAGCTTGAATCACTGAATTTCATGAGCGGTGCGAAATTTCGCACGCAAATTTAAACGAATCAGTCATATGGGGGCAACGTTTTAAATTGTGGATATAATATTACACAACCTAAGTTTTTCTTGCAACTGTGCCAAGTAATGAGCTTCGCTGAAATTTAAGCTTCGATTCTGCAATGACGCACATGTCCTGGTGTGGCATCCTTTCTTCTTGAGCGCTGATACGGCTCGCACCAGGACCACAGACAACACAATGGAGCCTAGAAAGAAAAGCGTACAATCTGCAAAATAACATGCCGCCGCGCATGTCAGATATTGCACGACAGGAAATTGCACTCCTTCTTTGTCTACTAGAGGACGCCACTCTGAAAAACTTGTTGGTTCGCGTCAAAGTGTCTTGGTTTTCTATGATTTCTTTTGTAAACGTACGTTTTCTATTTTTCATTATACGTGCTAATAAAATAGGTTTCTGTTTTGCTTCTGTCGTCCTGGCGTGTTGTATTGGTGCAAAATGTATTGATACCTTAGCACCGTGCATGTGTGTGCGCGTTCGTGTTTGTGTGTGCGTAATGCACTGGAAAAACATCGAGGTATGAAGCTTGTCACATGTGCCTTTGCAAATGTGTTGAAATATGAAGACAGCGAGTAACCTACTTCGGGATACACATCTATACAGGGTGTCCGATCTACCACGCACCAAGAATTGAATATACAGAAATGCCACGTACCAGGATAGAACCAAGGTTTGGCGTCGCTTGAAGATACATTATTTTTTGCACTCCACCTAACAACATAATTAGCCTTAATTAATGATTTGCTACTGAAGTATTCTAATTCGAAGAAAAGTGTCCATGAGAAAATTGTAGATGTAGAGAAACATGAAAAACTCCCGATACAGCTATCTGTTGCTGAATATGTGCTACATGAAAGTGCTGTCGCGAGCGTGAAAGAAGTCCACGAAAACACTCAAATGGCTCCATGGGCTAGTCGCGCAGAACTCTTGCGTACACTTTGCCTGCAAGTATTAGACGTACAGTACTTGCTCGAAAAGAAAGACGTGTTTCTAAGGTGCGATGTCTTTTCTTCCGACGTTATGGAGCCATTGTTTTTGCTCCACCACGTCTCGTTTACCTCCGGTGATTGCAAAGAATGCTAGTCATTTTTCTCGCGCACTGCTGCATTGAACAGCGCAGCAGTCAGGCATTCCTCCGGTAAACGAAGCTCACCTAACTTGAAATACTTGAAAACCGCACATGCACCATGGCAGCGCGATCCACACGTGGCCCGCAAACGGCGACCGGAAGAGAGTAAAACATAGCCTAAAGAAGTTTCATTACTTGTCCTTCACGTGAGGGTCAGCTGACAGGGCGCACCGTTTCGCGTGCCGAAGCCAGTCGGTGCGCGGGAAGCGCCAGCGTGTTTACAGCGAGGAGCAAAAACAGGGAAGAAGTGGCACCGGCGAGCGTGTGGCGGCAAAGATCGAAGATTCGCGCTACTATCCAGAATAAAGGAGATTTAGTACTGGGTGGCTCCCTAGCTTTTGTCTTGCTACGCCAGGTGTCACCACATGCCTTGCTGGTTTGCTTTGCCTCATCATAGAGGGCGCATGAGTTTTGAAGCACGGACTTTCAAAATGTGTGGGAGGGTAGACATATACAGCTGCGCTGTAAATCATGACTGCTTGACTGAGGGTATAGATTCAGTGGGTTAACAAGGAAAGCCTTAACCTTGAACCATTGTTCTGACAACATGGCCTCTTGAAGGCCTTGGCTAGAGACGTTGGCAACTAACGATGTCCACAGGCTCCTCGGTGCTAGACCACTGCATGCGATCAATTTGCGTTACACTTTTTGTAACGTGCGCCTTGATCTTCATCAGCAACGAAACACAAGCTGAACTAACCATTTAGACTGTGCTTTTTTTGTTTTCAGTCAATAACGTCCTTTGCAGAAACTACGTACCAAGCAGCTAATATGTCAGCAAGAGTAAGTATCGTAATTTTCGTGCGGACTTCCAACCTCTGTGAAGTTATAAGCGGACAGTCGAACAGCTCAAGGCAAATGAACAATTGCACCCGAAAGAAAGACATGTTCCTAGGCAAGTGAGAGCTCTGCGTGGATGAGTCGTGCTGTCATAGTGTGGAACCTCTCTGTGTGCAGGGAGCAGTGCGTCGAGTTACCAAGCCATGAGACGGCTATCTCAAGAGAGACCCGACATAGGGGACAGTTGTGCCGCTATATGGACCCGCGCAATAGGGCAAAATGATTGCGTCCGTTCGGGGAAAGAAGGCAATATGGCGAATACTTAATGCCACAACGTACCCCAGTAGAAAAGGTAAACGGCAATTCGAACAAAGGAGGACATCAAGAAAGTTAGAGATCATTTCTCGTGAGAGATCGAGCGTGGCATTCCTTCTACACAAAGCTGACGGAAACGAGTACATAGAACATTCGGTAATAAATGGTAGCCCGTTTGAATACTAATTCATTAGTGCCCAAACTATCAGCTTCCCATCGAATGGGACATCATTGTTAAGGACGCTCGAGCAGCAGCCCCACTGTCGATGGCGTATGCGTTGCTTGCGGGTGGGGGGTTAGAAGGTCTCCGGAGAAGTGCGGAGCATTTGGCTACAAAAACAACGAAGCGAATTTAAGGCATGGTCATCGCTCAACTAAATGGACTCAGTGACCGAGCAATGTCAGCATTGCGGTTTTGCCAATAACATGGACGTTCGCACACCATAAGCATACCAGTGTTCCTGCTGAGTGGATGTCCGGATGTCCGGATGTCCATTGCTCTCCGACCGTATGCACTGGTCGGAGGGCAATGGGTAATATATTTAAAGCTAATGTTACGTACTTCTTCACTGTGTACTGACTAACACTGTTCGCCGTCATGCACCATTGAGTTATGACGCCTGCAATGCCAATCGCGCATTCCTTAAGGTAAGAGTGAACAGTAAGATTAAATGAGTAAAATCGCCAAGACGCATGTAGTTCAAGTGTTCAACCAAGTAATATGCAGAACAGCATTATTGATTGCTGCTGCCGCCGATGATGTTCATCGGCGGGCCCTTTGTAACGGGGCGGGAACAAATAGTCACCTAGCCTTCTTGATTTAATTAAGTTTTACTACATCTATCTCTAGCTAGCATTTTGACTATCTGATCTGTTATGTTGCTGCGTAGGTCGTATCGCGAGGCACGATCGCTACAAGGCGTATCGGCAATAACCTATTATTGCCGTCACGAAACAAACACAGAACAAGGAAACTTGATAACAACTGGAATATATTGTCACGTGGTAGTGACGGTGAAGAGAGAACACAGTAGCAGTACTGTGAAAGACAAAACTAGCTTTTATTGGGCGAACCTGTGCCCACAAAACAGGCTACACTTAAAGCACAACGATAGCGGCGAACACAGTCGGCGATCGTCGAAAATCTGATCAGCGGCTCAAGCGCGTCGCCTTTTATAGATCAGTCGTCGAATGTTCCAGATTAACTGATGGAACCCGCGTGTCTTCCACAAAGTTCTACACCATTCGTGTCACGCGATGAAATCTGATAACACAAGGTTCGGCGACAACAGACACGCGGATAGAAGCGTCGATAACCTTCCAGAAACATCGGATACATTCAGGCGCGTCCCTCGCTGTGCGATTACAGTTGTCAAGCGGCGAAACGTGGTCGCCCGATAAAGATAAGTACACGTGTCAATATACACCCTTGGGACCGGAAGAGGGCGCTCTTCAACACCAGGGTTGATTGAGGAAGTTACGTCATCCGCTGAACTCCGTGGCCAGAATCAGTACACAATACTCCTTCCCCTCTAGTTGGGATTCAACAGTCAGCCAATGCCAGCACAAAGTCCCGAAGTTGGGGTGTCTTCCGGGAACGCTGCGAACGCCGTGGGCCCAGCAATCCTACAGTTTCCTCTGTTGGTTCTGGCGGAGGTGCTGCTATGTCATCCGAAGGCAGCATGAATGGTGATTGCTCCCCGGGTTCACTAGGATCTGGTGTCCTGCTCCTGCTCACTGCCCCAGGTAAAGGTCTTGATGCAGGCCGGACCTCAGGCTGTGTTTCTTCAGGTACGGTTTCGCCTAACCTCATGAGAACGCTGCTCCGACGACGAAGTGCCGGCGACACACACGGCCATCCGGAAGAGCAACCTTATAAGAGATCGGGCCAGTTGCCATGGAAATCACATCAGATGCCCATGGTGGGCCTTGGCTGTGGTTAGGTACAAATACAAGGTCCTCGGGCTGGAATGTGCGTGGTACAGGTAGAGCTCCTGCCAACCGGGAGGACTTGTCAGGGGCCCGGTCTCGATGAAGCCGGTCCAGCCACTGACTGTCAGTCAGCGGCCCATCAACAACTCGCACGGGGAGCGTCCCGTGACTGTGCGGAGTTGCATGTTTCTGTAGAGTGAAATCCGCCAGGCACTGCGCCCAGCTTCCTCGGATTATCCGAGATAATGCCTCTTTGGTGGTCCGTACCATGCCTTCAGCCTGCCCGTTCGTGGATGGATGGAACGGTGCAGATGTCACTTGGTGGATGAAGTTGGCCTCTAGGAACCCTCGATATTCTGTGGATGTGAACTGTGGGCCGCGAGTTGCGAGCAATCTTTGTTAGGTAGTGGTTACAGCACTCGATGTCACTGACGACATTTGTATGTCCTCCAGCCATTTAGAATAAGAATATACCACAATCAAGAAGGTCTGTCCTTGGAATGGACCAGCGAGATCAATGTGCAGGCGTGACCGTGGAGTCCGGGTCGTCTCCCATGGGTGCACAGGTGTCCGAGGCAACTCGGGCCGTATTTCCTGGCAAGGAAAGTACCGCCAGACCCGTTTCTCAATGGCCGCATCCATGCTAGGTCACCATACATAACTGCGGCGAAGTGCTTTCATTCTGAGGATGCCGGGGTGTCCGACATGCAGAGCTTCGAGGACCCGGAAATGAAATTTCTGTGGAATCACCACACGGTCACCCCACAGTAAGCATCCCTTGTGGGCGGACAGCTCATGTTGCCAGGACACAAATGTTGTGAATGCGGATGTCCGAGCACACCTTGGCCACCCCTTACAGACCCAGTTGAGGACACGGGGAGGGTAGCGTCCTTCGCGGAGTACTTAACCATGTCGTCTGCATGGATTGGGAATTACGGAAGGTTCTCCATTAAACTCTGGAAGATGCCATGTGCGACGCTGACACCGAACTGTAATCGTCGAACGCGGAAAGCAGCCCGATAGGTCAAAATGGTCGGCGTCTCTGCAGATTCATCAGTCACTGGGAGCTGTTGGTAGGCCGGTGCTAAGGCTAGCTTCGCAAAGACAGTTCCACCAGAGAGGGATGCCAGCAGGTGGTTGATAGCTGGTACCAGATACGAGTGCTGCTGCAATGCTTCGTTGGTGGTGCCCTTGTATTCTGCACAGATGCGGACGTCCCCATTTGCCTTCATTGGCGTAACGATAAGGGTTTCCCAGCGAGCGCGGTCAACCGTCTCTAGGATTTTTTGTTGTATCACGTTGTCCAGTTGGGCGCCAATGTTTGGTCACAGTGAGAAAAGAACCCTTCTTGCTTTCAGGCGGATAGGCGCAATCTCAGGGTTAAGTGCAAACTGCACGGGCGCTCCCTTGTAGCAGTCCAGCGTCCCGTTGAACACAGAGAAAAAAGTCCCGGAATATGTTATCGAGTGAAGATGGTTGCAGTCGATGCGTTGCACTCCCATGATATTGGTGCCGACTGCCGGAAACGAATGCAGCCCGCGAAGACTTGGGCGCTCGCCCTTGCCAATGACCAGGCGCAATGGGCCGTCAAAATCTTTGAACTGCACTCGGATGGTACCAACTCCACGTACAGCAATACAGTTTGGCTTGATAGTCCCTCATGAGAATGTCAAGTGACTGTAGGTTTTGGACACGCCCCGTTGGAAAAATGCGCCTGGCTGTGGCATCGGAGATAATGGAAATGGTTGGTCCCGAACCCAACTCCATCTGACACTGCGTGCCTTCTATTTTTACAACCCCATTTATCTTTCTCATGGCGGGTTTAGACACTTCGTTGATAGAAGTAACTGCGAAGCCGTCGCAGTATGAAATGTTTGTGCGAGAAGTGGTCTTGAATTGTTGCGTCCGGGCTTGGTCTTTGGCATTTACACGTGGGGTAATCTGCCTGCGGGACTAGCAGACCTGAGCAATGTGCCCGGTTTTTCCACATTCCCTGCACTGGGCACAACGGAACCGACGCTGGCGGCGTTCGTGCGGGCCTCCACAGCTGGCGTCAGGGGCCGCCCACCAATCTCTCAGTTTCCGATCGCTGAGTGGGGCTCGCACGTAACCGAAAAACATCTTCCTCTTCGACCGACGAAGATACGTTTTTAAACCAAAGCCAAGGCCTCTTGTAAATGATTATCGTTGAACCCTGTGTGAATGATGTATCTTCCCTTTTATGAATGTACCCTTTCCTGCCAAAGCCTTCGTTAAGGCTAGCAGTATGTACCAAATAAATAAAATAAATAAATAAATACGTCATCCGCTGAACTCAGCGGCCAGAATCGGTACACAACATGATCTAGATCCTCACTTTCGCACTTAAAACAAGTGCAATTAATTGTCATGTTGTAGCGACGTTAAAGAAGGACACAATGACATAGCTGTTGTTCGCAAGTTTAGCTCTTTATTTATTCATGGAACTTTTGCCCAGCAAAACAAGTAACCACATGCACAACTATAGCGGCGACCAAGGTCGGCGATCGTCGAAAATAATTATGAACTGCGGGTCAAGCGCGTCGGCTTTTATACATGACTCGACGAAGCTTCCAGCGTCATTCCCTGGCTCTTGATGCGCAGGCGGGCAAGTCGTCACGCTAGTTCGGCACGCTGCACGCAGGAGGCGACGTCGACATTATCTTCGTGGTGTTAACAGCGCAAAACGTAGAAGGGACACGAGACGAGAAGACGACACTATAGAGAAAAAAAAATATAACACGAGATGATACTCGGCGAAAAGTGGCAACAGGAAATAGCTCACGCTGTAGTATTAACGCCGACCGTTTGCTGCAGCGAGAACCAAAAAATAAAGAATGTGAAATGCATGAGATTAACAGAAATTGTTGTATTCTTTTCATTCTTTGCCGGCAAAAGGTACAATATCTGCGTGTAAACTAAATTTAAATTTGCGGCTTACTTCCGTCGCCTAGCGACAGGCTAATCGGCGAATGACAAGCCAAATGCATGCGTCATTAGTCAGCCACACCGCCGAAGTGAGAGACACCGGTCGCCCATTTGAGCGTTGGCCTATTCGGTCACCCGGCTGCCTGTTTTTCTATTTTTGGGTTTAGCCTGATTTGGTGGGCTCCTGGCGAATTCTTGCGTTCCTTCTCAACTTCGACAAGGCACCACTGCGCTATTGGACTATAAGGCATGGTGAGAAATTTTTTTTCGACAGTCTGCGACGCATTTCAAGCAATTAGGCTTACGGCACGGCACCTAGGCTAGACTTGTGACGCAGTTAACGATAAACAGCGCGGCCGTCGTGGCGCAGTTAATTTGGAATCATGAATCGTACTGGGAGATATTTTCGACGCTTTCTGTGAGCTCCAATAATATTTTAACTTATTTCGGTAGTTTTTGGTCACGCTAGTCGCACAGGGTGCTGTGACGCAGTTTCACGTGTACTGAATCTTACTGCGACAAGTTTTTCAGCTTTCTCTCACCACCAACATTATTGTACTACTTTCGTTACTTTTGGGGTACTTTTCAAGCGCAGTGGACGCGCATGGCGCAGTGACGTGGTTAGCGAAAAGCAGCTCGGCCATGGTGCGCAGTTAAGTTTCGCGCTCTAATGCACTGAGAAGACAAGTTCATGGCGCTTTCGCTGACACCCAATATTGTTGAAAATTATTTCCGTACCTTTTTTGTTACTTATGAAGCACGCCTGCCGCGTCTGTCGTCACGCAGCGAAAAGCAGCTCGGCCATGGTGACAGTTAGTTTGGTGCGTATTGAATCTTACTGCGACAAGCTTGTGACAATTTTCATGGTCCCGCAACAATTTAAGCCTTCTTTCGATACTCACGCTTGTCGAAAACGCGAGGAGCAACTGTCAAGAGTGATAGCACGGGAGTGGGTTGCTTGCGCCGGCAGAACGCGCAAAAGATAAAACACGAAGGAGTTGAAACGTCAAGAACTAGTAACTCGAAAATTCCGTCTTCTGAACGGCACCTACGCATTTGTCTTGAGTGCGAGTAGAAGGAATTCTGCGAGCGTCCACCATGGTCTGGTTGAGAGCCTGTGTTGCGGCCACCTCTGTGTATTCGTAGCGTACTATCGCGTCAGTTGTAGCCAAATTCTCCCGGAAAGGTGCGGTACCCGTATCTTCGTACTCTTAAAGCCCTTACAAAATTTCTAGTAACTCCCAATAAACTTTTCTTTAGACAAATATTACTAGAACCTACGAACAGCCCATTGAATTTCTTTATACCGTTTTCAAACTTCTTATATACTTCATACCAGCATCCTATCGACTATTGGCCATCGATATTAAATTGAAACCTTTTTTACAAACTGTCTTTAGACTATGAATGAACATGCTTTAGACACTAAAAGCAGGATTTACTGACCATATTCATACTTCGTAAAAAATTTAGTAATATTCTACTAACTTTCTGTTGCTCGATGTACAAACATTTTAGTAACATTCTGCTAACTTTCTATTTCTTGATCTAGAAACATCCTAGCAACTTTCTTGAATTAGTAAAGGCAAGGGGCAGAAGAACAGGACCCAAGAAGAACAGACACGACAGGACCGGCGCCATTCACAACTAAGTTTATTTCCGCAACAAGCCTGCCTTATTTCGGTTAACCAAGTCGAGTCACACACGAAACTTTATGGAAAAATAAAGGAGGTGCTCCATGGGCAAGATTTGACAGAATATAGAATCTAGATGAGACAAGCTACGAATTAGGTGAATTTATTTTATTTATTTATTTCGTTTATTTCAGAATACTGCAGGCCGTTGCTTGGCCCAGGCACGAATGAATTTACATTGTTACATAAGCAAGAGAATACAATTTATACAATATTAGCAGCACACATATATCAAAAGAATAAACCAAAAGAATAACATTGTACAATATTAGCAGCACACGGATACCAAAAGAATAAACCAAAATAATAAAATTATACTATACTAGCAGCGGAAGGAAACAAAACATACATATTATCAGGTGAGTAGACGATGTAACGCATCAGAAAAAATTTGTGAGGAAAAAACAGATGCCGGTAACGAATTCCAATCTTGCACTGTTCTAGGGAAAAACTATACTTAAAGCTGTTAGTTTTGTCAAAGAGGGGAGCAAGTGAATGCTCATGAACACTCCGAGTCCTTCTCACTAGAGGACGCTTAATGCACTCTGGAAGCTGGAGCTTATTTTTTTCCTGTTAAACTATTAAACAAGAATATCAATCTAATAATCTTTCTGCGGGTTTCTAGTGTGTGAATGTTATTCGAGATCAATAACAGCGAGGGAGAGTCTTCCCTCTGGTATTTTCCGTATATAAACCTAACCGCTTTCCAATTGACTTTTTCAAGGATCATTATATCTTTTTTTGTGTATGGGTCCCACACTACGGAAGCATATTCAAGTAAAGAACGCACACAAGTTTCGTAAGCCAATTTTTTTTATGTGTGTAGGGGCAGTTTTTAGCTTTCTTTGTAAAACCCACAGCTTTCGAAATGCAGCTATAGAAATATTAGTAATGTGAGCCAACCATTTTGACTTATTGTCAAGTGTTATACCTAAATATTTATATTTCTCAACTTCCAAAATCATGTTGCTGCAAAGAAAGTAAGGAAGAAAACTGGGAGACTTTTTTCTAGTTCTACGTAAGAGAACAGTTTTTTCACTATTAAGTTCCATAGCCCATTACAGACATCACTCTTCAATGGCAAAAACTGCTTTTTGTACAGAGCTGTGGTCATGTTCAGATGAAATTTATTTAAACACAACAGAGTCGTCTGCGAATAACTTAACAGAGACATCTTCAGGAACAACCGTAACTAAATCATTTACATGTATTAAAGACAACAATGGTCCCAGCACACTTCCCTGAGGAACTCCTGAATACACATTAACAACACTAGAATCGGTCTTATTAATTTCCACATATTGCCGTCTGTCTGTAAGGTAGTCTTGAATCCATCGAATGATAAAAAATGGTATACCCATACATTCCATCTTATAGAGAAGTTTTCCATGTGGCACCTTATCGAAGGCCTTGCTAGAATCAAAGAAAAACACATCCGTTTGCCCGGACATATCAAGCACCCGAACAAATTCATGTACAGGCAAAATAGTCTGAGTAACTGTGGATAACCCCTGCCTAAAGCCGTTCTGATTATCAGACAAAAGATAATGATCGCTCAGGAACTTTCGCAGGTAACCGGCTACAGTATTCTCCAACATCTTACAGCAACTGCATGTTATGGAAACATGCCGATAATTTCAAACTGACAATCGATCACCTTTTTTATATACGGGAACCACACGTGCTATTTTCCAATCTGAAGGAATTTTCCCATTTGCTAATGAGAGTGTAAAGATGTCTGCGAGGCAACCTGATATTTATTCTGCGTAACGCCTCAAAAATATATTCGGAAGACCATCGCGTCCAGCGGATTTTTATGCGAAGCATATTACGAGAGCTCAACCCAGCTCCTCAGGCGCGGCGGTGTCGCCTTGAAACCACGTGACACCGTGACGTCACGACAGAGGAGAAGTGGCTTTGGCTCAACTCTTACAAGATGGGCTGGGTGGGAATCGAACCAGGGTCTCCGGAGTGTGAGACGGAGACGCTACCACTGAGCCACGAGTACGATGCTTCACAGCGGTACAAAAGCGCCTCTAGTGAATGCGGTGTTGCCTTAGAAACGAGCTGTTTCTAAGGCTCAGGCGTGCGTCGCTTGCTCAGGCGCACATTTCGTTGCCGCGCCGAACGCTGCGTTGCTCGACGCTCACCGCGTCCAATGCGGGGCGTCCAAGGCGAAGCAGAGTAACGCATGAGTTGTTTCTTCGTCTAGCCGAACCAAATATAGCCAAGCAACAGCAGTTCACCAAGCTAAACAGTGGTTCAACAACTAAAATAAAGGCTAGTATGCTTCGCATCCTGGGCTTAACCTTACCTAAGCCACAGCCATTTTTTTTAGTCTCCAGTTTCAAGAACATCGCCAGAACACCCTCACGAGTTACTTCAATGCCATCCTCTGGTGCAGCCACTGCTTTTACTACATATTCATCTAATTCTGAAAACACCTCGTAGAAATACTGATTAAAATTCTCAGCTATGTCGGCAGCATCAGTGATAATCGTGCCCCTAACTTTTATTTTAGTAAGTACATTTTGGGTTTACTCAAGTGCTGCCAAAATTTCTGCGGATCAATCTTTAGAAACTCTGGTAATGTGTGTGTAAAATATTTAGTCCATGCGCAGCTCACTTTTGATAATAGGTCACGTTTGATTTCTATAAACAGTGGCATTGATGTCCCCTGCTTATTACGATATCTCTTAAGTTTACGCTTAATGTGTATAATTTCATGGGCAATCCATGGACGTTCCCGCTTTTTAAGTATTTTTCTGTTTGGAACGTATTTTTTATTTCAATGCCTACGCACATTAGCGAACCATTGCCAAGAGCTTTCCACATCATCACAGGTACTCCAACATTCCCTTCAATCTGGTCAATAATCGCCACATCGCCAGATCTACTAAATTCCTTAACTGTAGCGACATCAAGCGCACGGGTTTTCGATTTTTCAACCTTCCAGGAAAAATAAATTAACTTATAGTCAGATATGCTGGGTTCAATTGTAACAGTTCCTTGTCTAAATCCTTCACTAATGAGCAGCAGGTAAAGAATTTATGTTCCGCGAGTGCATTCAGTAACTATTTGGTCAAGACCAAGAGCAAGCATAACATCAAGGATTCTATCGATCGTATGCGATAATCCAAAAGACAGATTGTTCCAATTTAATAAAGGCTAATTAAAGTCACCCGTTACAATAACATTCTTATTTCGTAACAACAAACGATCATACAATTTACTCAAAAAGCTTGCATCAGTGTCTGGAGCACGATAAACTGCACACAAATGAAACGCCATTTCCTTCACTTTGATTTTCAAAAAAAAAAGGCCTTCAGGCACAGCAATCTGCCTTTCTACGTCAACATCGACAAAGGATTTAACAACCACAGCAACACCACCCCCTCTGGATCTTCGGTCCCACCGATATAACCGATAACCTGGTGGGACTATGTCATCATCACTGATTTGGTCATGTAGCCAGGTTTCAGTTTTGACACACACGTGCGGACCCAAAGAGAGCAAACACTCTTCCAATTTATCTTTTTTGTTCACAATGCTTCTTGCATTGACACAAACTAACCGCACATCGGACGTATCTGACGATTAGCTTTCAGATAAGGATGTGGTGTTGCACTCTATGAATGTTCTAGAGTTTAGAGCAGCATCCCATTTATAGTACAGCCCATCGATCTTCAACTTGTCATAAACCAAGGAAGCCTCACTTCCAGCCTTTTTTTCAAGTTTTGCACTTTGCCGAAGATGCTTTCGATTGCACAACGTTTCCGCGCTGTATAGTCATTATCGATTCTAATGTTTTTTGCCCTTTAGTTTAGATACATTGCTCCAGACTGCTTGCTTTTCCCTAAAGTCCTGAAATTACATTATGACAGGGCGATTAGAAGAAGTTTTCCCCTGTCTATGGATTCAAGCTACAGATGAACACTGCACTCCCTATTTAGCAGAAAAGAGATCATCGATAACTTTTCTGCGCAAATCCGACTCTGATTCAATAGGATCTTGCTTTACGCCAAAAACAATTAAATTTGACCTCCGACTTCTATCTTCTAAGTCTTCGAGTCTGGCCTGATGCCGTGTAAGTGCATCCTGCACACCAGTCGAAGCTATGCTTATGTTGTCAATCCCATCTGTTTTCATCTGCAGATCTTTTATGTTGGCCTCTATCTTATTCAAGCGATCACCAAAGTTCTACAGAGCCCTTTCGGTTGCCTCTAAACGAGACCTAATGTCTTTCTGCCCCTCAATGAGTCTCTGAAACATTTCTTCAACTGCTGGTCCTAGATTCATTTCTATATCTCCGCAAACAAGCAGCATACATGAGCAATAGGAGCTATAGGCAGAGCCTAGACATGTGCGTGGGCACGGCAGGAGAACAAGAAACCTATCGTGGGATCGTATGATGCACACACAACTAACCTGTACCAGGAAAAGACGTAACATTTTGAGCACCTTGCCCGCATCTAAACATCTGTTATAGATGTTTTTTGTGAGTGCTACAGGTGTTTAAATTCTTTTTTACAGATTTTCTAAGAACCTTGTTTTTCACGTTTCTTTTATGCACCAACAAGCATAATTTTCTTGACACGGATACTTTATCTGTATCTGGTGACTATTTCACCAGCTTAAATATGTTAAAGGCCATCGCTAGGCGCCGGATGTGCCTGAATGTATCGGAAGCTTCGCGAATGTTATCTATCATGATTCTGTCTGTTGTCTCTTTTGGACGGACCTTGAATAATCTGTCTGCATACGCGACACGAATAGTGTAGTCGTTTCTGGAAGGCGTGCAGGCACCAGCGAATACGCTGGAACGACAGATGTAGGCAAAATCGACGCGCTTGACCCGCAGATGAGATTTTCGATGACTGCCGACATTGCTCGCCGCTATCGTTGGGATTGAATCTGCACCATTTTTCACCGTCACTGCTACGTCACAATGCTTGCGATGTAGATTTTTTTGAAGGTACAATTTGCACAACTAATTCCTACATTGTTGGCTCTCAAATGAGCTACCAAAAAGAAAACGGTACAACAGTTTTTGATATGACATGGCTTCGTTGTGCAGGTGTTCGCAAAGCGATCTTTCAGACAGAGGACGCGCGAGCACGAGCGCTGATGTCGATATTTTGTGAGCTATTGTTACTTCAAAGATAAAAAGGAACTGTCCTGGCAGGCGCACATTCCTTATTCAAGCATATTTTTCATGTCTGAAAAAGCATACAGATCACTAACTCATTGTTCCAAGCTTAGTTCATAGCAGGCTGTTTTAGGCCGGACTTTGACGGATGATGACGAAATATTCAAGCAACAGTGCGTCGCACCCGTGCAGCGAGCTTCAGCACCCGTCAGAGCTTTTGTCCAGGGGTTGCGTGCCCTCTTCCTCAGACCAACGCGAAGCGAAGCGTTCGCTTATCGGCGCGTGCCGAAGCTTGCGGACGCGTGCCAGTGGTAAGGCCTTTAGGCGCCTGTTTCTGCGGCGAGAGTCGGCGTCAGAAGCGCTGTAAGCGATCGTGAAAAATGAAGGCAAACGAGGAGAGCAGCGGTGGATGTAAGACGCGAGGAGTAAAGTGCAGAGGTGGGCGCAGCGGAACTACGATGTTGAAGGCGGAGCAGGCTATGGCGAAAGCGTGGGAAGCGTAGTGTGGTGACCATTGCTACAAGATGGCACGAGAGTAGGGCGTGTCGTCTGGGCCTATCGGTGGCGGCTGCTGCGAATCGCGGCCACGCGTCACCCACGCGCTGGCTATCGCTATCACCAGATTAGCGATGGAGTTGCATCACAATTCGCTCCGTTTTCAATGTGCTTCTCAGGACAACCTGTCTTGTGAGGCACATAGAAAACGTAAGGTACCGCCAACGAGGAAAACGCCAACATATCGCGACTGAAAACACTTACAGAGCTGCGCTCAAATTTTGCACTAGGGAGTATCGTTATCGTTGGGAGTTCTTTGAGCCTCCGGCACAATTTCAACCGGGAACACTGCTGGATGTCCATTAGATGTTTCATGCGGACATTCTACACCTACTATAAAAGTTGAGATTGTTCTGGCTTACGTGAAATTACCGTTCATTACACTGTCGAAAAACCTGTTTTTGTGTTTTCTGTTGGACATTTCCTACATGGTTTGGATATGTATTGAAGTCATTTTAGCGCAAACAAATACACAGAAAAGAGGGAAGGACCCAAGGGAACTATGGTGTCCTGCGCGCCCGTGGTGTGCTGTTGTCATTTTTGTCCGTTTTCTTTTGTGCTACAACGGATTCAATACATATCAATCAACTTGACCAAGAAGTTTTAATGGACTGGATATTTGTACAGGGCTGAGATGCACCGTAACTAAATTACCAAGAGCAAGTTTTGTACTTGCGCCTTTGTTGGGGCATTAGTGTGTTTTTATTGGGACAACGTATGTGAGCGACAAAAGTTCAATTTTCTTAGAAAAATAAAACGCGCATGAGTGTGGCAGGACCACCACGATTTTTCGTTTCAGTCGCGTGGGCAGTGGTTGAGCCATGTAAAGTGTGGCGGAGCCTCCACGACTATCCACCGAGGTGCTTTGCTCCAGCCGTTCCAGTCACGTGCCCACTGGCCGAACCACGCATAATGTTGCGGCGCCTCCGCGAAGTCTACCAGGGTGGCGTTTCTCCGGCCGTTCCGATCGCGTGCACACTGTAGACTGTACGCGCCTAATTTTTTGTCCCAAGCCCAGCGGGGGCCCGTGATACCAAGCCGGGCCAGGGCGAACAGGACCGAGCCCAGCCTGGGCCGGTAGGGCAAGTGAAATACTTCTTCAAGGACTGCGTACACTGCTAGCTATTCAGGTTTCAGAAACGTGATCAAGGGTCCGTCGTGTTTTCAAGCAGCGTCAGGACAGGCCTGATGTACTGGAATGGGAAGGGCACAAGGTGGATGTCCTCAGCTCCTCAAAGACTTTTCGTCGAGCTTTCATCGAACACTGGACTACTCAAGGACTTTCGTGAGAAGCCCTGCCATGTAAGCGATGGATGGTTGGATGAATGTTATGGGCGTCCGCTTTGGAACGGGGCGGTGGGTTGCGCCACCAAGCTCTTGCTATTATACTGGTTAATTTCCTACCCGAGTTCAAAAAGAAAAAAAAACAAGATGAACTCTCACAACCACAATTTCTCGCCCCTTATTGCGAACTTTACTTTTGTACGTCTTTTCCCTACTTTTCTTCCGCCAATCTTCCAATAATCATCATCATCAGCCTGGTTACACCCGCTGTAGGGCAAAGGCCTCTCCCATACTTCTCTAACTACCCCGGTCAATCTTACAATCGCCTCTTACTAATCTCTACTGCGGACATGTTTACTTTTCCTTTGCTCTCCCTGGAACCAAAGGCTTCAAGGAGGCCAGTGGCGCCTAAATCGACCGCTGGGCAGGTGTTCTTACATTCTAATAAAACAAGCTCCATCGTTTCCATAGCTTTACCGCCGCAAGCACATGCTTCTTCTTCCTTCGTATAGCTCCCTTTATAGGTGCCTGTTCTAAGGAATCCTGATTTCGCTTGGAAAGTAGTGAGCTTCCCTTTGATTTGTCATAAATTATTCATTTCCTGATTTCATTTTTCCTTCTGAAGTAGTTACTCATGGCAGGTTTCTTCTCCATTGCCGCCACCCATGAAATTATTGCAGCCTCTCTGATTTCCCGCTTGACGTTCTTTGTTGCTGTATTGCTCACCCTAGAGGGCGCATACTTGCTGGAAAGCTTCCGAGTTCTTTCTTCCACTATGAATCAATATTTTTCCTGTACAGATACCTCAACACTCTCTCAGCTGATTCACGTTCTTCCATATTCTCTCAGTCGTTCTTCATAATCAATTTTACTGTTAGCTTCCATCACTTGAAAACAATTCCAGCCCATATCACCCTGCACAGCTTCATTTGTAGTCTTCCCGTGGGCGACCAATGCGATGTGACCCAATGACCTTTGGTTCCCATCGAGACCTGATTGCTCCCCTGATTTCAAGCATGCAACCGCATTTCCAAAAGTAAGTTCTGGAACGATTACACCTTTCCACATACCCCAAAGCACCTCGTACCTATTCTGTCCACATATCGCTCTGTGCTTGATTATGGCTGCATTTCTCTTCCCTTTTGCTGTTATTGTTTTTTCTTGTGTCCATACACCTATTGCGTTCGTTTATCAATATACCAAGGTATTTATATTCTCTTACCCGAGGTATTTCCTGGACTTGTATTGCCGCTGTCTGTTCACTGTTTTCATTGAACACCATAACACTTCTTTTTCTAGCACTAAATTTCAAACGTAAATTCTCGCCTTCGTGTCTACAGATATTAGCGAGATGTTGCAAATCACATTGCTCATTAGCTAGCAACACAATGTCATACCAATGCTTGGCTATGGCGAATGACGCCTATCGCCCTCAAAAAGAAGCTATCAGTATTTGGTGTGGCACGCTCAATATGACGGAAATGATAGAGCATCTAAAGTATATAAACAAGGCACTACAACAAAATGTTAACGCAAATATCACTCCTTCGAAGATATAAACGACACATTTCCTTGCCAACCTTCTCATTTATCCTTCATTACATAAATGTGCAGGCTGCCACATGCCGACCGCTCGAGACACCGAATAGGTGGACACCTGTGAATGTCGTTTATATCGGTTGAGCATATGAATGGTCCACTTACAAGGCATCACTCACTTTTGGGTAGTATATATTTCTTAGTAGATATACTACTAATAACTAACTCCCAGCTAATCTTTGCAAACAATCCAGAGGAACAGAACGACCGGCAGGGTCATACCATCAAACTAGCCTCGATTTTCTTCACCTCTCGAAGAGGAAAGTAAGCTAGTGGTTCAGCTGCAGGTGCTGCGCATATGAATAAACATATTCAACGTGCATGATCGAGAAAAGCAAAATCTACCTTGTTACAGCGACCGTCAATTCGGTAACAGCATACCTTAATCTCGGTGGAGCTGAAGGAAAGCGTGGCACATATTGAGGCAATGGTTCCTTTTTTTAAACTGAAATGTCGCAGCACAACCTGTAACACTTCTCGGCAGGCTAGGTCATTGCGAGGATGAACAGATGCATGGGCACTATGAGTGTCCAGTTTGAAAGAGGGGGATTGGTTTGCAACCTATTTTGCCTAATGTCCTAGATATTGTTTTTTTAGAAAAAGGAGACTCAGGCTGACAACTTCATCGAACATTGTTTAACTGCGCGAGCAAACAAACCACAAAGACAGCGAGGGACAAGGACGGGCGCAGACCTAATACATACCAACTCGCCCAACAACAAGTTCTATTAAACTATGACAACTTCATCTCGTGGTGCACCGAGGAGCTAGCAGAATTGCACTTCTCCGCTAGTGTGCCCGCCTAATGGAAGGGCGCAGCGATAAGTAAGCAGAGAGCACTTTAGTGCTCACAATAAATATAAGCTTGAGCGTGGGATCCGAAAAGGCGCTATTAAAATGCGATTTTCTGCCTAAAATTGGTTTTCTTGTGGGTGTTTGATTTTCACCAACAATTGGTAGGCCGGTTGGCCCTGAGAGCACACGGTAAAACCACATATGACGCTGTGCCGGATGACATGGTTTGGGCCTCTCTTGAAGTCACATAAGCACACAGCAGAGTTAGTTCTGAAGAAAGACCGAGGGACATGAATCAAAATAAATGGACGGCTAAAGTGGACCAGTATCTGTACCTCAAAAGCTTGGATGCTGAATGAAGGAGGAGGTCAAGAAAGCTGGTGACAAAATACACGGTAATTGAAAGTGTAACCCGACAACTAGGAGCCATCAAAACGTAAGTGAAAAAAATAAAGACCGCCAATCGGATTCAAGGAAACAGAGAAGACCATGAGGATTTATAAGAAAGGGAAGAAAGAAATTAGAAGGGAAAATGTGCGCGATAATAGACGGGGCAGTGCCTTGCTATTTAAGGCTGGAGCTGGTTGCGTAAAGGCAATACGATACCGGAGCAAATATTCGAAACAAGATGAGCTATGTGTATCCTGCAGTAAAAATCCGGAGTCAACTCAGTACATCCTAATGGAATTCGAAGAGATTCAGCAAACGAGACCGGTAGGTAAGATATGCCTTCCTGAAGTGATTGGATTTAAAGCAGACGGAAGGATAAACCTGTCAGCAGTCAAGATAACCAAGAGACGCTTAACGTGTTGGTGGAAAATAGACAGGCAAGAGATTGATATGACCGGATCCACTACAGACATAGGTAGCGGTAAAAGGTTGATTGAGAAGATTTGAGGAAGAAAAAAAAAAGCTTAAGAAAATACATACAACAGCTGAAATGAAAAACTTGTGTAGCATATCTGATTAATCGAAGCAGGCTAGGTGACTATTTGTCACTGCCCCGTTTCAAAGGAAATGCCAATAAATCATCATCATTATGTCAATAGAATGAAAGGTGTTAGTAGAAGATTTAGGTTAGGAGGAGGAGAGCTTTTTATGGACTGCGAGCATCTCTACCCTTCCTAAAAAAACGCGGTTTGAGTCGGTAGGCGAAGCAAAAGGGGAGTATTCTTCTACATTGTGTAGGTGATCGCGTTGTGACTAGACTATCTAGATCAGCTTTACTTGCTCCCGTAGGAGGCTCCATGAGTTTGTACACGGTATATATTTCTTCTATCATAAGAACCAACAAACACGGACACAAACACTGACACTTGGGGGCAGTGTTTGTTGGCTTTTTATATGACTTAAAAAACAGGGCCTTTCGTTTAACCCTATTTCATCTCATATATTTGTTCTAGTTTTTGAGAGAATGCTAGCCCAGCTGGACAATACAGTATACACGGACGCTGCCGTATATCCACACGGAAGAGAACGCGTGGCCGCGATGGTAGTGGTTAACAAGGAAGCAAACCCGATCGCGTATGCCACGGCAAAGGTCGCTGGCACAGCGGAGGCCGAGGTGGTTGCCGTAGCGCTGGCGGCAGCGGAAGGTTATAGAACAGGCCGATCTCTCAACATACTGACGGACTCAAAAGAGTTGTGCGGGAACTACACGAGGGGCAGAATCAGCAAAACTGCCCTCAGAATGCTCAGTGGAGCCACCTCAGCCGGGAAGGAAAAGCCCAGGCACAAACTAATCTGGATACCGGGTCACGTAGGCACAGGGAGGAACGAAAGGGCAGACAGCCTAGCTCGAGGCGAAGCGTTCCGAGCAGGGCGGTCGAATGCCCCGGAGACCCACCTACAAGCTTGCGAGGGGGGATGCGCAGAGACCCTGAACTTACATAGAGGAACTAGAATTAGATATCCGCCACCACACAAAGACCTCACAAAGGAGGAAGTGACCAGCTGGCGCAGAGAAACTCCTTCCCCAACTTACACGTGCTCAATAAGATGGTTCCGACACAATACAGGGCCACCTGCCCGTGGTGCGGTGCCACACCTACACTCTACCACATCATCTGGGAGTGTGAACGCAACAAAGCATTCGACAAACACGAACACCCGAGTGCGGCGCAATGGGATAGTTGGCTCACCAGCAGCGAGCTCACGGCCCAAAGGGCCCTAGTGCAGCACGCGAGCGATGCAGCACGACTCATTGGAGCCTTGGAATAGGGGCCCACCCTTGCTGAAGAGAAGTCTCAAGTCGCCAGCGCCAAGCAGGTGAAGACGACGGAGACCTCGTAACCGTGAAACTCTTGAAAGACTCAATAAAAATTTTCACTCACTCACTCACTCACTCACTCACTCACTCACTCACTCACTCACTCACTCACTCACTCACTCACTCACTCACTCACTCACTCACTCACTCACTCACTCACTCACTCACTCACTCACTCACTCACTCACTCACTCACTCACTCACTCACTCACTCACTCACTCACTCACTCACTCACTCACTCACTCACTCACTCACTGACTCACTCACTCTAGTTTTTTTAAGATGGAGGTGAAACGTATTTCAAACCGAAATTGTCGGCTCCCACGGCATGACATAAAATTACGGCGCCGCATTCTGGACGCCTCGCCACTCTCGCTCATTACATAGCGGGTTACCTACCGGCTGTGGTCATAAGTGCTCATACGAAGAGATGGCATCGCGCTATTCGCTTTTTGTGTGCTTTGTTGTCGAAGCGTATGCTGTATAAGGAATTGTTCTTGATTGCTGCATGATATGCGCCGGGGAACTATAACTTCTACCAAGTCACAAATACCTCACAGCGCCAGCTGGCGGATCAAATTGACCATTTGCTAGGCCACTACGTGACAAAAGAGACTGAGCATTGTACAGTTACATTCAATAAATATTAAAGGTTGCTTCTGTTAATAATAATTTGGGAGTATGACTTGATGATCTATTCTAAGTTTATTTTGTTTTATTTATTTATCATTTCTGTGAGCCTTTGACGGGCTATTACAGGAGTGGATTTAATATACATAAACAGATAAGTGCATATTGTTCTCGTAGACTACACAATAAAGAAAGAACACAAGAAAATGAAGCAGTAATGCTTATGTAAAAACGTAACAATATAATAGCAAAAACAATATTGACTTATTCTATCACAATATTACTACAGAACTTCAGGGTATAGAACATCAGGCTACATCAAGGTGCAGAAGGCACTGTATTGCTTCTAGGAATCCACTAGCCAATTCTGACATTTTAATGTTGTAAAGAATTCCATTGCTGTATTGCCTTGGGAAAGAAAGTGTAACCTGAGTGAGCAATTGTGCACTGTGTAGGGCGTGTATACATACTGTGTCTGTGCATTGATGTTTCCAGTGTCATGATTTGGAATTACGTGCTATATCTTATTTTTACATGATCACAAATTACTGAGAACAGGAATTGAAATCTTTCATAATCGATACGCTTTGGGAGAGGTGGGAGAACTGCAAGTTTGCATAATTTGGTCAGAGAAACCGCCAGCATTTATTAAATACGAACCTAGAAGTAAAGCGCTGGACTTCAAGTTTTAAACAGTTACTTCGGATGCAGGCATCCCATACTATGTTAGCGCATTCAATTATGGGTCTTAGCAAAGTTTTAAGCTTAAGTTTTAATTTCAGGGGAAGCCCAGTGCAGGGTACGATTCCGACCCTGACAATACCCTGTTGCCTTTTGTACAAAGTTCATTTACCTGAAGTCCAATGCAAGTCGGGTGTAAACTCCAGACCTATATTTCATATTTAGCTCGAGGACGTTTATGACCATTAACAGTATGAAAATTTTCGCATATTCTTCTTTCTACAGATAGAGATAAAAACCAATTTAGTTGGGTTAAGCCGCATTTACCACCGATCGCACCAGTCCTTAATTTTCTGTAAGACTAAGTTTCGCCTGATCACTTAGTGACTCTATTGTTTTGTACATTATGTAGTCAGCAAACAGTCTTATTTGGGTAGTGATGTCTTTTGGCAGACCATTAATAAAAAACCAGGAAGAAGGGGCGCCCTTAAACTACCCTGGTCAACGCAGATACCAGGGGTGATAAGCTAGATTGTTGATGTCCCAGTTGAACGTATTGTTCTCCATGTACAAGATAGGGACTGAACCGCCGGGTAACAGCAGAATTTCTGAAGGCAACATTGATTTCATGCAAAAGCTAGTTGTGGGAGACCTTTTCAAAATACCTTCGCAAAGTCTAAGAATATTTGTATCAGTTTGGCCGCGGGTAAAATTGTGCACAGAAAAGTCATGTACAAGTTCAATAATTTGAGGGATAGTGTACAATCCTTTCAGAAAGCCATGTGGATATGGAAAATTATGCTTCCCGAAATAGGTCAGCTTATGCTTTGATACAATTTGCTTAAGTAGTGATACTGATTGGTCGTTGAGAGCACCGGAAGTGAAACCGCCTTTAGGTATGGACACAATTTTTGCGCCTTTCCATGCAGTAGGAAACAAGCAACTAATAACGGCTGATCGAAAAACTAGTGTTAAAAACTTCGATATCCATTCGGTATATCTATAAAGGAATTCATTGTAGATGTGGTGAGGACCGGGGATTCCTTTAGGATTAACGTTAAGCAAAAAACTGAAAACGCCGTCTTCATTAACCCTGATACCCTGAATATGAAGTCTCTCCGAATAGGCGTTGAGGGTAGTCAAGATACCGTCATCGATAGTAAAAACTAAGGGAAGAAAAGTCAAACGCCTCCGTCTCATCCTGGCTACTTTTGCGGGTGCGCATACTACATAACTTAACCGTTAGATTTAGGTACCGTAAATATTTGCCTGGGACTCCCTTGTGAAATCGTTCGAGCGGTGAGTAATAGAACTTATCGTTTGATGTCTTCAGGCTCTGCAGAAGTTCTTTACCTAAAAGGCGAATCTCGTGTTTCTTTTCAATGCTGGAGCTGAGGACGCAAGCATTTCGCATACGTTTAATTATATTGTACTATCTAAAATCTCGCGTGCTACCCATGAGTTCTTTTCTTGCATTTTTCGAACTACGAGGAATAACCTGTTGTACTCAAGACGCTGTCATACCATGAAAAATATTCCACAGTTCTTCAGTAGTACCATATAATTGGTACAGCTCCAGAACTAAATAATATCATTGTTCCAGGTGTTCCAGTAAAGCCAGGTGATTCGTGGCTGTAAAATTTGGAATCACAAGTTTCTCACCCTTACACAAGATATTAACAGACCAATCTAATTACATCATGACCATTGTATGATGAGAGAGACCGTCATCAATTTTATACTTGTTAAGAAATTGGCGCAACCACCAGATAACCATATCAGATCAAGCATTGAGGAATTAGTTGGACCCGCACGTGTACAACCTCAGATGACCTGAGTTATACCATAGCCAAAAGCGATCTCTAGCAGTTCCCAATTAGTGGCTTCACGTTCCTCTAAACAGAGGGTCGGCCAATAATTTCCAGCTAGGTTGAAGTCCCCTAATAAAATAATGATCTCGAGCTCAAGGGCTTCTGGCCGCCATCTAGGCGGGGTTGGCCCCCCCACGAATCCGCCGGCTATATAAATAAAAGTTATTTCTCTCTCTCTCTCTCGTCATGCTTTAGGTGTACGTTCATAAAGCTTCTTAGTTATTAAGCACATTCACTGGGGAGTTTGGAAGTCTGTATATAGCACCAATGAATGTTGCAGGATTACTGAGCTTTCGTTTAATCTAAATAGTTGTGACGTCAGTGACATGCGGGGCGAATACTGAAAGTTATACGGTCGTAACTCAGTAGGGCAATACCTCCTCTTCTTTGTTCGTGGTTTCTTTTCACGATTTTGTATCCGGGACGTGTGCCTCCGGCATATAGTATATCCCCTTTACGCCATGTTTTGGCCATAATATGGGGATCGCGTTCAAGTACTAAAGCCTCAACACCTTTGACATTGTTGAAATAGCTTCTTACATTTATGTTTATACCCTAACTGGTTAGATCAACCGTGATACCGTCAATCGTTATCTCTTTCTAAAGGTTACCTACATACGAGTTTGTAGCGTCATTGCAACCGTACACCCTTCATTTATTTTCATCTTGTCAAACATAAGCTTCAACTTGATGCCTTTTTCTTCCCATAAGAACTAGACTCCCGTAGCCATTGGTGGATCTCAACAGTGCGCTTCGAAAAATTTTCGTAGGTGTTGATTACTTGCCTCGCAGCATAAAGCAGTTTTGCAGGATTTTAGTTTTACCTCGAAAATCTGAAAGCATCAAGATGATAGGCTGATATTTAGCATCGTGTCACTTTGGTAACCGATGAATCCGTTCGATTGAATAAATTTTCAGGTTTAGGATTGGATTAAAAACGTCAACGTTTATTTTTTTCCGTAGTTCCTGTTGAGTTTCATGGACATTTTCTTTTATCCCTCTGATAAAGAGATCATTTTGCCTAGAGCATTTTTCAAGGTCATCAAGTAGTTTGATTTGAGCATTTCTACCAAAAAGTTGATTTACGGTCCAAGTCATCAACTCGTTTAGAAATGGTTGTTATTGCAGTTTAAGTTCAATTGGCAAGTTTGTCAAGATTAGCAAGCCTGGTTGGGGGCTTCGCACAAGATCTCTAATTCTCCCTCTATTTTCCGAAGCATGCCCTCTATTTGAGCCTCAAGGGTAGCTTGTTTTTTTCAATATTAGTTACTTTTTCCAAGCTTGTCGTCAGTGCATTAGTAATTTAGTTAAACGTTTCTTCATTGATAGGCCTGGGATTTTCTTCAACATCTCCCAAGCGAGCCATTAGCAAACGAGCAATGGCGAAACACTCAGATATACTACATTAGGAGTATGTGGACAAGGCAACACAACTAAGCATAGACAATTACTATGAAAACCATATTTTTGATCACCAATTAGCACAAGGAGCGAGAAAGTCGTTGACATTGCCACGGCAGTGTTAACTTATGTTTGCCGAAGGGGGCGTTCCTTTTCAAGCCAGAAAGCCAGCAAGTCAGAGGTAATCGGGTGACGTCACGTCGCGTGTGGGAAGTGCGTTGTAGCTATAGTCCACGTGTGGCAGCCGCCGTGTTACTGGTTCAACAAAAGGGGCGCCTAAGACGCAATCCGGCAAAGCGAAGGCTATGCAAGCTGGCATCAACGCCCATCCACAGTGGAAGTAGCAGAGGTGCTGATCCAATTGCACCCAGCTAGAGCCTGCACAAGGTGCGGTAAAGTCGGTGACATTGCCACGGCCGCGTTGCCGTGTCCTTAGAGATTGTGCATGAGATTGGAGTTACTTAGCGGAGTGATTGATTCAGGGCTGTGGAATCAGGGAGTTTTTCGGGCATGCTAAGGCCGCCTCTACACATTGTGAACCACCTATATTTTGGTAGCTGGTTTGCCTTACGTCCAATTTAAAAGCAAAATGTATAATTAAGCGTGACATTTCTTACGAGGTTGCGCATACATTTGTACACTGATAAGCCTGGTTATATTATTTATTTTATTTTTCTTTCAGATATACATGTTGTGGTCCTTAATATTGAGCTATCATAAAATGTACTCTGTCAAATCATCCGCCGAAGTGACTGCTTAACAGCGTATAGTGGACCAACTTGCCTCTGCCTACTGAAGAATAAGTCTTTGTGAAAAGCTTCGTTTATGCGCGAATAAAACATGTTGTTCCGCCTGTCCCACTCCGTCTTTATCGAACAATGTAACCTCGGAGTGTGGAGATGACCACCTTCTTTCTTCTTTAGACACAGTTTTTTTACTGATTGGAAGCGGCTCACATTTATTGCTGCTTCAGCAATGTGTACATTGTTGTAACTTTGAGTATGACTTACTTTCTTCTTTTTTTCCTCAGTTTTCACAGTTAAGCCAATTCTATGTGATCTCACCTGTCTGGAATATTCGTGTTTTGTTGTTTATTTATTAGGCCCTCTGGTGTTCGCCAGACCTTGCCTGCTCGCCATCTAGGTGCCTTCTCGGTGCCGTATCGACTAACCCGGCTTTAGCACCCTTTGGGTCGCGGTGTGGAGCATCGCGTCCCTTTCTGACCGCGCTTGCACGTTAAGCCTCGCGCAAACCCTTCACAACATATGGACTACATGAATTAAAATTTGCATGGTATATAGTAAGAACAAGTGCATTGGACCCTGCGTCCCTGAGGATAGCGTGAGGGTTCCAGAGTGCGTCACAATGGTCGTGGAGAAGGGGCCAAATAGAGTCGTTAAGCCTCTGCTTTCTATGCACTAACTTTTGGCATTGAATGGGCGAATTGTCAAAAAAGCCTTTAACGAAGACCACAACAGGTGCCTTCGATAAGGAGTGAATGCCCTTTCGAGAAATGTTGGCATGAAGCTGGCAAACCTACATGATCCTACAAGGCCTGTCGTATCTTCTTTTTTTGGAAACAGCAGTTTGGCCCTAATGCAGTCTTACAAAGATAGACAATTTGTGGTGCTTTCGCAGATGTTTATAGCGGTAAGCTTACAAAGAACTTTGTTCCCGCAAGTGTGAAAGCTTCAAGGGTAAAGAGTAAGGTAGCTGCCCTGTGCAAACACTTACAACTGACAAAACTAGCCAACGCAATATCTGATTGAAAGTGTGACACGCTTAGTATCTTATTAGTACACGCTTAGTATGTATGTTCACACACGCTTAGTATGTTCTAAGCGTGTGTGATACGCTTAAAACGATGGTCAACGAAAAGGGTGCTTGGCAGCAGCATGTTAGTTTCTCTTGAAATAATCTAACTCACTCCGAGGGGATAACCCTTCCGCTACAACAAATTCAAAAGATGACATTTCTCTTCTACTAGAAAGTAATCTGACCGAAAGTGCCTTTTCACTTGATGTGGAAGAACTGTTGTATTCTGTGCCCCAGAAAGAAATGTACGCTTCTGTTCAGAAGTGTATAGAGTATAATGGTGCGGTGGCATTCCAGAGTTCAGTGACTATGTGTATAGATAATTTCATGACACACTGTAGTTTTATCTTCAATCTACTGTTATCTGTTTTGGCAATGAATTTTATTTGCAAAGCAAAGGCATTTGTATCGGGTCATGCGTTGCTCCTGTGCCCTGAAACATTTTTCTTACTTCTATTGACTGCGAATTGCTACTTGTTTTCATGAACAAATTTTCCTGAAATGTTTCAGATATGTTGATAATTTTATTGTTTTAACAAACCGCGTAGTTATGTCTAACGGCTCTACTGAACATATCTTATCCGCTTTACGACAACATGGCAAGACCATTCTAATTACAACTGAAACCTCATCCCATGGTTTATTGCAGTTTTTAGACATTTTAATATATTTTATGCAAGACAACGCTTGTTGATCTTATAGCCCACGGTTGCGAAAGGTTTTCATGCCATACGATTCTGCACATTCAAAGCTCGTTAAGATAGGAATTGCCATCCTATGGGTGGAATCCGCCCTTATGAAAACCTGCGCACATATGACACAGGCTAGTTTTTTTTTGAGAAAAAAATGGCAAAGCTCATGGCTATCCATGCTCCGTCTCTGAAGCTGTCTCGCAGGCTCTCTTAAAAAAAGTAAAGGGCCCCAGACGTACTCTCAGCACCTCAGCCCGAAAAGAGATAAGGTCCGAAGTAGTCCCTTACGTGCATGGGATGTCCCACATTATGAAGAAGGCCGCCTGCAGGCACGATGTGCCAGCAGTTTTTTTCTTGTGCCGCGTGAACTAGCAGACTTGTGCCCACGTATTCTTTGCGAAAGAAAGAAGGCTTGATCAGCAGAAGAAGCACGCCTGGCCGTATGTTAAATGCCCCACCGCTATCGTGCGGGAAGGCCTATATAGAAGAATCCAGGGGGTGCGTTAACGACCGAGCACGGGAGCACAAAGTGTGTATTATTAATACTGCAATGCGCATTGGCCTGCGCATTGCCTGGCCTGCAAGTGCATGATTGAATAAGCTTAAGATTCCAGGCAGAAGTAGCGATACTACTGGTCGGGACTTTTGGAAGTTTACTACATTGGAAAAAGAGGCACAAATTGCGTTAGTGGCACGTCCATCTGCTTATATAGTAGAGAGAAGTCTTTCAATTTTCTTTTTTCATTGCCATGAAGAACTTGTACGCATGCGCTATGCAGTGTGTATCTATTATTTCCTTTCTTTTAAAGGGCGACCCAATAAACCAGTTGTGAGTGAGTGCCCGTGATGTCCTGTCTTCTGTATTGTCCGTGTTTGTTTGCGCTACAATGGATTCTATACATTTCAGCCAACTCACACAAGAAATTTTATTGTGTTTAAGAAGGCAGCTCACAACCGTCTTTAAATATATATTTAAATATAAATAATAGGACTATGAATTGGGTTAGTAAGTTCTTAACTAACAGGTGCCAATTTATCACTACTAATGAATTTTCTTCTCCGCAATCACTAGTGAAATTCGGGCTGCCGCAGGGCTCGCTACTGAGACGAACTTTATTCCTGCTACACACATGTGACATGAGCAATAATATTAAATATACAGTAAGCCTATTTGTAAATGATTGCGTAATTTATAGACGAATAATTAACCCCTGCGACACTGACACATGGCAACCTGACCACACGAAATTCACCGACTAGTATAAAAAGTTGCAATTGGAAATAAATTCTTCAAAAATTAGGGCTATAGCTTTTACTAGAGCTAGTAACCCGTGGCTTACCCATTCCTCGATAAACAGCACTAGTATTGCACCTGCGCACTTAGCAGATGCAAGTAGGGCACTACCTGAAGCGCCAGGTATGCCAGTATGACCCTTTCGTTTTGCGGAGTTCTAGAGAAGTCGTGCTGAGTTTAGAACAAGGTACTTGGAGGAATGTGTATGCGTTTTCCCTGGACGTTGAAGACCTGTATTATGCCATTCCTCATGACGGAGTGCTCAGCGTCATTAGGAACAAGATCGAAGACTTTGGTGAAGCTAGGTTCAGTTGTGCGAACAGAGTGAATAGTGGTCAGTTTCTAGAGCTGTTGAACTTTTTTCTTCATTCCACTTTCGTTATTTTCAAAAAACCAACAGTGTGTACAACGCAATGGTCTTTGCACTAGATCGTCGTTCGCCCCCATTATTTCAGACGTCTTTCTTAAATTCTTTGACAAGCTTGTAATTAGCATACGGGATCAGTCATGTGCTCCTTCCTTACTGAGGTACGCCAATGACTACCTGTTTGTTGTTAACGTGGTTCCAGAGCCAAGGATAGAGGACACTGTAGAATCGATAATTAACACTTTTAGAAATTTATTTATCCCATTTTATTTATTATTTCCAACACTGTGAGCCCTGCAGGGCTGTTACAGGGTGGGAATACAGAGCACAAAGTTCACGCAATGAACGCAGTAAAGTTTTCATCAAAAGAGTCAACCACGTTATTGCTCGGAAACACATAAGAATTCAAGTTACTCCACTCAACAAGAGTATTGACAATGAAAGACTGCTTAAAGACATCAAATCTTGTCGCATAAGGCATTATAGTGTAATTGTGATTAGTTCGTGGTGAAACCCTTTCAGGAGGCTTCAATTACACACTGGAATTCAGGTTCAGCTTATTGTTATAGCGTTGATATAAAAACTTATGGCGTGCGATTTTCCTACGCACAGCCAACGCATTGAGACCAGCCCTGACGAGCACGGAGGTTACCGAGTGAGTTTTCTCGTAATCAGAAAAAATAAGCCTAACCGCAATTCGCTGAATGCTCTATAATTTATGTTATGTATTGTTGATGAGGGTCCGAAATTATACAAGCATACTCTAAATTTGGTCTAACAATGGTAGTGTATGCATTAAGTTTAATATCTGGTGCAGCATCTCTCAATTTACGCCGTAACAAACCAAGCTTGCGCTGGGCTGATCCATATATGTTTTCGACGTGTTCATTCCAGTTGAGGTCACTAGTGATTGTTACACCAAAATATTTCAGCTTTGTGGAACGCTTAATTACATTATTATTTACAGCGTACGAAAACATCAATTGAGTTTTCTTATTCGTAACTGTCATGAAAACAAATTTATCAAAATTGATTTGCATATGCCATTTATTTTTCACACCAGTTATAAATTGTACATAAAGCATCCTTTCGTCGTTCTTGATCAGAAACACTCTTAACGAAGCAAAACAAGAGGCAGTCATCGGCCAATCAACGCACTTCAATAATAGGATGTACATCAGTTGCGATATCATAAATATACAGTAGGAACAAAATCGCACCCCAAAATGACCCCTGAGGTACACCTGATGATACAGGAAGGAAACAGGAGCACTCGCTTCGACTTCAACAAACTGTTGTCTGTTGTGTAAGTAAGCCTGAATCCACTTAATAATTCTTGAATTTGCCATTACACCCATAAAGCTTTCCAATTAGTTTGCTATGGCTAACCCTATCAAATGCCTTTGATAAATCCAGAGCGATGACATCAACTTGCTCGCGACAATTGAGGGCCTCTGCAAAACTGTGTATTATTTCATATAAGTTTCTGACAGTTGACAGACGCCTTCGAAAACCATGTTGTTTGTTGTAAAAACTTGAAGGCTCTAAAATGCATCGGAGGGTCTAAACATCGAGTGCGAAAGGCCTTGTGATAACAGCATTCGCTTTCTGGACCTCAATCTCCCTCTAATGAACGCGCATGTCTGTTCGGAATACCAGCCGATGGTGATTAAGCAGCTAATTTCATATGACAGTGCCCACTCCAAGTTAGTAAAAAGAGGAGTAGCAATGACTTGTCTAAATGAAGCTCTAAATAAATCTTGCATCCACAAAGTAGAAATCAGCTTTAATAACCAGGTTTCAAGGCTACGCCTAGTCGGTTTCCCTTCATTTTAGCTTCGGCCGTCTGCGATAAGCTTCTTCAAATGTTCAAACACGCAAGAGAGGGCATTATCACAGAAAAGGCACTTGATTGAAAGTGATTACATGTGATTCCTTATTGACACAGGGTGTCTACAACTTCAAGAAAGTTGCGCAAAGGCACAGTGTTAATCCTCTCTTCAGTGTACCGTGTATGTTGGGCAAGATATGCCCTATGCTGACAAAGGGAAAACCCAAACCACGCTCTAACAAACATGCAACGCAGCACACGTCTTGTAAAAGTAATGTTGGATATGATATATCCCTAAGTTGCCAACAGGTATATATTGGACAAACCGGACGGTGTTTCAATGAAAGGGCGCGTGAGCACAAGTGGGCCGTAAATTACAATGCGGAGGGCCACCTGGCTGAACACTGTAAACGTCACAATTGCCTTCCGTATCTTCGTGACACCAGGTTTCTGGCACGTTCTGCATGTAGACTAGAATGGGAGATATTACAAGCTTTCTACATTGCAAAGCCCCAGTGCACGTACATTAGCTACCCGTCACTGACGCTTACCGAAAAAGAGATAGCTTCTCTAATGAGATAGGGAGGTGGCGATGTCACGGTGGTGCTATTTTATGGTGTATCTATATATAATCCTGCTTCGTCAAGAAACCATTAAGTTTGAAGTAGAGCCTTGTCCGTCTTACATGGTCCTCCTTTATTCCATGTCTTCATAGCGGTCATTTCTTCAAGTACACATACACTCTAAAAACAAAGAGAGTGCCGGGCACACTCTTTGAGGGAGTAGCGGCTTGTCCCATATTTCACTCTCTTTTCGAGAGTAGATCGACCCTCTTTGAGAGAGAGTAGGTCAACTACTGTTGACAGAGTTTTGTTACTTCACCGCAAGGAATTGCTAGTACTCTTCTGCAGGGTGATAATACCCTTCCCACAGGGAGTGCTAGTACTCTTCCGCAGAGTGCTAATACTCTCACCGCAGGGGTAATGGCACTCCACCAGACCGAGTACTTCTACTCCCCCAAACAGAGTGCTAGTACTCTTCCCAATACCCTCTTAACGAAGTCCTGGCCACGCATGCAGGCAGGAAATCAGATCAAATTAGGGTCGCTGATACACCGTTCCCTAGGCGGCTTCCTCAGAGTCAGTGGCCCAATTCGAAGCGGCCTTCAGAATAGGCGTGAGCAATGTTATGCAGGATTTTAAAGTCATTTTTCCTGGCTACTTGCTGCCTACCACGAGGCGTGACTGCTCGGAATCGGCCTATGCGTATGCGTCCCGAACGCCACTGCGGAGAAAAAAAAAGCTAATTGATATTTAATCCACAATTATCTTCGCACATTCAGAATCAGGAGACATTTAATCTAATTAGAACACAACAGTCGAGGGAATCACATACTTACGGAGAACCACATTGCTCTACACATCACGTGGATTCGAACCCGCGTACACTCGCATCTATACAATTCAAAGCACACATCCTAACCATTACACCACAGAGCCACCACGCTCAGTCGTGTTCTTTTTGAGGTTATATATATAACAAATGTATTTGAGGAATCGGCTGCGGTGGGTGGAGTTTCTCGGCAGTGCGCTGTGCTCTTGTGTACTGGAATACGTTTGCGTTTGCATCATTTCCATTCCTTGCTATGACTAACGAAGGAACACAACGTAGACGACGACGTGAGAACTATTCACGGCTTGTCGTCACCCCAGGAAAATAACAAATGTGCCGTTCAGCTCACGATCGAGTGCTTTTCCAGTCCATGCATTATATGTTCTCCGAAAATACGCGGATACAAAGTATCGTGCCAACCACGACCTACTGTATTACCACCACGACCTTATACAGTAGGTCGTGGTGCCAACCATCCACGTATATGAATTTAAGTCGCGCGTTTCCTCGTGAGAATTTCTGTTTATTTTTTCCGCCAGCTCCATTCGTATGTGGTCAACTGCAACGCCAGTACCAGGCATTTCGACGTGCCTCACGCTGCCGTGTAGGCGTTCTTTTCAAGTGCATTAGTTTAGAGTTTGGTTCAGTCCGCTGTGAGCTGTTGTCCTGCATTAGCAGCGGATCGTTAGCGTTTTGAAGAGCATGCATTCCAGCATTTGGAGACTGCTGATGCCGATAGCCGCGTCACATGCATTGGCACGCATGTTTAAATGACTAATGTGTCCACTTGTTACGCGTGCACTGCTCGTATCCTGTGGCAGTGCTCATTCTAAAAGCTTCGAAGACCATCTACATTCATACGTGTGTTCAATATATATGCACAGGATGAACTTGCCGGCTTATTGGTTGAGCATTTTAGAAGAAACAGCGCAACACAAGGACAACGCAAAAACATGGACCACACCACGAAGCACTGGTGTGGTTGATGCTTTTTTTCGTCCTGGTGTTTGCGCTGTTTCTTCTTCCACGATACACGCACACCACAGGTACGCGAAAGTTTAGAAGCATAGGGAGTTAACTTTGTTTTCCCCGTTTCCTCTCAGTGTCAATGGCACAATGCGTTGCCCGGAATTGCGCACGCTTACCCCCATATTCAGAAATGCATCATAACTTGAAGCCCATGCTTGACCTGTTCTAAATGACGCAAGTCGTGAACGCACCAAAAGAAAGGCAGTGAGCGTCTGGGGGACGTTCGCACCAGGCGTCGTTTACATAAAGTCAAGCATGAGCTTTGTATTAATATACATTTCTGAAAACGGGGGTTAGTCATCTACTTCACAGAAAATGTCGAAGAAACGCCCACCAAAACCAGGCACATTCGTAAACTTAAGTAGGCAATACGAAGCTCCACAGAAAAAGACTGGTATTAAAAGCTTTCAGTATTTTTCTTTACTCCTAATTGGTTACGCTCTCGTGGCTTCAATGTACAGAGATACTGTAGCGTTAGCTAAAAAGCATGAATTTCTAAACTCCATGCCAAAATAAGCTTGTAAAATTATTTAGGTGCTAGAATCCAAGGTTTGCAGCGATCCTTGAAAACCCTTTATTTCTAAAATGCCATTTTCAAGGCATATAAAACCCTGGAATTTTTAGAAGTACTGAAAAGTCCTTAAACTTGTACACTTGGCTAAACTTAGCAGACATTGCCAAGCGTTTTTTTTCCGCTTCTGTGACACTCTTCGCATGTCACAGAGAAGTGTCTGTGGAGGTAATAGAAGGAAAGTGACATCCTTAAAGTTGAAATTACTAAGGAGCTGCAGATACCAGTTTTCGGCACATGGAACCGGCGACAAATGTACTTGGAGGAGCAGAAGCAGGAAGCTCAACAGTTGAGGCAGTCAAAGAAAAGCCGTGATGGGTAAATTGAGAGCTAAAGACACAATAAAAGGAAATTACAAATGACTATTGCTTATTTGGTGGTGAAAAGCTGAGGCAACAGATGACATCCCATACACTGTCAAACCAAACAGTATTCAAAAACTGCAAATGTTGCAGGTACAAGTAGTTAATTGGGCTATTGCAGAAAAACTTTGAGCGCTTTCTTGAAATGCTTCCTTGTGTGCGTTTGGTGATGGGCGCCTAAAGGCAAATTAGCAGTCTTTCAAATGTTTGAAATCAGTGAAATGCGATTTGTTTTGTATTCTTTTGTTTGCATTAAAGTTACCGATGTGGTTGAACTAGTTATTGCCTGTCCAAACTACTAAAACAATCGCACGAGGTCCTTGAAGTTACTGTGTCGGGGCCTCGAAAGTTCTTGAAAACCATTGCATTTTTTTCTTCAATATTGCTACGAACCCAGCAGAACAACTGTCATGGAGTAAAAACCTTGGCTGAACAGGCGCTTATACGAAGAGCACAGGAAGACTAGAAATGCAGTAGTAGGCATGGAGGGCCTTGAAAAAAATGTGCCACATCTGCTCGTCTGCCTTACGTTTCTGCATTGACTGTCACATTTTTAAGAGAAGTCACTTACTGTTCTACTCCAATAAACGCAACATTACCAACTCGAGTGTGGGGCAGTCCTTCAGCCAGTGCAGAACTCTTTCTGTACATCCCTGTCAGCTGTGTCATTTTTCCAGCATTGTAGTACAAGATTTGTTAAACTGGTATCGCAGAATATGAGCAGTATAGTCTTATATTAGCTGTTTATTTGTATGCACAAGTTCAGGTCCTCAGTTTGGTTGCATGACAAATTGCCATACCTCAATAGATACAAAAAAATTTTTATTAGAGTTTAATAAAATTCAAACAGCAATAATCACAACAATATAATGACATACATTTCTTTTGGTACGTATACAACCCATGTCTTGGCACTGTATAAATTCAACTATACATCGCAAGTACTGTGTCCTGACCACTATTATTCACATGTGTAAAATCATCACAGCAATTCTTCAACAAATATCATAGTGATTAGTGACATACACTTTGTAACTGCTTTACATGAGCATAATGTATACAAATGGTCCCAGTGTACCTACACATGACTAGTGCCACCCGAGTACTATTACTCACAGGTGTAAAACCAACAAAGCAGTTCTATAAGAATATCACAGCGCCTAGTGACGTACATGCTGTAACTCCCTTGTAAAAGCTTAATACAAACACGTGAGCACACAGAAAGCTAGCAGTGGGCCTACATGGAAATACCACCGCCTCAATACTAATTCACAAGTGTAAAACCAACCAAGCGGTTCTCTAAAGAATATCCCAATGCTTAGTGACATACATTTTGTAACTAGCCTATATAAGCTTTATACAACCATGAGAACATACACAAAGCTATCGGTGCACCTAGATAGAAGTGCGGCCATCTGAACACTATTATTTGCAAGTGTACGCTCAACAGAGCAGTTCGTTATAGTGACGCCTATTTTGTAACTGCCTTATACAAGCTTAGTGCAAGCAAAAGAATGCGGAAAAAAATAAATTAATAACTTGCGCTATGAATACACAAACAGATCAACACAAATGGTAAACACCGCTTTGATGACACGTGACCTTCGAGAAAGCGCACTGCTGTGCCGTTTGAAACTGCCATCCACAAAAGTATTGAGCAATGCTTAAACCACACGCAATAAAGTGCTGAAAGACTGCGTCTCTAACGTACCTATTCTAATTCAAATTTCTGGACTATAGGGCTCTCTTGCAGAAAAGGCATCTGATCCAACTGACCTGATTTTACACCTGCTAAATGCATACAATGCACTCAGATATAACTGGTAATAATATTTATAAAAGGCATTTAAAAACTTGATAGTATGATGAAGATGCATGACTAGAAAAGTTCTGTCCCCCTCGTACTTGTTAAAAAGATGTAAGTACGACAGATGTTCTTTTTTTCCGCAATTTTGCATTAACGGAAACCCGGGAACCTCGAACCCACAAAAAAAGAAGATACTGCTGTGTTAATAGTGTTATGAATAAAGTTTTGTGAAAGCTTTTTACAGACAAGTTGCAGTCTCGTTTCTGGAGGTTGAGCTGTATCATGCAAAATAACATGGAAAGTGGTCACGCGGGAGCATGACACTATGCCATAAGGTTCGTTTCAGTTGACTCTCTTGCCCTACAAGTCACTGCTCACTGTGACCAGTGATGGAACAGCAGTGTCTGTGTGATTTTCATCACACTTCTGTCCTATGCCATCCTTACCAGAGTTGGCAGCACATAGATAACCAAATTTCGATAGTGTTGCTTTCTCAGGTGGTTGTTTTTGATTTGCTCAATATCAGTTAGCACTTCAGCTGCGTGAAACTTCTTTTTTACCTCTTCAACAACAACATAAACAACAATCTTATGAAACCTGCGTTGTCCTTCTAGTTGCCTACAAAGACCGCTTAATCTAACAACAACACTGACAGTCTCTACTATCTTCTAATGGGGAAGAGGTGTGTCCAACCATGTGTTCCACATTGTTGTCGCTATGTGGGCTGGCTGGGGAGGCAACAACTGTAATATGTTTTCATATCTTAAAGTGATGCTTGTACTGTGCTATAACACTTAACTTAGTCTTGCACTTGCTGCACAAGAACAATGGCTCACAGTCGTGGTGAAAAGCTGTATGTTCAGCAAATGAGTTGTATGCACTAGAAAAAAAAAGTCACAGTGATAACACACATGTTGCTCTACCAGGCCTGGTGCGGTTCCTTCTGACACTGCTGCTTGCCTCGTACACTGTTGCAGCTGCAGTAGACATGGCCGTCTCTGTATCTATTGCTGCCGGGCCACCTGTCATGGTAACTTCAGGTGGTATCGGGCTCACTTCTGCAACAGGGATGTCGTTTTCCCCTCGAGGGCTCTCGTCATCAGGGCCAATAATTTCGTGGGCATTGTCTCCTGCATCGAAGAACCAATAAGAACAGCCTGAATTAATAAACATAGCTCTAAAAAGTACGGACATCAAAACTGAACCACAAGCTTTGCACATTAGTGACCAGGCTGAATGAATAATACTTGCAGGAGGAGTTACACAATTGTTTGCGTACATTACAGTTAAGCCTCATTAGAAGAGATACTCAAGAGGCACGGGAATCATGTCTCTCGAAACCAAAAATTTTAAAACACTGAGGAGCCAGACTAGATCACTTTATTATGCATCATCACTAAAGTATGTTTAGATATATCGGAAGGAATAATTGCTCAGGGTGGCTTAAAGGGCCCCTAAACCACTTCTCGACATTTTTTGAACATTTCAAGTAAACACGCGCATCAAAATCAGAATGCCGTCACAATTCACGATGCCAAACGCCACAGTGCGTAGCACTGTGGGAGCACCACAATATGAAGAAAACGACCCCGTGCGCCTCTCTGGACCTATCCTGCACCCCCCAGTTTGTCCTGACATCACCAGGCTGTCTCTGATGATGTCACCAGTTTCCGGTGCTGTCGATTGGTCGAACGAAAGTGTACGACTGCCAGCAAGGCCTGCAAGGAAATACACACTCCTTCTTCCTCGTCGCGTTGCTCGCGATGCCATTGTGGGCAGCCAATGGGGGCAAAGAACAGAAACGCCAACAGAAGGGTCTCCCTATGAGGCTCTTCAACTAGAGTCACCATACAGTTCCATTGTATCGGTGAGGTCATTAGCGCCACCCCTCGCAGGACGACGGGCCTGCGCGGCAGCAACAGAGCTCGGTGATGGCCTGTCCCGTAACATTTGGAAGTGTATTAGGCGAGGAAAAGACGATACTGGCCAGATGGTGTGTACCAGATGAAACAGTAAAATAAGCGGGGACTACTTTTCGATAATCAAACACGTAGCTCCACTATTACTGCACCGTTTCGAAAAATTCTCGTGGCTATGTGTTCGTTGCCTTAACATGTACAACTGCAACACTGCAACTAAATTTCAAGCTCGGTGGTTTAGGGGCCGTTTAAAGAAGACTTTCACAGCTTTTTAGTGAGTGTAGATTGTGTTAGCTTCCTTCCTAACTTCTGGAAGTTAAACACTTCACTTTGCAAGCCTTGTTGCTCGCAGTACCTTTGAGGTGCTCTTAGACGCTCGTCAGCTTCAACTGCCGACACTTTCTGCTCTGCACTGTCCTCGTTGCCCTCCTTTTCTAGTTCATGTTTAAAGAGACATGCGCAATTGACTTGTGTGATGATTGCGTGATCTTTACGCCCTTCGGAGCACACAAGGTGCATGAAGTGAATGTGTCTGGGTTGTGTCCCTTCGAAGTAGTGAATACTTAAAAAGTCATCGTTAGTAACAAAGGTGTCTCTTGTGAACAGTGTTGTTAACGTGGCAAACACCGGAAAACCAACTAAACCATTTTCAGATGTCTCTTACAACAAAGAGTATCTTGTAATGAGATTCTACTGTACTGAATATTTTTCATCTATGGATCATCTGCATGTACATATAGTCACAAAGACATGTTGTGTGGAATGGCGAATGAAGAAAAAGCTCGTACTTACTTTTTGTCGCTAACCTAAGCAGCTGATAACAATATTATAAAAAAGCAGGTAATGAGGCTAGCATGGAACATAATCCTTCAGCTCTAAATAGTTTTTTGGGCTCACATCATTCCCTCATATGACATAAGAAAACAACTTGTATGTAGTAATGGCTGCATGTGATCTGAGTTGATTGAAACAAACAATGCATAAGGTTGGCCTGTATGTAATTTTATCAGAGTGCTTTTTAGAAGTCCTGCTAGTGATCCTGGCTGCACGATGTTCCTCAAGCTTTTTGGCACGATTCCTTTCTTTTCCACTCCACTCTTTTTTGTGGTTTTCTTCCCTTGCCCTTCCCCCTTGCGTAAAATAGCACACCTCCAGTATCAAATCTGTTGAATTATTGTGTGTACCAAACCTGTCAACATGCGTGCTTCTCTGTGGTCTGTGTTGTATTTTTGCGCTGTACAAGTCAATTCAAGATGAAATGTGCCTGCCTTTAGTTTTATATATATATCTATCTATCTATATATATATATATATATATATATATATATATATATATATATATATATATATATATATGTCTCTGATGTTTTGAAATATATGGACATGCAGGAGTACCTGCATGCTCTTCTCCGCTGCTCCAGTGATGAAAAGGAGAGCCTTTTTATGTACCACAGTAAAAGATTCCCATGTTTTCACTGTGCCCATTCCATCTCTTATCATATGGGTCTGTCACAATACAGAGTAGCAGTGGTCCATAATACTAGCCCATCCCAACATAACTATAAATTAGCACATACCGACATCCTGTGAAACAGCTGTTGCAAAGCCGCTAGTGCTGGCAATTTCCGCAGCACTGCAGTGGTACTGCCGAGTGCCACCTGTATAGTGACAAATGCATATGCATGTTAGCAACTCAGTAGTTGCTGATGGTTTCATGAGCTTTACACTACACAATAAAGTAATCTAGACAACTTTGTTGGAACCAGTGGCGTAGCTAGGTCGTCTGGCACCCGGCGCCCATAAGTCTTCTGTCACCCCCCCCCCCCTCCAGTGTAGTCGGAGGAAAGCGAGTATATCTACTATTTCCGGGTGTCTTCAGACGTATATGACACCCCACCCCACTGGCCCCTTGCACCCGGGGCCCAAGGCCCCCCGGCCCCCCCTGTTCCTACGCCACTGGTTGGAACAAATACACATAATTAGGACACCATTTCAACACTAACACGAATAATTGCCCCCAATCTCTCACTCACTAAGGGATAATACTACTGAAATATCCGTGGAGAGCTCAGATTAACACAGCCCATAAAGGACAAGCTTTCTTTGAGGAAAACAGCTATAAGAGCGGTTAGTTTTCTTGATCATTTTATGTGCTAGCTTTGCTTTAAATGTCATGCAGTGCTATAAAATATAAAGTGCCGCATTTCTAGCAGCAGAAAGCGTCGTCAGCCTCATGGTACAACTGAGTTTTGCACTGTTTGTGTCAGTGAGCCGACACATACAAAGAAAACCGAATTCACACATACATATACAGTGCCAAGTGCACTCCTCCTTCTGAAAACGCAGCAACCAGTTCCAATGCTGCTGAAAGGAAAGGTTATATAGAGTGCCAGACTGCATAGAACTACCACTTATGACTGTAAGTGCATGATCTGCTGATTGGAGAGGTAGTCAAATGCTATTTCTAGTCTCTTTTAGAAGCATTAGTAAAGGATGAATCGGAATCTATTCATAAGTCACGAATTTCACGCATCCACCGTTTGGTTAAATACCTTGTGAGAAAAAGACATGTATACCTGGAATAGCAACATTTTTTCCTCCTGCAAAACTTTCCTTCGAATTAATGAAATAACTTAACAGCGTCACATTATATTGTGTTTCTCGCAACTACTTGCCAGCAGTGGCGAGTTACAGTGTTTATATCTTACTCATTGCGCAACAATACTGCCAAACACAAATGCTTCACGAACACGAGAACACGTCCCTCGCAGAGAATAACAACCATATATGCCTCTGAGACATGATCGCACCTTTGTGGTCAACATGTACATTAGAGCGACACCACCATCTCATTAAAAAAAAGCCTCAGTACAAGGCAGCAGCCAACTGCATGATGTGAAATTGCAACTGATGCCCACTTACTGGTGGCCTGTGTTTGACTCACTTCTGGCAGTTGACTGGGTGCTGAGAAATGCACGTCCTGGGTTGTCCCTACAAAACATACAGAGTTATGTCAAATGTTGAAAATATATATACACCGGCATTTCATAAGTCGCAAAACAAATGAGTAAACTAATAAACAACTGTAATGTAAACAGAGTACACATGATAAGATTCGCTGTCAACTGGCAATGCATTACGCAAGAAAACTAATGCATAGGAAAGACTATATGTATACACACGAAGCTGACACACAATTTAATTCGCTCTACGTTTTTCCGTGCAGTATACTTAAATCATCTCTCGTGGTTAGTACAAAATTAGTGTAAATTACGCACAAAAGTATGTACCCTGGAAAACGTTTCTTCAATACGCACCTGTGCGCGCTTCGAATGAGTAGCGTTTACGTACATGGCATTTAGCATAGTTGCTGAACACTGATTTCCTTTGCCCTGTGTCGTGTACAGTGAGCTACATATATCTGCCCCCCCCCCACCTTTTTTTTGTACTAGCCATACTACGTGCCACTGCACCTATACCCACGTCAATAAACCTCACGACACAGAAATAAAAAAAGCGCCAATCATCCTTATGCCTGCATATTGTAGTGGGCCCAACCTAACCAAGCATGGGCTGTTGCTTTTTATAGTAAGCACAGGCACCGTGCTCATTGCAAGTATGTATCATGTCACTAAGCAAATATGCAATTTCACTGTACCACTATTTTTTTATCACATGGATGTATCTGTTGAGAGGCAAGACAAATAGCAGTCACATCTCAGAACTAATAAGCTTTTTTAAAACACATTTCTAACTTTTCAATGACACTTGCTGCTATGTGTTCGTCTCCAGAGAGCATACTTTATTTGACTTTCCAACCAGAGACATTACATAAATATACCATGTTAAGATGACTGCCTAGAGCACGTGAGAATTTTCATCTTGGTGTAACATACTGTATCTTGATTTTGTTGACATTTGGTCAAGTGGTACACCCAGTATACCCACATACTAGTTTTCTTGTCCAAATTGCAGGCCAATGTATTTTCATCTTTTCGCACTGGCTCCTCTGCACTACGTGAAGTCGCGCTGTATTGGCTCTTCCACATCCTCGTGTCCTTGCAGCTGCCTTCTTGCGTTATATAAAGCGGGTGCCTGAAAAATATCGTATGCAAAAGTCAACACAAGGGCATGCTGCAAAACAGCATCAAGACAGTCAAGGCCATTGCAATAAAAGAAAGTCTAGGTTCTTAGTCTTCCTAGTGAAATGCATGCAAAACATCCAAATGACTGCAACAGTCAACTGCTAAACTAACTTCAATTTTGGATTTAAGCAAAAAACAAATAACCAACAGTTCATCCTTGTTTGTCACGAATGTTAGAATACTCCTGCTAATGAATAGATTATTGGTCATTTTCAGACGTCATAGGTCTGTCATTAAGTCTGGTGTATCGCAAACACCACTTGTGACACATCCTAAGCACGAGCCCAGTGTGCCCCCCGCACCATCCCTGATCGTGCCAGTGCTGAAGCCATAGTTTGAGGATTATAGCTGCAAACATGATGCTCAGTAGGGATGAAAATATTGTCCTTCAGTTCAATGGATATATTGATGTGCCTATAAAAAAGGCAACAAGGCTTGTTATGGCAAGCTTACCCACATTTCAATACTAACAAGAAAGTTGGCTGCGGCCTGCATCTAAGCTTACTAAAAGGCATGAACTTACTTTCATGTATGAGGTGCGCAATGGAGTTCAGTTTTGACAGACCCGACTACTGCTGCAGTGTGAAATCTAGCATTTTAGATTCTTGAAGGCATGTAAAAGTTGCAGTTAAACCGCAGTCATTAGTTTATTACACCAACCTATTGTTCTGTGTACGACAGACTGGTAACACGGAATTAAAGCAACATTTTATTTTGATATTTTATTTCTCTACTAAAAATGTTCAAGCGATAAACACATTTTGGTCTGCCATGCAATAGCAAAATGCACACATTACGCTTGTAACCCCCAGAGGAATGCTGATTTAGCTGTTCATATGACATAACTCTGACACGCCAACTCATATTAGCAAATGCACAGGCCTGTCCAAAACAATAAGCGCATGCAAAGCGCCCCTGCAATTGTAATTCTACACAGCAGCCGTTATATTCGATGCCGATGCATAACTAGCTGCTCGACAATTCACCGAGTTCGTAGACATAAGCATCCTTTCACTTTCGCACCGTGCACGAAAACCGCAACAGGGGACAAAACCAGACCTACCTATAATCACACCATTCCAATACATGAGCAAAAACAGTTCAGTCTTAGGGATAAACACTGTGAGAGCGATTTGGTGCACGACGGCGACGAGCGACGGCTTCGAGCGACAAAAAGGGCCGTCGCTTGAACAGATGGCTCGGTTCTGGAAATCTAGAAATCGTCGCTCGTCGCCCGAAAGTGCTATGAGCTACTAGCCAATAGCGCGAAGCAGGAACTGGATGTACATCGTTCAAGTACTACCGATTGTCGCGCGGAACGAGCAAACGATTCAATTTTTATACGTGCAAGGATAAGAACCTACGGCAAGACCTCCGGAAATATTTTATGCTACTTTTTACAGTAAAATTCATCAACGTAAATTACTAAAACACGCGTCACGCGTGATTGCAGCCCTCATGCCGGCAACACCGGGGAGGCGTCGCTCAATATCGTCGCTCGCACGGAGTACGACTTGTAGGCGACGAGCGAACGCGACAGCCATCTCCATCGCGTCGCTTGTAGCTGCCGCGCGCAAGATCGCCTATATGGGGTTTATACTTTTTTCAGCATAAAACATGGATTCCTCACGCGTTTTCAGTAAGTTCAAGATAACGCGCCCAATTGACCTCTTGCAGCACGCAGCTGAATGCCTGCGGCAAAGTTTCTAACTAGCACTGGTGCTGCACGTAACTTCAGTGGTCGCCGATTCCTCCTGCGCGAGACACCGTCAAGCGCGTGGTTTATTAATAACAAAAGCATGCTGCCAGCAAAATGATGCCTTCTGTTATGTGATTCCTTAGTCAACAGCGTTCCGTAACCAGTAGACTGCCAAACAATAAATTCAAACACACAAAACGCACGCTAATCACGCTCCGCATAGGCTCGGAATCACTGGCGGGTGAACGAACCATTTTAAGCGTCCTCTCGCCTGGCGTCTTATTGAACATACCATAGTTCTGGCAGCGTTTGCGATTTTCAAAGCTCTTACGGACAACGTCAAAGTGATAAAATCACATGCAGTTATCGCGACGAGTGGCTTTTTCGAGTGACATCGAGAGACACAGCGCGTATGCCTAGTCCTTTGTCAATCGCGTCGGCTAAGCGCAGCGACGACTTCCTGGCGATAGCATTACATATACGGAGAATGTGCACCTAAGTTAGAATTCACTCACCGTTGAGGATTTGCTGTTATATCCAAGGCATGACGAACGACTTTCGTGTTTTCGTGGCGACGCGAGATGGCTGACACACGATCTCTCTTGGCTGGCCTTCGTTGCTGGCTGCTCGCTGGACGGATCACCTTTCTTCGGTGCTGTGTTGTTCCGCGATCTTGAGCGCGCCGCGCGCGTGGTGGAGCAACTCCGAGTGAAAAAGTAGAGTTCTCGCTACGCGTTCCTTTGAACTGCGGCAGCCTGTAAGAAGCAAAACGATGTGTTCTTTCCTCAGCGTGCATGAATGATACATTGCCATGCTCGGGGCCAGCCACCTACAGTTGAAGCAGAAGATTACGCCACGTTTTGTTCTCCATTGCCGCAAGAGTAGAACGGGCATTCTACTCTCTCTCTGAAGAAGAGAGTGAAAAGCACATTTCACCCTCTCCTTGGTGACAAAGTGAACAATTCATTTCACTCTCCTCGGCATTTTGCGAGAGTAAAACGACGCTTTGAAGAGTGAACCGGCCACTTCACTCCTGCGATACCCTTCCTAGTTTTTAGAGTGTAGTAAAGGCCTGACAGAGCGCTTTCATTGCAGGCTGTCTGACATGATATTGTCACGTAGGAAGACGCAGACGAAAAGCTATGCACAAATATATTTACAAGGAAAATACGCTACGCTTGGCCAAGAGGCGACAGCCCGCGCAAGCTTCTAACCGTCGTCGTCGTCTTCACACCGCTGGCCTTTCGTGATCGCACATATTGTGCCGTAGCACTACCCCCGGCTGCAAAAGCGCCGTCCCGGAGCGACTAAAGATCGGACTCGGAAGCAGTGTAGTAGGCCTTGAGCCTACTGACGTGTACGACATCACTAGATGCCACAGGAGAGGACGAGGTTGAGCCCACAGGAGCAATTTCGTAAGTCACAGGCGTCACCTGGCGCAGCACGCGGTAGGGCCCTGTGTATCGCGAAAGAAGTTTCTCTGAAAGTCCGACGTGACGAGAGGGCGACCACAGGAGCACGAGCGCACCAGGTGAAAACTGTACGTCACGATGGCGGGCGTTGTACTGACACTGCTGAGTGGTCTGTGAGGCCGTAAGTCGAGCACGGGCAAGCTGGCGTGCATGGTCGGCGAGGGCGATGGCGTCGCGCGCATACTCGCTTGTTGAGACCACAGCATGAGGAAGTGCCATGTCTAGGGGCAAGGTAGGTTCGCGACCGTACAGGAGATAAAAGGGAGAAAATCCCGCGGTGTCGTGCCGGGAAGAATTGTACGCAAATGTTACGTAAGGAAGGGCAGTGTCCCAGTCGTGGTGGTCCTTGGAAACGTACTTGGCCAGCATATCGGTAAGAGTACGGTTTAACCGCTCTGTCAGGCCATTGGTTTGAGGATGGTATGAAGTAGTCAGTTTGTGTTGAATGGAACAGCAACGCACAATGTCAGCGATAACTTTCGAGAGGAAGTTTCGACCACGGTCAGTAAGCAGCTGTCGCGGGGCGCCATGAAGCAAGATAATGTCACGCAAGAGAAAGTCCGCGACGTCAGTGGCGCAGCTGGTAGGGAGAGCCCGAGTGATAGCGTATCGGGTGGCGTAATCAGTCGCGACGGCTACCCATTTGTTCCCAGAGGATGACGTGGGAAAGGGACCGAGCAGGTCTAATCCAACACGAAAGAACGGTTCCACAGGGACGGGGATCGGCTGGAGATGACCGGCAGGTAGCACCTGAGGTGTCTTCCGACGCTGGCAGGGATCACAGGCAGCAACATAGCGTCGAACTGAGCGAGCGAGACCAGGCCAATAGAAGCGGTGGCGGACGCGGTCGTACGTGCGGGTTACCCCAAGATGTCCTGCAGTGGGTGCGTCATGCATCTCAAAGAGCACAGTCTGTCGTAGATGTTGTGGCACGACAAGAAGAAGATCACGGCCATCAGGGAGGAAGCTCCTTCGGTACAGAATGCCGCCCTGGAGGACATATCGGCGAACGGATGCGTCGGTAGGTGTAGAGCGCAGACGCTCGATGAGTACTCGCAGCGATAGGTCTCGGTACTGCTCATCGGCGATGTTAGCGAAGGCAGACACAGAGAAAATGCCGTCGGCGGTACTACTGTCGGCGTCGTCAGGCTCGTCTACCGGGTAGCGAGACAGGCAGTCAGCGTCCTTGTGTAGTCGGGCAGATTTGTAGGTGACAGAGAACGAATATTCTTGGAGGCGTAAGGCCCAGCGACCAAGTGTTCCTGAAGGGTCTTTCAATGAGCATAACCAACAAAGCGCGTGATGGTCTGTGACAACGGAAAAGGATCGGCCATATAAGTATGGGCGGAATTTCGCAACCACCCAAACTAGGGCCAGACACTCACGCTCAGTGATGGAATAGTTGCGCTCCGCGGGTGAGAGGAGCCTGCTGGCGTAAGCGATAACACGGTCGTGGCCACGCTGGCGTTGTGCCAGTACTGCTCCAATTCCGTGACCGCTGGCATCAGTACGGACTTCGGTAGGCGCAAAAGGATCGAAATGGGCCAGAACGGGAGGCGTTGTGAGAATGTCGATTAGATGAGAGAATGCAGAGGCCTCGTCATCGCCCCACTGGAAAGGAGCGTCACTGGATGGGTCTTCACACCATCTGCTCGGCCCATCGCCCTGATACCCCGCACCTCCACCAGATATGTTACGTAGGAAGACGCAGACGAAAAGCTATGCACAAATATAATTACAAGGAAAATACGCTGCGCTTGGCCAAGAGGCGACAGCCCGCGCAAGCTTCTAACCGTCGTCGTCGTCTTCACACCGCTGGCCTTTCGTGATCGCACATATTGTGCCGTAGCAATATCAATATACATGGACGCTGACCAACTAATTGGGATGTCATTCAGCATTTGTCACTTTCGCATACAACACCGCAGTGCAAGAAACTACCGGGTACTCACCGTTCTTAAAGCGAAAGCTTTACGCCAGCCAGCGAGGCATTTCGGCTCGTCGCGCCGTATGCCGTGTGCAGGCAGCCGTATGCCGTATGTCACATGCAGTGGCCGACGACCTACCTTGCGCCGCCGTTGCCTAGCAACGCCGCAGCCACGCTCCGACAGATGCCGCCGCCGTTGGCGCCCGCTCCCATCGCCGCTGACTTCACCAGATTTGCTCTCCTGGGGTAGCAGGAAGAGGAGGTGTCGCCTCGCGTGGTTTTTAAATATATATATATATATATATATATATATATATATATATATATATATATATATATATATATATATATATATATATATATATGCTAGAGGACGTTTCGAGATGGGCGGCTCTGCCCCACGTTTGATTAACGCTGATCGGGTGTCCGCGCGGAGCCGGGCGTTGATATGGTGGCAGTCTGCACTGTGCCACATGCATATTACCCACTACAATATATATATATATATATATATATATATATATATATATATATATATATATATATATATGCGCTTCGCCTCAGTGCATTTAGTCGTTATGGGGAGCGCGAAAGAGACGGAACAACGACAGAACGGCGCGAGGAAGAGACAACGCGTTCTAGAGACGCCAGAATGATGCTCCGCACGACTCGAGAAACGAAGATGCTGCTAGAATGAGCTATGCCATGTCTCAGAGTAACTCTTTAACTGCGGAAGAGACCGCTTTTTGCAGCTATTGCTTTCGCAATTTAACTAGGGTTAACCAGAGTTAAACCACAGGCAATTTTATCATTTTACCCATATTTAAGGCGCCAGAAAAACAAGACACAGCAAACAAGAGAGGACAACGGGACAGGACGACCTGTCCCGTTATCCTCTCTAGTCTAATGTGCGTTGACCTTTGAAATGCCATGTGATGGGAGGATTAGATTCCTTGACATCACGTTTGTGCTCAGCGATAACGAAACCTGCTGGTGTTACAAACCTAGGGCAAGTAAGCCACTTTTACTATTTCATTCCGTGCATACAAAGCTTGTGAAGAGGGGAATCGCGAAGATGTGTTTCAGCGAAGCACTGAAAAAATCATGCCGACAACTATAGCACGATAGCTTCGAACGGCAAGCCTGGCATTTAAGCTGCGCTGGTTACCCGAGCCACGTGCTTGTGTCAGTCGCAGAAGGACTGCTTAAGAAGGTGCAGCAGAGCAGTTCGGAGCCGGTGCACGTTTTGTACGTGCACTGACGTCACGGAGGAAGGAAACTAAGGAGATGGGCCTACCCGCTCCGCGCACTAGGAGAAAAGTGTGGCGGAAATGACGTAGTAGGTTCTCATTTTTTTGCTGCTTTTTTATTTTTTTGCTGTATGACCACGCCTTTTGGGCCACAATGGCGGCGTTGTTCTGATTTTGAGCGCTCACACGTGTTGCTCTGGTAGGTTTCGTGCTGTGGCAAAGGCGCTGTGTTGGGCGGGTTCGCGTTAGTCACCGTGTCTTGTTGCGCTGTGTTACCTGCACCGTGCTCTGCCGGATGTTGTGCGAGCGCGCGCGCTCCGCGCGCGAAACCACGCGCAGCGCGGCGTGGTTTGGCGAAAGATGTAAACAAGAGAGGAGGGTGGCACAAAAGGCGGAGCATGGCTATGAGCAACGCGAACTTCCGGCTTCACTTTTGCTTCACAAAGAGTGACGTCAGGGCCTCTCCTTAGTTTCCTTCCTCCGTGACTGACATGAACAAAAGAAAGGTTGCCATCATCCCCTACATACACGGGTTCTCCCATAAAATAAAGAAGATTGCTGGAAGGAGCAGCATCATCGTTGTATTTTCGGCACCTGATAAATTGGTCAGCCCCTGCAAAAACACAAGGCCAGAAAGAATCCCACGTAGGGCATGCGAAAAAGAACATAAAAACAAATTCATTCATTGCATCGCGGGTGCCGTATACCGTATTCCTTTCGGGTGTGGACGATCCTACATCGGTCAAACAGGCAGATGCACAAATGAAAGGCTACGAGAACACAGTAACAAAGTTAACAACTTGCCCGCTGATGGCTTTCTTGCCCTCCATTGCCAGAGATGCAAATGCAAACCAAAATTCAAAGAAACAGTCATCATGAGTAGGAGCAGGTGCGAAATGACGCGCTTGATAATAGATGGCAGACAGATATTAACATTCGGCGACGCATGCGTCAGTAAACCTTCCATATCACTATCTTCAAAATAGCTGAGTTCTCTTTGTTCGCGTTGAACGTGTACATGTCTGTGAATATGTGAGTCAAGAAACTGCGTACGTGTGGTTCCCAGTATATATTATTTTTTTCCAAAAATTTTACACGTGCTGTATGACGGTTCTAGTGTGTATATATAGCGACGAGAGCGAGAAATACATCTGTTGTTGAAAGTAACGCTGTGTGTGTCAGATGTGCCTTCTGTTGTCCTTGTCAAGCTTGCGCTATAAGAAAATAACAAAATAAGTTACATTCTTGTGTTCGTCTAATTGGTGCCACGATTCCCCGACCAAGATTGCTTGTTTATCGCGCTTAAGAAGATTGACAGAAAACTGGTCTTATGGAGGCAGCTGCTGACCCGTAAGAGGTAATGAGAGGTTCCTTTATTTACGAGGTATGCATTCCCAGTGAAAAAAAGCGTGATTGCTACTCGTAGAACGTGCTTCGATGCAATACAGTTGAGTCCCGGTAGAGAAAGGTTATGCGATAGGCTTAGTCATGCGTAACTCGCTAACACCAAAGCAAATAGCGCGTCCCGAGACGGCAAGGCACGTCAGTCGGACTCTTCGTGTGCCGCGGCGGCCGTGAGGCGCGTAATGAGGTGGGCGTCGGACAGGGTGCTCTCGCGCAGCTTGCTGATGTGCACGCGCTGCCCTGTGCGCAGCGGCGACAGCGGCACCAGGGCGACGGGCAGCTGTGCGCGCCCGGAGTAGAGAATATTGTAGACCTGCTCGCGCGGCATTTGCTCCACGGCGGCGCCATTGAGCGTCCAGACCACGTCTCCCGGGTACACCGCACCGCTCGCCAGGCTCGTATTGGCTGTCTGCGCAAAAGACGTTGTCCTGACGTCCATGGGATGTTTCGCAGCGGAGGCTCGCACCAGAACAATGACTCGGCAAAATGTCCAACCTTAAGGAACGCGAATAAATATTTGTTTGGGCGTTCAAGAATTTAGAACGTGACTAGTTCATTTGCAGCAAGTTTATTTAGACAATTTTTATTGGTATCACTTTTCCTGCATCGGGAAAACAGGTGGTCTGCAAGGGCGAATAAGGCGGCGCAAGGTTGACGTCCATAGGGGCACGCGTCAAGAAAGGGCACCTCTATACACCAAAAAGCAGTAGTATTAAACTTAAATCGAGTTGGCTACAAAATTCTTACAACAGAACAAAATTTATTTGAAAAGTTTAAAAAAAGCGGAACTTGCATCAGAAAGTCGATGACAGGGGCTGTTTGGCGGCTGTTTATCCCCTGCAGATTGTCGCGCTGCTATCCAAAGTTGCAACATTGTCAACATGTCTGTTCAGCCATCCTCGCACGTTTTTAATGTACATGCGAAAACCCTGATTGTTGAGTTTCCATGCTGTCTTAAGTTAACCATACTCATGTCACCATAAGCTGTTTTCGTTGCTGAGAACGCTCAGTGTGAACAAGCTAGGTGTCTGTGCGAAGCATTCGTAAGGACAGTTTGACTAAGCAAAAGAACCCCATGGCGGACAGAGTGGTTCTGAAGCGGTTGGTGTAACAGCCATCTGCTGAAGCAGCAACTTGTAAAATGCATTGTGTAATTGTTCACAAAATGAACAGCGAGAAAGAAAACAAGCAGCGAACGGTTACACACACACATTTCACAGAGCAAGAACGACCTTCATATGGTGAGGAAAGCACCATGTCATGAACGATATAGCCTACGGTGTCCGCCAAGCCGCCAATAAGGCTTTGTGCACAGCGGCGTATCTTAAACGCCTACGGCAATGCGACTCAACGCAACAAGATCAATTCAAAACTAAGCGTACAACCACAATTCAAGGGCGCAACCACCATGCAGGGACCGTCACAAGGATTGAAGCGTTTGAACTCGCTGGTCATTGTACCTGCACCGCACCATCAGTGGAACCTAAGTCAACCACGACCTAAACCTCCATCTGACAATCCTACAGGCCGACAATGCACACGACATAACAAGCGTGGCCATCACAATGTCCTTCTTGAGAGCAAAACGCACCATAACTATTCAATAAAAAATAGCGCTGCACAACTTACAAGTCCCATAACTGACGAAAGGGAGGCAATATCACATGAGATTAAAACAAGTTCTACCCCGCAACCGCTATGAGGCAGAACGGCAGACAGCTAAAAAGAGAGTGAAGCGAAACTGACGTGCCCTCTATGTAGAACGAACTCTGTAGGAGCAATTTACGCGCTACTATGGTCATATACAACTTAAGTCTGCAGTTAAGCCCTACCTACGCCCTCATAACCGCCAGCCAATGTTCCAGGTCATACTACAATCTTGCTCTGTTACCTAAATAAGGCGGTAACCACGAAAATGAAATTATAAGCTTGTAATATTATACGTTTTCACTTGTCTAATATAGTGGGACAGTGAAAGCTTAATGCTTTATTGAATTGAAATAAAATCCTTGTTTCTCTGCAAATATATACTGCCAAGTTTCACTTTAGTTGGCATTGATATTTAATGAGTGAAACGGACTGAGCAGTGAAATGAACATTACCGTGGACTTTTGAAGAGTGAAATGCTCAGACTCCATACACTTTGTTCATGTCCGTAGCACACCTCATTGCCTCCGCCAACGAAAAGTTTCTTGAAGAACAGCAGGCACTCCGGAGTTAGTAAGCACGATGCCATTTTGTAAACCTCGCATGACAAAGACTTGCTATGCTTGTGTAATTCGCTAGCGGAGTAACACAACCCCACGTGGTCACTGTGCCTTGGTTGCCAACTTCTAGCTTTTTAAGATATATCCTACTATAGCAGTACTTTATTTGGGCAGAACAAACACAAGGTGTGTCCGCAAGGTAAGGCAAAATGATGTCGTAATCCTCCTAAGGCCTTCTAGCTTTTTAGGTTGTATCCTACTATAGTAGCTACTTTATTTGGGCAGAACAAACACAAGGTGTGTCCGCAAGGTAAGGCAAAATGATGTCGTAATCCTCCCAAGGCCTTCTAGCTTTTTAGGTTGTATCCTACTATAGTAGCTACTTTATTTGGGCAGAACAAACACAAGGTGTGTCCGCAAGGTAAGGCAAAATGATGTCGTAATCCTCCTAAGGCCTTCTAGCTTTTTAGGTTGTATCCTACTATAGTACCTACTTTATTTGGGCAGAACAAACACAAGGTGTGTCCGCAAGGTAAGGCAAAATGATGTCGTAATCCTCCTAAGGCCTTCTAGCTTTTTAAGTTGTATCCTACTATAGTAGCTACTTTATTTGGGCAGAACAAACACAAGGTGTGTCCGCAAGGTAAGGCAAAATGATGTCGTAATCCTCCTAGGGCCTACTACGCTTGAGAAGTAGAAGCTGCAGTTTAGAACTGTCAATACTAATTTCGTTTGATTATACTGTCAGCCTCATTTGGGCTATAATAGGGGTGGACAGGAGCATACATACTCAAAAATAGGCACTTCTTATTCCAACCGCTATAAACATATAAGAATGACTGACAAATGATAGCCAAAGCTCTTTACATTGAAGTACATCAAACAATGCACAAAATGCACTATACATCCTTAAACACTATGTCATTTAATTTTTTCTACGAAAGAATGTCCACATTCAGATGAAGCAGTCGAATTTGGCTGCCTGTTGCACTCATTGATCACCCGCGGAAAAAAAAAAAGAACTGTATTGAAAACAATCGTTGTGGTGTCTCGGAGGAGGAATGTGCATACTATTCCGGTGCCTTGATGTTTTCCCAGTTTTCATTTCTATGTACTTTGATCAGTCAATTTTTACTTGATCTTTAAATATTAGAAAGGGTAATTTAAGCCTTTCATACTCGTTCGTTTGTTCTAGTGGTTGAAGGTGAGCTAGAAATAATAGAAAGAGTAATTTAAGCCTTTCATACTCGGTCCTTTGTTCTAGTGGTTGGAGGTGAGCTGTTTTACAAAGCTGAGTTGGCGAGGGCAAACGCTGGTATTTGTTAAATATGAAACGTGAAGCCAGTCTTGGTATTCTATCTATCTTACTGTAATAACTTTTTGTATACAGATCTCAAACCACCTTTGCGTACTCCATGATTGGACGTACGAGTGCCTTGTAAGCCAAACATTTGATTTCTAGGCTGGCATTGTGCAGATTTCTCCGGTCTCCACAGCGCTTTGTTGGCCTTAGTACAAACGGAGTCGATGTGTCAATTTCATCACAGATCTGGAGTTATCCATAAACCCAAGTATTTGTGTTGTTCTACTGTGGCAAGCTCATGATCACCTATGGAGTGCGTCCATTCTAGAATGACTTTTTTTTTTCTTGGAAACGCTCATTGCAACGGATTTTGCCGCGTTTAGATAACTAATGCACCAGTTATTTATTTTCTGGAAGTTTAGATTTGTTTCTGATTAATCAGAAGGATATTTAACTGGATTATAAATTACGCAATCATCTGCAAAATACCTTATAAGGACCGTAATATCTTTAGGTTGTGGCGACGAGCAACCACGTAGACCGGTAAAGTCTCGGGCTCACGCAGGAGAGGAAAAACCGACACTGCTTTTCTTAGCGTAGCATTATTTTAATAATCTTTCGAAACGCTAGCTCGTGCCGGAGCGCGCGAGCCGCTCGTGCCTCGTGGGGATACGAGCGTATACGTAACTCTCATGTGACGCCGATGGTGCTGCCGCTACAGAGGGCTCCCCCACTAGAGAGGGGGGGAATTCGATGAACGATGGAAAGTCCACGGGATGCGCCGTGTCTTCCCGTTCGTCTTGCGTGTCACGAACGAAGGTGACGTCGAAGGATGCAGCAGGGTTGCATCGCATATTGGTGGAGCCGATGACGCGGGTGCTTCAATGTAGGCAGCTTTGAGACCTTCCAGGGCAATTGTGTCTGATTGGCCGTTGACAAGGTAAATCATTGATAGAAATAAAAAAACTGCAGTGGGCCTAAGACACTACCTTAGTGAACTCCTGAAATAACGTTAGTAAGCGTAGATTTTTTAGTGGTTGACTTGAACGTACTGCTTGCAATTGGAAAAATAGGAGGAAACAATTGCGTTAACTTTCGTTTTTTAATAATTGCATTTATTTTGAACAAGAATTTAGCATGCGACACCTTATCGAACGCTTTTTTTCATTTTTTCATTTCATTTCATTTTATTACCTTCAAGACTCCAATAAATGGAGCGTTACATAAGGGGTGGCAAGAATAAAAATACATAGTTACAATACCAGGAAATTTTTTTTTCATTTTCGATGAACTTCAGTGGGCGCATAATGACAGCAACGTCGTTAGGAAGGCCGTTCCAGTCTGCAGCTGTGCGAGGAAAGAAAGAAACCGAAAACGTGACAGTGCATGAGCATGGACGGGCAACCTGTAGCTGATGGCTGGTGCGGTGAGATATGCGTGTAGGAGGAAGGTTATAAGGCGCGATGGGCATAGGGCTATGAAAGAATTTGTGAAATAAAGATAGGCGGGCAATGCGACAATGGAGCGATAAGGGGGATAATGCGGATGCCATTTTTAAGGAGGAAACGCTGATGTCAAAGGAATATGACGAGTGGATGAAACGAGCGGCGCGATTTTTTACAGATTCAAGATCATTAATTAGGTATGCCTGATGAGGATTCCAAATAGGCGATGCAAATTCTAGTTTTGACCTGACAAATTATTTATAGGCGAACAATTTTACACGTTGAGGAGCATGATGCAGATGCATTTTAGAAATCCTAACGTCCTGTTGGCGGATGATATTAGGTTAGTAACATGAGGATTCCAGGGAAGATCGCTTGAAAGTGTTCCTCCTAAATACATGTGCGAATGAATTAGTTCTACCGGAACTTCAGAGATTACATATGGAAATACGAGAGAATTACGGCGATGGTGAACGGACAAAATATTTTCATTTACACGGGTTAAGTTCAATTAGCCACTCATTACACCAGTGCTGGACAGCATTAAGTTCACTTTGAAGAGAAGATTGGTCAGCGGTGGAAGTAATAGCATGATATATCACACAGTCGTCCGTGGTGGTGGTTGTGGTACACATTTATTGCTTGAGCCTTTTTACAACAATACTTGTGAGGGGGCTCAGGAGCGCGTAGGGTGTCCGGGAGTTTGTGGCCCTCGGCGACCCTCAGAGCCCAGTCCACCAGCCGTATTTGTTCGGCTGGGTTGGAGCTAGACACCGCGATCTCCCATCCCTCGACGTCGGTGATTTGCCACTCAGAGGGTGGCTGGAGATCAGGGCATAAGAACATTATGTGATGGAAGTTGGCTCTAGGCGCGCCGCAGAGCGTACATTCCGGTCGATATAGGCCTGGATGAACCAGGGCGAGAAAAGCTGGAGAAAGAAAAGTTTGTGCCTGAAGCTGGCGCCAGGTACTTTGTTGGAATTTTGTTAGGGGTTTATCTGGGGGAGGATATCTCAACCGCATTTCGCGGTAGTGGAAGGTGATCTCGTGATATTCGACCAATCGGTCTCTGGCGCTATCCAGGTCATCGGACGGCGTGGCTCGACGGCGTGGCTCGGTTGACGGCTACTCGAGCGATAGAATGGGCCATCTCATTGCCTGGATGGCCTGCGTGCGCGGGCACCCAGATGAGCTCATTTGGTCTGAGGGGGTCTGATGATTGAGAATTTTCAGTGCCGGTTCAAGAACTCGGCCTATCGAGTAGTTACGGATTGCAGTTCTGGAATCAATAAGGATAACCTCGGCAGCGGTGGTTGAGATGGCCAGCGCTATGCCAGCCTCCTCCGCCTCTATGGACATGCGCGCCTGTATTGTGGAATCTTTGATGTAACCAAGTTGACGTGACACTGCACTTACGGAATAGGCTGGTTTCTGTGGGTAGCTAGCGGCGTCGACACACACAGTGAGGTGGTCGCGTTGGTGTTGTTTGTAGAGGGCTTTTGCCCTGGTCTGCCTGCGTGCCTCGTGATGAACGGGGTGCATGTTTTTAGGCAGGGGGAGAATAGTGATGCAGTTTTGTGTGTCCGATGGTAAAGGACATGTCTGAAGGGCCTTGGAAGTCGGGATTAGTCCTAGTTTGTCCAGGATGTGCCGACCTGTGGCGGTAGAGGACAGCCTCTCAGTTTCGGCTGTGCGATGGGCTTCTGTGACCTCATCAAATGTGTTATGTACCCCCATGCGAAGTAGGCGCTCGCTTGGCGTGTGCCTGGGGAGGTTAAGTGCTGTCTTATACGCTTGATGTATAAGGGCATCCACTTTTTCCGTTTCCGTCCGGCTGAGATGTAGGTATTGGATCGAGTATAGTACTTTGCCTATGACAAAGGCCAGCACTAATTTTCTGAAGTCATGCTCTCTCATCCCATTGTGTCTATTGGCTATCCGCTTAATCTGGCGCATAGTGTGATGTACTGCGGTGGTGAGTTTGTTCAAGGTCGCCGTATGTCTGCCGTTGTTCTGCATGACCATGCCAAGCACTCGTAGCTATGTGACCTCTGGAATGTAGTACGTCCTCATGAGGATACGTATGCTGGGGTTTGGAGTTGGGTCTGTGCGACTCTTCGGGGGGTGAAGAACAAGAAGTTCCGACTTGGCGGGGGAGCACGCGAGACCTATTGCCATAGCCCGCTCCACCACCACATCGGCCCCTGCCTGTAAGGTCACCTCCATGTCGTTTATGCTGCCTGTAGTGGTCCACAAGGTAATATCATCTGCATACACGGAGTGCGAGTGGTTGGGAATATTTGCCAGGTCTGTGGCCATGGGAATGAGAGTAAGGTTGAAGAGGAGTGGCGAGAGCACTGACCCTTGCAGTGTGCCTCTGCTACCCAGTTGGACCTTGTATGTCGTCAGTCCGCGAACATACGTATGCTAGATGTTACGTTTAATGGTAAATCATTTATGTATATTAGGAAAAGTAGCGGGCCGAGCACGGCTCCCTGCGGGATGCCTGATGTTACAGAGACAAATATAATTCCTATTAATAATGGTGACGAATAGTGAACGATTAGTCAAGAATTCTTCAATCCACTTCAGTATATTAGGGTCAAAATTTAAGCGGGAAAGCTTTATAAGAAGGCGTTTATGAGGCACTTTATCAAAGGCTTGAGCAAAATCTGAAAATATTACGTCAGACTGAAGATTACAATCAAGGTTAGAGTGCAGATCGTGTAAGAAAGCGGCAAGCTGAGCCTCGCAGGAGTAACTACGGCGAAACCCATGCTGGGCAGGATTTAAAAAGTTATTAGAGTCGAGAAATGTCATGATGTGAGTATAGATGACGTGTTCCATGATTTTGCAGGGAATACTCGTTAGAAAAATGGGACGGTAATTTAGAGGCGAGTTCTTGTTACCTGATTTGTGCACTGGAACGACCTTCCCTTGTTTCCAATCTTTGGGCAGTTGGCCTGTGAGGAGTGACTGACTCAATAACAAGCACAACAGAGATGAACATGTATCTTTGGTGTTCTGCAGTATCTTAGCGTTGATGCTGTCAATGCCAGCAGAGGATAAAAGGTTTAAGTTTCTATTAGGGACAAAATATATTCTGAAGAAAATACAAGTGAAGGCACTGTCTCCTGAATAATTGCGGCGTTCGGAGAAACAGCCGGATCGGTTTCATTAGTAAAGACGGATGAAAAAGCTGCGTTAAAAATTTTGGCGCATTCGGATTCACAGATTGTTTAACCTGATGGATCGGTGAGGGATATTGTGGGTGTATTCTGGGGATTAATGACTTGCCAGAACCTACGGCGGTTAGTAGACAACATGTTTGGCAGGTTATAATGAAAGAAAGAGTGCTTGGCTTCTCGCACATTTTGTAGGTACGTTTTTTCAGGTGCATAATACTTTCCCCAGTCAAACCAGAGAAGTGTCCTCGCTAAAGCGCTCCACGAAGCCAAGAAGTCGTCTTCGGAAGAGGACATGCTGGAGATGTTGGCTGAGAAGTACCTGCCGCTCAAAACTGTGGCCGATGAGACGGCATACCCAGTATACAAAGGGAAGCCGAACTCCGCGCTGGACGGGCCTTTCAAAATCAGTAAAATCCGCTGCGCCCTACACGACCTCTATGGTAGGTCAGCACCCGGCCCGGATCACATTAACAACAAGGCTCTCAGAAACCTAGAGGACGCATCGATCGAGTTTCTTTCAGATGAGATAAATCGGATTTGGGAGCAGGGAATCGTACCTGAAGAATGGAAGTTGGCGAAGGTCATACTAATCCCAAAGCCCGGTAAACCACCGAGCCTGGACAACCTCCGCCCAATCTCACTGACGTCATGTGTAGGGAAGGCGGCCGAGCACGCCATCCATAAAAGAATTGCCGAGTATATCGAGACCAACGACCTTTTCCCTCACAACATGATAGGTTTCAGGCCAGGCCTCTCCACTCAGGACGCCATGAAGCTTATCAAGATCCTTGGTTTGGACCTGGAGAAGGCCTTTGATAACATCCGTCACGAGTTCGTCCTCGACGCCATCTCCAAGCTCGACCTGGGCTCGTCCTTCCATGCCTTCGTCAGGTCTTTCTTGAGCAAACGATGCGCCATCCTCAAGGCTGGAGATTTGGAATCGGAGACAATGGAGCTGAGTAGAAGAGGCACCCCCCAGGGATCAGTCATCTCACCACTCCTCTTCAACATCGCAATGGTTGACCTCTCAAGGTATCTAGGTAAGGTCCAGGGCATCGGTCACACGATCTACGCGGATGACATCACTGTCTGGTGCGCGGGTGGCAGTGACGGACAAGTCGAAGCCGCTCTCCAGGAAGCTGTCGACACTACAGAGCGCTTTTTAACCAACACGGGACTCCGATGCTCCCCAAAGAAATCGGAGCTCCTTCTCTACAGCCCAAGTAGAAAGGGCCGCAAGCCACAGAACTGGAAACCTCCCACTGAAATTGACATTAATCTCTACACCACTTGCGGAGATCCCATTCCCAAAGTCGCGTCCATTCGAATCTTGGGAATGACACTCGAAGGGACAGGCACAAATAGCACCACCATTCACAAATTAGCAAAGAAGACGGATAGCGTCATCGGTCTAATCAGGCGGGTAGCTAACAGAAGGAGAGGCCTGAGCGAAGAGAATCTGTTAAGGCAAGTCCACGCTTTCTTGTTGTGCCATTTTACGTACGTAGCGGCCATGCATGTCTGGAAGAGGGCCGAGCGAGACAAACTAAATGCCATGATAAGGAGGGGGATCAAGAGCGCGCTCGGACTACCAAACTACACACGCACCGACCGACTCCTGCAGTTGGGTATTCATAATACCCTGGAAGAGATTGCAGAAGCACAAGAAAGGGCACAGATTCTCAGGCTCTCCGGCACCAGGGCGGGCAGACGACTCCTAACTGAGATGGGCGTCCCCCCGGCCACTGCCGAAGACGCCTACCAAGGCCTACCGAAAGAGCAGAAAGATAACATCATCATATCGCCCGCCCCGCGCAATATGCATCCCCAGCGCAACGTAGAAAGAAGGAAGGCCAGAGCGGTGGCGCTCCTACGCCGCGCAACAGAACTCCCTGGTGGCAGCTGCTTCGTTGACGCGGCCCAGTATGGCAACAGCGACAATTTCACGGTAGTGTCAATCAACCACAGGGGTTCGACCGTTAACGCGGCTTCGGTACGAAGCACGTCGCTGCGTGCGGCGGAGCAAGTGGCCATTGCCTTGGCCCTCCTGGATGACGGACATGCCAATATCTTCAGCGACTCCAGGGCAGCCATCCGCGCCTTCAGCGTTGGCGCCGTGTGTAAGGAAGCCTGTCGCATCCTCGACGGCAAAAGCATCACCACCCACACTCTCACGTGGTTCCCCGCTCACATGGGATCCATCACGGGAGGCCCCGCAAACCTCAACGAGCTGGCCCACTTCAAGGCGCGAGGTCTCACTTTCCGCGACCATGGAGAACTCCAACGCCGGCCCGCAGCGGTGGAGAGTAGAGATCAACCGACGACATATAACGAAATTGCGCAGCACTTTTATCTCGGCAGGAGAGAGTTTCCCCTTCCACAGAAGAAGTTAAATAGAGCGCAGGCATTGACCCTCAGATTACTGCAAACAGGCTCATATCCCAGCCCGGCTTTATTACACAAAATTTATCCCGACACCTATGCCACTAGTTCTTGCAGGCATTGCAATGACATCGCTAGCCTAGATCATATGCTCTGGCGTTGCCCCTCGTTACGAGGCACAGAAGAAATCAATGAATACAAGTGGCTCTCCGCTCTCAAGAGCCCTGATGCCGGGGTGCAACTATAGGCTGTCCAGGTGGCCCACGATGTGGCGGCCGGGCAAGGCCTGACTGTCCCAACGTGGGAGCGGCCCGCAGCGCGCTGAGTCGCGTACCTCAGGACCTTAATAAATTTTGCATCCATCCATCCATCCATACTTTTCCCACGCATTCTCACTAGGCTGCAACTTGGCTTAACGAAAAAGACGCTTCTTTTTGTTTTCAAGACGTTTGAGTGTGTTTGTGAACCAAGGGATTAGGGGGTTAGTTGTTATATTTATGCTTGGAATAAACCTGTCAACCAAACCTTCAATTTTTGTCTTAAACAAGTACCAGTTATCATGGATAGTTCTTTGATTAAAGACAGTCTGAAAAGGGGGTAAGAATGTGCGAAGTTCAATATTTATGGCAGTATAGTTTCCTTTGTCATGAAGTCGGATGGTACGTTTGCTAGTTGTCCGTGAAAATGATTTAATCGTGAAGTCGGCTTGTATGACTTGGTGATCGCTGACGCCTGGTAGATGCGTGATGGAATGAACGTATTCCGGATTATCCGATAATATTAGGTCGAAAATGTTAGCGCAGTTCTCAGTTACACGGGTTGGCTCCGATATAATTTGAACAAGATTAAAATTAAGGCAAACATCAACAAATTCGTTAGCATCTCTATTACCTGTGGTAGTTAGATTATGCCAATCAATACTCGCGAAATTGAAGTCTCCAAATAAAAGAGTACAGGTGTTTGGATACTTCGTTTTAATTTTATTTATTGCATTATTCAGTTTCGTGGGCAAATCAGGACTGCTAAGAGGCCTGTAGCAAACACCAATCAAAACGGACCGAGGTGAAGCGTGATAAGACCCATAACATTTCTATGTCTTATGAAATATTAGTGGTTCTACATGATAGTTCATGTCTGGTTGCAATCAGTACCCCCCCCCCCCCCTTCCTCTCTGGGTGATCCTTGCGGAAGACGCGGAAATTAGGCAAGTCGGCAAGGACTTCACTATCACAGATGTCGCTGTTTAGCCACGCTTCCGGCAAGATTAGTAGGTTGCTGGTGGAAGATAAGACGATATTTGAAACAATGTCGCGCTTTGAAATGAAGCTGCGCACGTTAGAGAAAATAGCTGACAATGAAAGTGCTTGTTGTTGAACATGCTTAGAATGGCCTGTCGATTGACAATGAGATGATTGCTATTTCATTTCTTTTATTGTTTGTGAAGCTTCATCGAATATGTAGCGTTTTGGACCAATGTGTAAAGCTTTGAAGCGCAGGGAGAACTTACCGGATATCGATCTGGCATAGGCTACAAGATTTTTGCGAGCGTTACGGACGGAAGCGGAAAGGTCTTCGTCAATGCTGTAGGTCGGGCCTTTAAGTTTATAACCACATGATAGAATGCCTTCTTTAGTTTTTGATGATGTGAATTTTACTATGATAGGCCTGGTACGATTAGGTGAGTGACGCCCGAGACGGTGAGCACGCTCTATTAAATTAGGGTCGATGTCCAAGCGTAGTTGTTGAGAGCAATGGGGAATGACAGTTCCTTCTGAGTCTGCAAAGGTTTCAGCGGGGTTAGTGTCCGGAACATAGTTCGCGAAATCCTTTCGCGAAATCCCAAAATATTACATCAACCTGACGCGGAGAGTTTATTTCATAGGCGAGGTCATGAACAAGCTCAACGAGTGGAGTAATCGTGGATAGACCTTTCCGAAATCCATGATGCTGGGGGTATATTATGCTGTGAACATCTAGATATACCAAACGATGTTTACAGACAAGATGCTCGAGAAGCTTGAAACAAGTATATGTAAGTGAAATGGGACGGAAATTTTTGCGGTCGTTAGTACTACCACCATTGTGTATCGGTGTGATCTTCGCGTGCTTCCAAGCATTGGGGAAGCAACCACTGGTTATTGAGGACTGGAAAATAATTATTAAATCCTTACTATTAAATAGAAATTCATTTGGTATTCCACTAGGTCCTGCGCTTTTCTTTTTATGGATTTTAAGGAGCAGGTTCTATACCCCTAGATCACTAATCGCTATTTCTTCTAGGGCAGGTGTGTCAGAAGCCGCATTAAAAGTACATATTCTATTCCTCATTATTCTATTCCTCAGTACTTATTATATTCGTCATTAAAAGTTCTACTTCTATCATCGTACGGGGAACACTGACCAAACAAGGCATTAAAACTTTCAGCACGTGCTGGTTGGTCCTCCTTATCGGCATTAAGACTGGTTGGTGCACTTGGGTTCATTTATCTCCAAACTTTTCTGGCGCTTCGCGTAAGAATTTTTTACCTTAACATTATAAAACTTACCTTTGGATTTTTTAACAAGACGCCTCAATTTCGAGCTCATAATGTGAATGGTTCTCTTCCCCTCAAGGCAAGGTTTCTTTGAGTGTGCTTTACATTTCCGTTTCAGCTGCCTTTTGGCATGGATCAATTCACGTATTACCCAAGGATCTTTCTTTGCTATATTTTTTAGGCGTGTTGGAATAAACATATGAATGAATTCAGTGACCACTTACGAGAAATAATCCCATAGTCTATTCTTACCTTCATTCGATTTTTGCAGAACTAATGCATCGAAGGAGCTTAAAAACATTTATAAAAGAGCGAAGTAATCGGCAGCCTCAAAATTCAAAACTGTATTTTTTTTAATAACTATGGAACTTCGCAGGCGTTGTATCTAACGACGAGATAGCCATCTTATGATAAGACATCCCCTTAATTATATCACAAGGTTTAACGGGTGCTTCCAGGGGCGATAATACAAATGCAAGGTCGAGAATAGACGAAGCAGCCTTAAAAACACGTGTGTATTGTGACACAATTTGGCGTAGGTTAAATCAAAAGGCCAGATCTAAAAAATGTTCACTATGTGCTACTTCGAGTCCTGTTATTTCATCTGAATCCCATTGAATACCTGATACGTAGAAATCACTTAGCAAAGTTATTGTTTCGTTATGGCACATATTAGGATCCGTAAGACATCTTAAATCTGTGAGAGTCGTAACAGGGGAACAGGGGGGTATGTACATAACTCCAATGTAAACAAGGAGATCATTGAATTAAATCTAAATCCGCCACAATTGCATGAGAACTTCATAAATTTGAAACCATGCATCTCTCTTAATCATAAATGCTACCCCGCCTCCTCTCAGGTCTCGATCTTCCCTATTAAGATGTAACTTTTCTGTGTAACTTCCACAACATGTTAAATCACATGTTGCGCATCACTGTGCAACCATGTCTCGGTGATTGCCAATATGTCAGGAATATGTTCCAGGATCAAACTTTCAACTAAATGGCTTTTATTGAACACGCTTTGAGCATTTATGTTTACGATTTTTAAGTCAACTGGTTTGGGTCTTACAGGTCATTGGTGGTTGAGCTTAGCAGATACATTGCACCGGACCTTTTCCTTCCAGGTGAATAGAGAATTCCTCATTAGCACTTTTTCCTGAACCAGTGTTACTTTCACTTCTTCCTTTCTTTCTTTCTTTCTTTCTTTCTTTCTTTCTTTCTTTCTTTCTTTCTTTCTTTCTTTCTTTCTTTCTTTCTTTCTTCGAGAGCTGAGATCCACAAGTTTCTTTGTATCTCAACAACTCGTTTAGAGAAGTCCTCACTAACGTTAGTGTGAGTGCCCTTTAGCTTGAAACAATTCTTCAATATTTTTATTTTGTCCGGGTAATCTGAAACTCCAATGATTACAGGGCGATCCTTGCCAGGAAATTTCTTTCCCGGTCTATGTATCAATTCTATAGAATTCAGTTTTTGGTTAAGAATGAACCTAAATATGTAATTTATTTTTCTCAGTATGTCGTTATTATTCTCGGGGTCTTCTTTTTTTTTACTCCTCTAATAATGTTATTTCGTCTACAGAGGTTTTTAATTAGGATGCAGTAAGAACTGCATCGGGGGGTTTTCTGAAAGGGCGTTCATGACATGAGAAGCGGGTCAGAGAGGCGACACCGAACGATGATGTGGAGACGGTGACCTGCAGTGAGATTCACGAAAATTCCCAGCCATATCAGTGGGATAGGGAGGAGAAAGGGACCGGTGATAAGAGGAGTGGTAAAACGTGCGCTGATTGCCTATTGGTGGATGGACGCTGGCACGTTCCATGAGAGCGTAGCCCCGTTGCTGATACTGTTGACGCCTTCGACAAAATGGGGAGATGTGTCCTCGATATTTAGTTTAGTAGAACTTGTTGTTGGGCGAGTTGGTAGATATTAGCGAACATTGTTTGACTGCGCGAGCAAACGAACCATAAAGACAGCGAGGGACAAGGACGGGCGCAGGACAAGGACTGCGAGGGACACGGACTGCGCCCGTCCTTGTCCCTCGCTGTCTTTGTGGTTCGTTTGCTCGCGCCGTCAAACAATGTTCGCGTGTCCTTGATAGCCAGAGATGAAGCAAATGGGCCTGGCATGACGTGGAATGTAGCGACGCTGCACATGCAGTAGCGGTGACAATAAAACCACTGCAGAATAGTGTACTGGTGTAGACAGAGGGGCACTACTGGCTGGAGAGAGCACCACAACGTCGGCATACGTTGGTATCTGATGAGTGCAGGGGCGTTCGAGCAAGGTAGACGCGCTGCGGATGTGATCTTTTGCCGAATGATGTCGCACAAGCTGGTCGGTGTAGAAGGGACGATACATTGCGGAGCGCAGGAAGAGCAGCGCCCGCGAAGCTTTTCACGGACGATGTCACGGATAAGCGTGCGCAAGTCCATAGTCGAAGGGAGACGACTGTCTGAGGCATCGGTGCATAGCCGAAGGGACAGGAGCTTCTCACGTCGCTGCCAATTAGTAATCACATCCTGGGTGGTAGCAGGGTTTGGCGTACCAAAGGCATTGACAGCGGCGGTGTTTATTCCTTTAATAATGTGGCGTATTCAGTTCCTCTGGGACGTGGTGGTGTTCACAAGCTTGCACAATGCAAGCACATCATGAGTGTATGAGGTGTACGATTCCCAAGCGAACGTGATGCGCTCACTGAGCTTCTTTTTCGCGGCCTCAGCGGAAACAACTGAAGGACTGAAAATCTCCTGAAGCTGTTGTGCGAACGTCGCCCAGTCAGGAAGATCTGGCTCGGTCATGGCTTCAAAACCCGGGTTTCGCGACAGCGGACAGGGGGAAGGGGACGTTCCGTAATTTCTGTGAATTGTCCTACTTGTTGAAGGTGCGTACTGCATCGTAGTGTTGGGGCCAGTCCTCGACGTCATCTCCGCGTAGATCAGCGAAGACGTCGGGGTCGCGCTGGCGGCTGTTGATAGTCACGACGGAAGGCTGCAATGGAGCAGCGGCCTCGGACGTGCCTGGATTCGCTAATGCTTTCAGAGTTTCTGGAAACCTCTTAACATAGCCATATGCAGGTCTTCATGCTGTAAGGGTTTCTGATATTAAAAGCGTCGTAGCGCATCATTATGCTAGATAATATGCATTGTTTTAAACAGTTCAGCAACCGAACAGCTCGCCTTTGGAATACCGCCAGTTTTGCAGCTAAGTTGTCTCAGGCTAGGATGTGGGTAAAAAATCGATGGGCACTTTGCTGAGCTAAACTGCGATACGCGAAAGCCTATCAATGACTGCCTCTGTAGCTGTTGTGTAAACTATTATGCCAGCGGACGCCGCCGTGGGTCACATGATTGATCGTCGCTTTTCTGCATCCACCACGGACTGCGCACAGACACTCATAAGCAAGTAAAGGCTTACACTTTAAAAATCTCACTGCCCTTCCACTCTGTGAAGAAGGATGACCAGCGCAGCAGTGTGTGTGGGCCCCTTAATTGCGAACTGTACCTCCGCCGTGGGTCTGCCCGGCATTGCACTATCCTCGCGATCGTCCGTCAATGTACGGACGTCAATGTACATGGACGTCAATGTGCGGACCACATCACACCAATCGTGTATAGATTTATCATCTGGCAAGAACTTGTCTAGCATAGCAGTACAACCGAAAGTGCGGTACCACAGCGGCCACAATGTTATGGTCATAGTGGTAACGAATGAAATAAAATGAAGACGTTAACAACGACTAATTTACGTGTCTTTATTCAATTATTGCAGCAATAATCATATCAATCAATATATTTGTCCATTCAAGCACCCAAATACAGATCCACTGGTTATCCTTCTTCATAAATGGAAGGGAGCTAAATCTTTTTCTATTTAAATTTTGTTTCGATTTCCCCATACTAAGGGGCAGTAGTGAAGACGTGAGTGCACATTTCTTTCATGTACATTTTGCGCTGTTAACAGCAGGAAGCAAAGTACAGCTGTCTCAGAAGCCTGACAGAAACAGAGTACTGGATCCATTGTAGCAAGCCAACTGATCATGCAACCTTAATGTGTACTATATTTATGTGCTCTGTCTAGCCGAAGTTGTTTACCAATAAATCAATCAATCAACCAATCAATCAATCAATCAATCAATCAATCAATCAATCAATCAATCAATCAATCAATCAAACAGTCAAAAATGTATTCGTGTATCAATGTACACGGAGGGGTAAAACGAAAAGCTGCCTATAAGGCAGCTTAACGAGTTCTCTCCCGCGTACGTTTGAGCAGCAACCATTTCCACGATTTAAAAAAGCAGCAACAAAAAATTATTCGTGTAGAAGCACTTCCCGCAAATAGTACAAATATAATAATGATATGAAGTATAAGACCAAAAAAGACGTGCATGCTGGCTTATACAATGTTGAGTTTGTGAGCCATGTTATACTCTACAAAAGCGATTATATAGGGGAGAAAACTACACAAAGGAACGAATCATACAAATAAAGTATGCTTAAGTTCTAGCATGGTTGCACCTTCTAACACAATACCACGATCATAAATGTAATGTAGCAGTTTTGGAATTGCACTTTCAGGCATCTGATCTCATAATTAGTACGGTGTAGTGGAACGTTCCAGCACTCCCATTTTTTTCGTGTTATCATGTATCGGTGATGTAAGTTTCGCAAGGCAATTTAGATCACAAAAGTGACGTCGTTTTTCTATTAGTACTCTACTGAGTCAATTATCTTAAACATTTTTCACATAAAATAAACCGTGTTTTTAAAACAGGAACTGCTGCAGTGTACCCCGGAACAGTATATATAACTCTATCTTGTTTTGGGCACGTGCGAGTTATCCTATATTACTTGAAGTTTCATCGCCCTATACAAGAAAGCAGTATTGTATATTAGGCAGAAAAAGTGAGTAATAAATCAACCTATTACTCGTGACAACCTTGTTATTGTGTAATCGGGCCACAAGTCCCAAAACATATGTTAAATGAATTTCACATCTAAGAAAATGACATTGCAGACTATAACTATTGGATTGTCAATTAAAAAGAATGTACACTCTGCAGGCACTTGCGGGCCCTTTGATCTAAATACAATTTCCTTGGTTTTCTTCACAATTATAGTTACTACATTACTTGACGCCTAGAGCACTAATTCTGAGAGAATTTCATTTCCTCGGTGGCACAGCGCCACATGATCACTATCCTGAATGAATCAGCTTGTATCGCCTGCATATATACAAATTTTCAATGCCAATGAATCTCTGTAATATTGTCACGTAGTGGTGACGTTGAAGAACGCAGTAGCACCACTGTGAACGACAAAACTAAATTTTATTGGGCGAACCTGTGCCCACAAAACAGGCTACACGATAGCGGCGAACACAGTCGGCGATCATCGAAAATCTGATCAGCGGGTCAAGCGCGTCGGCTTTTTACAACAGTCGTCGAATGTTCCAGACTAATCGTTGGGACCCGCGTGCCTTCCACAAAGTTCTACACGATTCGCGTCACGCGATGAAATCTGATAGCACAAGGTTCGGCGACAACAGACAACCGGATAGAAGCATCGATAACCTTCCAGAAACTTCGGATGCATGCAGGCGCGTCCCGCGCTGTGCGATAACATTTGTTAGGTGGCGAAACCTGGTCGCCCGATAAAGTTAAGTACGCGTGTCAATATCATTAAAGAACAAATTAAAGCCTTTTGACACTTGGGTTGATAGCATACGGCATTCGAAAATTTCATCCGACCATTGTACTTGGATCTATAGGCCACCAGTTCCCTTCGAGACCATTTTTTGCTAAACGATAACGCATTTGCGGTCATTATGCCAATCCCTGCGCTTCGGTGCTGACTTATAGTGGGAACAATTTTTGGCGTAGAGCACCAACGTCATTCCCAGGGCACCAGCGCCTGAGTGCCGCAAGCTGGTTTACATAGAAGTGTTGATTGTTGGGCTAGTTGGTCGTCCATATTGACACGTGTATTTATATTTATCGGGCGACCAGGTTTCACCGCCTAACAAATCTTATCGCACAGCGCGGGACGCGCTTGCAGGTATCCGAAGTTTCTGGAAAGTTATCGATGCTTCTATCCGCAGTCTGTTGTTGCCGAACCTTGTGTTATCTGATTTATTCGCCTGACGCGAAAGATGTAGAACTTTATGGAAGGCACGCGGGTCCCAACGATTAGTCTGGAACATTCGACGATTGTGTATAAAAGCCGACGCGCTTGAACCGCTGATCAGATTTTTCGACGATCGCCGACCGTGTTCGCCGCTATCGTTGTGCTATAAGTGTAGCCTGTTTTGTGGGCACAGGTTCGCCCAATAAAAGTTAGTTTTGTCTATCACAGTATTGCTACTGTGTTCTTCACGTCACCACCACGTGACAATATTTGAAGGAGTAACTTAGCGCAAATATAAACACGGAAACAAAAAAGACGGACAAGAACAAGCGCTACTCACCCCTATATAATGGAAGGAAGGATAGTATATATATATATATTGCGATGAGGTTTATTCTCGTTCACGACGTTGTGGAACGCTAGGCAAAACAAGGCACTGCAAGGGCTGTCCGAAGCACGGGGTCGCTCGAGATCACGGCACGGCCCTTCGTCTTCCTCTTCAGACGGCACATACACAGGGGCGCGTCTGCTTCATTACAATGCCCCGGGAGCTAAGCGTAGCCATCCTGGCGACTCAGGGCGCGGAGAAGATGAGCGGGTCGTAGTACGGTTTCAGGCGGTTGACATGTACTGTCTCTCGCCCACGACGACGCAGGTCTGGTGACACGGTGAGCGGCTCGACGATGTAGTTGACCGGTGAAGTGGCCTCGATTATACGGTATGGACCGTGATAACGCGCCAGGAGTTTGGAAGAAAGGCCAGGAATGTTGGCTGGTATCCAAAGCCACACAAGTGAACCAGGAACAAAGCTGGGCGGTGGTTGGTGAGCACGGTCATGTCTTGTCTTTTGACGTTCTTGAGTCTCACTAGTCAGGGCACGTGCCAGCTGACGGCAATCTTCAGCATATTTGGCGACTTCGGAAAGCGGAGTATACTCTGTAGCGTCAGGTTGGTACGGCAGTATGGTGTCCAAAGGGCATGATGGCTCACGGCCATACACAAGGAAAAAGGGGGAAAAGCCGGTGGTCGCTTGCGTCGCGGTGTTGTACGCGAACGTAACAAAGGGGAGTACGGTGTCCCAGTTGGAGTGGTCGGATGAAATATACATCCGCAACATGTCGCCAAGTGTGCGATTGAAGCGCTCGGTAAGACCGTTGGTTTGGGGATGGTACGCGGTCGATTTGCGATGAATTATCCTGCACTCAGCGAGGAGGGCTTGGATGCCCTCCGACAGGAAGACACGGCCCCTATCACTCAGTAATTCTCGGGGAGCACCGTGGCGAAGGACAAAATTGCGAAGGATGAAAAAACCAACGTCACGGGTGGTCGCTGCTGGCAGTGCTGCAGTCTCAGCGTAGCGAGTAAGGTGATCTACGCCGACAATAATCCACCGATTTCCACGCCCGCTGCATGGAAACGGGCCGTAGAGGTCGATGCCGACGCGGTCGAACGGACGAGACGGGCATGGCAGCGGCTGCAACGGTCCTGTGAAACGCTGTGTAGGTGTTTTGCTTTGTTGGCATGTAGTGCAAGACTGAATGTACTTTTGCACAAAGTTGTACATGCCTCTCCAATAATAGCGCTGACGCAACCTTGTGTAAGTTTTGAGGACGCCGGCATGAGCGCTTAGGGGGTCAGCGTGAAAAGACGCGCAGACGTCAGAGCGCATATGACGGGGTATAGCGAGGAGCCATTTGCGTCCGTCGGGCATGTAGTTTCGGCGATATAGAATGTTGTCCCGCACTGAGAAGTGGGTTGCTTGGCGACGCAGTGCTCGTGTCGAAGGGACATCAGACGGAGCAGCAAGGTAGTCGAGTAACATTGCAAGGGATGGGTCCTTGCGCTGCTCTGTGAGCATGTCAGGGATGGTGAACGGTGACAGGGTGGACGAGGAAGCTGACAACGACGCCAAATCAGGCGTCAGTGGGGAGCGAGAGAGCGCATCAGCGTCGGAGTGCTTGCGACCAGAGCGGTACATGACGCGGATGTCGTACTCTTGCAAGCGAAGCGCCCAACGTCCCAAGCGTCCAGACGGGTCTTTCAAGGAAGAAAGCCAACAAAGGGCATGGTGGTCAGTAACAACGGCGAAAGAACGGCCGTAAAGGTATGGGCGAAACTTGCTTAATGCCCAGATGATCGCTAGACACTCCTTTTCTGTGACGGAGTAGTTTAATTCTGCTTTCTTTAGAGTACGGCTCGCATAAGCGACGACGTATTCATCATAGCCAGCTTTCCGTTGCGCTAAGACCGCGCCAAGGCCAACTCCGCTGGCGTCAGTATGGACTTCCGTGGGAGCATCAGGGTCGTAGTGGCGAAGAATCGGTGGTGAGGTCAACAAGTGGCGCAATTGCTGAAATGCTGCATCACATTCAGGTGACCATGCTGCTATGCCGTTACTGGCGGAAAGTAAACTTGTCAAAGGCGCCATGATGGATGCGAAATTGCGTACGAAGCGACGAAAATAAGAACATAAGCCAATAAAACTTCGGAGGGTTTTGATAGACGTGGGCCTTGGGAACTCTGCAACAGCGCGGAGCTTGTCTGGATCCGGGAGGACGCCGTCTTTTGAGATAACGTGACCCAATATGGTTAGCTTGCTTGCAGCAAAGCGGCACTTTTTGAGGTTAAGCTGTAGACCGGCAGAGGCGAGACAGGTCAGAATGTCATGCAGGCGAGCGAGGTGCGTCGGAAAATCGGTTGAGAAGACGACGATGTCGTCGAGGTAACATAAACAGGTCTTCCATTTGTGGCCACGAAGGATGGTGTCGATCATACGCTCAAAAGTAGCAGGCGCGTTGCACAACCCGAAGGGCATGACGTTAAATTCGTAGAGGCCATCGGGTGTAACGAATGCGGTTTTCGGACGGTCAGGCTTGGCCATGGGAACTTGCCAGTACCCGGAGCGCAGATCCAAGGAACTGAAGTATTCTGCGCCTTGTAAACAGTCGAGAGCGTCATCGATTCGAGGCAGAGGATAAACGTCTTTCCTCGTTATCTTGTTTAGGCGTCTGTAGTCGACACAAAAGCGAATGGAGCCATCTTTTTTCCTCACCAATACGACAGGTGAAGACCAAGGACTTTGAGAGGGACGGATGACTTTACGTTGGAGCATGTCGTCCACGTGCTCCGTGATGATTCGGCGCTCTTCGGCAGAGACACGATACGGGCGCTGTCGCAAGGGGGAGTGGGAACCAGTGTCGATGATGTGAGAAACACCGGTGGCACGGCCCAGTGACGTCTGATGACAGTCGAAAGAAGAGACAAACTTGTGAAGGAGAGCGAGAAGTTGGCGGCGATGAGATGGGGAAAGTGCAGGGTCGATGGCCTTGTCAAAACCCACTGAAGGTGATGAGCCGGAGACCGAAGCGATGGCGTCAAGGTGACGGAGGGAGGCGGCAGGAACATCGAAGTCGTCGACGTAGTCGACCGCTTGAAAGTATCCTACCGTCTCTCCACGCAGTAGGCTGATCGGGTAATGGTAGTAGTTGGTGACCAGCATCACAGTTGAGCCAGAGGTTACAGTAAGCACGGCAAACGGAAGAACAATGCCCTTGCGTTGAGCAAACACATCGGACGGCGTGAACACTACGGTGGCGTCAGATGCGGAATCAGACGACAAGACAACAGCCATCGACGACTCAGGAGGTACGGTTGTGTCGGCATCAACAGTGAGTTTGTCGGCAATGTGAGGAGAGCTGGTCGGCAGTGATTCACATAGTGGTAAAAGCGACACTTCTGCACGTGAACAGTCAATGACAGCATGATGACGTGACAGGAAATCCCAACCAATGATGAGGTCGTGAGAGCACGATGGTAGCACGAAACACTCGATTATGTACAGAACGTCGTTGATGACGACACGGGCCGTGCATACAGCTGAAGGGTGGATTCGCTGCGCGCTGGCAGTGGCGAGCACCAGGCCAGAGCGAGCTGTAGTCACTTTTCGTAGCTTGCGGCAAAGGCCCTCGTGAATGACGGAAACGGCTGCTCCGGTATCGACTAGTGCCACTGCTGGTACTCCCTCTACAAAAACGGTAATTACATTTTGCGGCGAAGATTGAGGTCTTGAGAAAATCGACGTATTTGCAGTTCTTGCCTCAGGAACTGCAGCAGTCAGTTTCCCTCTTCAGTGGGAACTCGACGACGCAGGGGCGAAATCGAACGCCGACGAGGGGAAGGGGAACGCCGAGTTTCCAACCGGCGATCAGTGTCGAGACGTCGCGGTGATAATGGAGGCGTGGCGGCGTATTGTGGTGCGTAGCGGGGCCTGTCAAAGCTGGTACACGCAGTTGAGGCGCGGCGGCGACAGAAGCGTGCCACATGGCCAGCAATGCCGCAGGCGAAGCAGATAGGCCGGTTGTCTTGAGTGCGCCACGTCTCGGTGGGACGAAAAAAGTGTGGTGACGGTCGGGCAACTTGAAAGGAAGCCGGATTCATGGGCGATGGAAAGGAAGCGGTCTGCGCAGGTGGCCGTGCAACCACGGCTGCATAACTGAGCGGCAGCGATGTAGGGTGGTTGGCAAAGTTGGTATGGGCCAGCGGCACACTCATAGGGTTGGGTGGGGGGGTTGTAGGAGCTGCAGGAAGCGCTTCAGATATGTGATTTCGGATGGCTTCCTGCAGCGTTGGAGGCAAAGCTGCCGTAGGTGCGTCACTGTGAGGCAGCAGCGAGAGCTGCCTGGCCACCTCTTCACGGATAAAATCTTTGATATGCTGCGAGAGGGTCGAGTTGGTGAATTCGGTAGAAACCGCGATGCTGGAGACGGAATCGGCGTGCTGGATGTTCTGGCGGGCGATGGAACGTTGGCGGCGCAGCTCGTCAAAGCTCTGGCAGAGGTTAATGAGGACGGATACGCTAGTTGGGCCTTTGGCCAGCAACATCTGGAATGCGCTGTCCTCGATGCCCTTGAGGATGTGTTTGATCTTGTCATCCTCTGACATGCTGGGATTGACCCGCTTGCACAAATCGAGAACATCCTCGATGTAGCTGGGGAATGTTTCTCCAGGCTGCTGTGCGCGCTGGCGTAGACGCTGTTCAGCGCGTAGCGTACGCACAGCTGGGCGATCAAACACTTCTGCAAACAGAGTCTTAAAGGCGGACCAGCTTGTAAAGTCTGATTCGTGGTTGAAGAACCAAAGTTTGGCTACGTCGGCGAGGTAGAACGGCACGTTGGTCAGCTTAGACTGGTCATCCCATCGGTTATGGGCACTTACACGTTCGTACGATGAGAGCCAGTCTTCCACGTCGTGTTCGGCGGTCCCACTGAAAATGGGTGGGTCGCGCTGACGAGGGACGCCGGCGCAGATGACAGTGGCAGCCGGTGGGGCGGGCAACGAGGTGGCGGGATCAGGCATAGTGCAAGGCGATCTTGTTGGCAGGGTTCGAGTGCGGAGCTCCAGGACGAGGCGAAGGATCTCAGCAACCTCCACCAAATGCGATGAGGTTTATTCTCGTTCACGACGTTGTGGAACGCTAGGCAAAACAAGGCACTGCAAGGGCTGTCCGAAGCACGGGGTCGCTCGAGATCACGGCACGGCCCTTCGTCTTCCTCTTCAGACGGCACATACACAGGGGCGCGTCTGCTTCATTACAATATATATATATTGTAGCGGGTAATATGCATGTGGCACTGTAGTTGTAGTGGGTAATATGCATGTGGCACTGTGCGGACTGCCACCGCTGCGGCGCGAGACACGAGCGCGGGTTGTTGGTACGAAGCGCTAGGACTCGTATCTAGAGCTACCTGCGATCCCTCGAACGAGCTACATAAACCCCACTTCATTTGGTGGAGGTGCGGGGTAACCTCAAAAACTGGAACTCCGAAGCCGGACGCTACCGACTGCTGCGACCATGCCTGACGAAACCACCCAGGAAGATGCACCCCAGCCTCCGACGGTCATCGTTTCCGGTGCATTGCGCCAGCGTGATCCTGCCATCTTTAGCGGCACCGATGATCATGACGTGGAGGATTGGTTGTCATCTTACGAAAGGGTGAGCCAGCATAACAAGTGGGACGACGTCACAAAGTTGCACAATGTGCTGTTTTACTTAACCGGCGTCGCGAACCTCTGGTTCCGAAACCACGAACACGATTTCACAACGTGGAGCAGATTCAAGACAAGTTTCACAGAAGTGTTCGGGCGCCCCGCTGTGCGCAAGCTTCGCGCAGAACAACGCTTACGGGGGCGCGCGCAACATCACGGTGAAACGTTCACAAGTTACATCGAAGATGTCATTGACCTGTGTAAGCGCGTGAATCCGTCAATGGCGGAACAGGACAAGATCAAACACATTATGAAAGGCATTGATGAGGACGCATTTCAAATGTTGCTAGCGAAGGATCCGCGTACGGTGGCCGAAGTTATCAACTTGTGCCAAAGTTTTGACGAGCTACGGAAACAACGCATCTTAGCTCGGCGCCCACCGCCTACGGAAGATTCGTTAGCAGCATTGGTTATTGGCGACAACCACGCAACTTTGCTGACGCAAATAAAAGAATTTGTGCGCGAGGAGGTCGCGCGACAGCTCTCGATTTTGCCGACCACGGAGAAGCCTTCTCAATATTTGGCTCCAGCGATCCGACAGGTAATTCAAGAGCAAGTGACCGAAGCTCTTCCACCTCCGTGTCAGCCGGCTCCCGTGGCCGCGCCTCTGACGTATGCTGAAGCCGCTGCACGGGCGCCTCGTCTGCCGGGATTCTCTCCTCCGCCTTCAGCGCCTCTCCAGCCGGTGTTCTCTCATCCGCCCTCGCCTCGCCAGCAGGTCGCTCCCTTTTTCAGCGCACAGCAGCAAGGCACAAATCCTTGGCGTACTCCTGACAACCGCCCAATATGCTATGCCTGCGGTACACCGGGACATGTAGCGCGCTTCTGCCGCCGGCGCTTGCCGGCCTTCGTGGGCACCGCGCGACCACCCAGCTCCGGATTCCGACCATACCGTATGCCTCAGCGACCACCATCGGAAGTCTACGCTGCTGATGACATACCAGCACCGCAGTCACAGCTCTACAATACTCGTCGCTCGCCTTCCCCTCGTCGGCGCTCACTCTCACCCATGCGTCGTAGGCCCAGTGCCAGTACTACTGAGGCGGAAAACTGATTTCCGCAGTTCCTGAGGCACGAACTGCGTCATCGTCGGAACATCAAAGTCCTCGTTTTTCCCCCGCTAACGTTATTGAAGTGTCTGTTGATAGCATCAAATGTCTTGCCCTCGTCGATACAGGTGCTGCTGTATCTGTGATTAGTGAGAAACTTTGCCGTAAATTACGGAAAGTGACCATGATGCCTTCGGTATTATTGCTTAGAACAGCAAGTGCACAGCAAGTTCAGCCAGTCGCTATGTGCACTGCCAGGGTGTTGATTCGAGACATTTTGTATCCGATTGATTTCTTTGTGCTAACTTGTTGCTCCCACGATGTGATTCTCGGTTGGGATTTTCTGTCGCGCCATCACGCCGTCATTGACTGTGCACGTGCTGAGGTTCAGTTCTCCGTTCTGTGCGATATGCCATCTCACGACGTTATAGTTCATGATGTTACCAGGATCTGTGTAGCTTCCGATACTGACCTTCCCCCTCACAGCGCGGTATTTGTCCCTCTTTCATGCGCATCGCTTGCCGAAGAGACGGTCATGTTTTCACCCGCTGCCGTCTTCATTCGCCGCCAGCCTATATTGTTGCCTTTCGCTCTCCTCACGGTGCACCATGGGGCTGCAGAAATACTGATTTCTAACCCAAATTCGTACACTTTGGCTTTGCACTGTGGCGAGACTATTGGTACCATCCAGACTGTGGACGCTGACGTTATTGTGCATTTCCCTGTTCCCGACGACGTGGATACTGCCAACGTAACAGCACTGGCACCCCATGTGCCATCTAACCGAGTACCACCGGATGTTTTTTGTCGCTCTATTGCCGCTGACCTCGAGCCGACACAACGTGAGCGGCTTATTACTCTTTTAAATGATTTTCACGCCTCTTTTGACTGCAGCCAAGCATCATTAGGCCGCACAAGTACCGTCTCTCACCACATTGATACGGGACATCACGCACCATTACGCCAGCGTCCGTACCGCGTGTCATCCACCGAGCGTCGTGTCATCGCCGAGCAAGTTGAAGACATGCTTGAACGTGGTGTTATCAAGCCATCCTGCAGCCCTTGGTCATCTCCTGTAGTACTCCTTAAGAAAAAAGATGGCTCGATTCGTTTCTGTGTGGACTATCGTCGCCTCAACAAGATTACACGAAAAGATGTCTATCCTCTACCGCGCATAGATGACGCCTTAGATTTTCTTCATGGTGCCGAATTCTTTTCTTCTTTGGACTTGCGATCGGGCTATTGGCAAGTGCCAGTGGATGAAACCGACCGCTCCAAGACAGCTTTTATTACGCCTGATGGCCTGTATGAGTTTACCGTAATGCCATTCGGGCTCTGCAATGCACCCGTGACATTCGAAAGGATGATGGACAATCTTCTACGAGGCCTCAAATGGAAGACATGCTTATGTTATTTAGACGACGTGGTAGTTTTCTCCCCTGATTTCACCACTCACCTCTCTCGTCTACGCGAAGTCCTTACTTGCCTTACCACCGCCGGCCTTCAACTTAACTTGAAAAAGTGCCGCTTCAGAGCCCGCCAGCTGACCATACTTGGCCATGTCGTGTCCAAAGACGGCGTCCTTCCCGACCCTGACAAACTTCGTGCTGTCGCAGAATTTCCGCGGCCGACTACGGTGAAAGAGCTCCGCAGTTTCGTCGGTCTTTGCTCTTATTTTCGCCGCTTTGTGCGCAATTTTGCCTGCATCATCGCTCCCCTGACGAAGCTCCTGGCTGGCTCTGGTGACCTTCGCGACTGGACTCCGGCGTGTGACCAAGCCTTCACCACTTTGCGTCGTCGGCTTACCTCACCGCCTGTTCTACGCCACTACGACCCGAGTGCACCGACTGAAGTTCATACCGACGCCAGCGGCGTTGGTCTTGGGGCCGTCCTTGCACAACGGAAGCCTGGCTTTGCAGAATATGTGGTTGCATATGCGAGTCGTGCTCTCACGAAGGCAGAATCCAATTATTCTGTCACGGAAAAAGAATGTTTAGCTATTGTTTGGGCCTTAAACAAATTTCGCCCTTACTTGTATGGCCGTCCGTTCGACGTTGTGACAGACCACCACGCGCTCTGCTGGCTTGCGTCACTGAAAGACCCGTCGGGGCGTCTTGGACGTTGGGCTCTTCGGATCCAAGAATTTGACATTCGCGTCATTTATCGATCCGGGCGCCAACATTCTGATGCAGATGCGCTCTCCCGTGCGCCCATGCGATCAGACGAAAGGCCACCTTCATCCACAGAGTGCCCGGTTGCTACGCTTGCTGTTACTGACATGCCGTCTGAACAGAGAAAAGATCCGTGGATTGTTTCTCTTATTGACATTCTCAGCAGTTCTTCAACGTCTACATGCCCTCGAGCCATTCGTCGCCAAGCCACCCACTTCGTGCTACGGGACGCCATCTTGTACCGCCGAAACTATCAGCCCGACGGTCGCAAATGGCTACTAGTCATCCCTCGCCATTTGCGTTCCGACGTATGCACGTATTTCCATGCAGACCCACAACAAGCTCATGCTGGCGTCCTGAAAACCTACGAGCGGCTCCGCCAGCGGTACTACTGGCGCGGCATGTATTCTTATGTCCGCAAATACATTCGGTCATGTGCAGCCTGTCAGCAACGCAAGACATCTTCTCATACGACAGGCCCTCTGCAACCTTTACCGTGTCCTGCACGTCCTTTTGATCGGGTTGGCATCGACCTTTATGGGCCTCTTCCATGCAGTGCTACCGGAAATCGTTGGATAATTGTCGCAGTAGACCACCTGACAAGATATGCTGAGACTGCTGCACTTGCTTCGGCTGCTGCTCGCGACGTCGCCGCATTCATCTTACGGCATTTCGTCTTACGGCACGGCGCACCGCGAGAACTGCTCAGTGACCGAGGCCGTGTCTTCTTGTCCGAAGTTATTAATGAGCTACTCGCCGCGTGCCGCACTATTCACCGCACCACTACGGCGTATCACCCACAAACTAACGGTCTAACGGAACGATTCAACCGCACCCTTGGGGACATGCTCACCATGTATGTTGCGTCGGATCATTCCAATTGGGACGATGTCCTCCCTTTTGTGACGTACGCATACAATACCGCCGTTCAGGCTACCACAGGCTTCTCACCCTTTTTCCTTCTTTATGGGCGTGAACCATCCACTACCCTCGACACCGTACTACCATATCACCCGGATGCCTCTGAATTCACCCCTCTTTCCGAAGTTGCTCGCCATGCTGAAGAGTGCCGCCAACTGGCTCGCTCGTTCACGTCGGATACCCAAGGAATCCGCAAAGATCGTCACGACAACGATCAGCCCACACAGTCCTTCGCCGTGGACTCTCACGTCTGGCTTCGGCTGCCCTTCCAAGCTCCAGGCCTTAGCCCAAAGCTTGCCCCGAAATATCAAGGTCCGTACCGGATCGTCGCGTGTACTTCGCCTGTGAATTATGTGGTCGAACCGGTGACGCCATCTTCGGACAAACGCCGCCGTGGCCGCGAGACTGTTCACGTCAGCCGCCTGAAGCCGTACCACGACCCCCTTATCGTATCATCGCCTTAGGTCGCCAGGATGGCTCCTCTTCGCCCCGGGGGAAGTTGTAGCGGGTAATATGCATGTGGCACTGTAGTTGTAGTGGGTAATATGCATGTGGCACTGTGCGGACTGCCACCGCTGCGGCGCGAGACACGAGCGCGGGTTGTTGGTACGAAGCGCTAGGACTCGTATCTAGAGCTACCTGCGATCCCTCGAACGAGCTACATAAACCCCACTTCAATATATATATATATATATATATATATATATATATATATATATATATATATATATATATATATATATATATATATTGACACGTGTAGTTGTGTATCGTTATCAGACGACCACGTTTCACCGCCTAACAATTGTTATCGCACAGCGCAGGAGGCGCATGCATATATCGGAAGTTTCTGGAATGTAATCGATGGCTCCATCCGCTGTCTGTGACCAAACGTTGTGTAATCGAATTACATGTGTGCGCGACGCGAATAATGTAGAACATTGTGGAAGGCACGCGGGTCCAAGCGATTACTCTGGAACATTCGACGACTAATGTATAAAAGCCGACGCGCTTCACCCGCAGTTCAGATTTTGACGATCGCAGGCTGTGTTCGCCGTTGCCGCCGTTAAGCGTAGCCTGTTTTTGTGGGCACAAGCTCGCCCAATAAAAGTTAGTTTCATCTTACACAGTATTTCTACTGTGTTCTTTATACGTCACTACCACGTGAAAATATCCTCTTGTCACGCATGCGCCTACCAAGCAGAAGAGAAACAGGTACATGCACATCAAAGACGGTTGTGTAAGAGGGTAAATTCGGCATCTAGTTTTGATAGAAGGCTCACTTACACGCCGATCTCTATTCTTCTTGATAAAGAAGGCCTCAAGAGCAAACGTGGAAGAGGCGTTGCCGCTCCTGCCCAGAATAGTAGTTGCAGAAAATCGAGCGTCACAACCAACCGCGCTAGCATGAGCCACCAAATGTGCGTCCTTATCCTCTTTTCTCTTTAGCTTTTGCGCATGTTGCCTTAAACGGTCGATCACACAACGCTCGGTTTTTCCATTGTAGAGCTACCCACAAGGGTGCAAGGGAATTGCATAAACAATTCCTCTAGAGCACTCAACAAATGGCTTCTCATGCCTCGTGCGGCGGCCGCGCCTGCTCTCGCAGCAAACTCGAGAACACAGCTTCGAACGCTTGTTGGGCGCAGAAAAAAACCAGAGGAATACCATCACGGTTAGCAGCATTTTTAAGGTTGTGTGAAACCTTGTGTGCGCAGGGAATAACCTTGTCTTCCCTTCGGTCGTTTGACCTCTGCTCTCGCCCTTCATGCTCCAAGCTTTACTTTTTGCACAAGAGACTCTAGCGTTGATGGCCGTCAAAGGGAAACCAGCTGCCAAAAGGCGTCCGACTTGGTTCGTAAAACTAGACCGCATTTGGTGTACGCACGATTTCCGTAAAGCCGATTCCAACCAAAGACTACCAACTGTGCTTTTCACCACCTTAGAGTTTGCGGGATCGTACGGCAGCAATTGCTTCATGGCTCGTGTTCGATAGGACAAGGAGACGTGGCCAGGTGTGTGGGTTTATTGACCGCTTGCCTCCACCCAAAAAGATCACGTTCTAATGACGCCTGCGGCAGACAGGATGTTCCGCCTTGTTGCTTTGGCTAACACTCCCAGGGCTCTACTACAAAATTTACATACCCAAGAAAGTGGATGGGCAAGCGCCACCGCGGTTGCTCAATTGGTAGAGCATCGCACACGAAATTACAAGGTTTTCGGATCGTTCCCCACCTGCAGGACGTCGTTTTTTGATCCACTTTCATTTGCATACACTTACCGCCTATTTATTTCATTTACTATGTTCAAATAATTTTCCCTGTGTTGTCCTTTGTGTCAGTGCTCGCTGGCTTCTTATGATATTACTAATAAAAATCGGGCACCTCGGTTAACATCCTTGTTCTCGTTTATTACTTATCGAGGGTCTAGAATCCGGGAGCATCGATGCCTTCTGGTAGCATGTCTGGTTTTATTGACCGGCTGCCTTCACCCAAAAAGATCACGTACTTGTGATGCTTGTGCCAGAAAGGATGTTCCACATCCACCGCCAAGGTCTGTGAGTGGTGGCGCTTGCTAACATTCCCCGTGCTCTACTAGGAAACACAAATACCCAAGAAAGTGAATAATCAAGTGCCGCCGTGGTAGATCAATTGCTAGAGCGTCGCACCCGATTCGGGAAGGCTATGGGATCGTTTCCAACCTGCGGCAAGTCGTTTTCTCATCAACTTTCATTTCCATTATTAATTGCTTCATTATTTCGTACCTTAAGCACGACTAAGTGCTCCTATGTTATCCTTCGTATCAGTATTTGTTGGCTTCTTATGATAATACTAATGAAAGCCGGGCCCTTCGGTTAATTGTGTGGGTTGAATGCCCGGTTGCGTCACCCAAAAAGATCACCTTGACGCCTGCGGCAGAAAGGGTGTTCCACATCAGCCGCCAAGGTCTGTGAGTGCTGGCGCTTGCTAAGACTCCCAGTGCTCTTCGAGGAAACATACATACCCAACAAAGTGGTGGGGAAGCGACGCCGTGGTAGCTCAATTGGTAGAGGCATGTCATCATAATCATCAGCCTGGGTACGCCGACATCAGGGCAAAGGCCTCTCCCATACGTCTGCCACGGTTATCTACTAATTGTGGCCATGCTATCCCTGCAAACTTCTTAATCTCATCCGCACCACTAACTTTCTGCCACCTCCTGCTACGCTTCCCTTCCCTCGGAATCCAGTGCGTAACGCCTAATGACCATCGGTTGTCTTCCCCCCTCATTACATGTCCTGCCCATGCCCATTTCTTTTTCTTGATTTCAACTAAGAAATCATTAACTCGCGTTTGTTTCCTTACCCAATCTGCTCTCTTCTTATCCGCTTAACGTTACACCCATCATTCTACTTTCCATAGCTCGTTGCGTCGTCCTCAATTTAAGTAGAACCCATTTCGTAAGCCTCCGGGTTTCTACCCCGTACGTGATTACTGGTAAGACTCAGTTGTGGTACACTTTTCTTTTTAGGTGTAATGGCAACCTGCTGTTCATGATCTGAGAATGCCGGCCAAACGCACCCCAGCCCATTCTTATTCTTCTGATTATTTCAGTCTCATGATCTGGATCCGTGGTCACTTCCTTCCCTAAGTTGATGTATTCCTTTACCACTTCCAGTGCCACGCTACCTATAGTAAACTGCTATTTTCTTTAGAGACTGTTAATCGTTACTTTGGTTTTGCGCAGATTTATCTTTAGACCCACCCATCTGCTTTGCCTCTCCAGGTCAGTGAGCATGCATTGCAATTTGTCCCATGAGTTACTAAGCAACGCAATATCATGAGCAAATCGCAAGGTGCTAAGGTATTCTCCATTAACTCTTATCCCCAATTCTTCCCAATCCAGGTCTCTGAATACGTTCTGGAAACACTCTGTGAATAGCATTGGAGAGATCGTATCTTCCTGCCGGACGCCTTTGTTTATTGGGATTTTGTTGCTTTCTTTATGGAGGACAACGGTGGCTGTGGAGCCGCTATAGATATATTTCAGTATTTTTACATAGGGCTCGTCTACAGCCTGTTTCCGTAATGACTGCATGACTGCTGAGGTTTCAAATGAATCATACGCTTTCTCGTAATCAATAAAAGCTATATGTATATGTTGGTTATATTCCTCACGTTTCTCCATCACCGGATTGATAGTGTGAATATGGTCTCTTGTTGAGTAGCCTTTACCGAATCCTTCCTGGTCCTTTGTTTGACAGAAGTCTACGGTGTTCCTGATTACAGTTGCGACTACCTTAGTAAATACTTTGTAGGCAGGGGATAGTAAGCTGATCAATCTATAATTTTTTAGGTCTTTAGCGTCCCTTTTCCTATGGACTTGGAATTTGTTAACGTTCTTCCAAGATTCCGGTACGCTCGAGGTCATGAGGCATTGAGTATGCAGGGCGGCCAGTTTTTCTAGAACAATCTGCCCGCCATCATTCAACAAATAAATTAGTAGAGCATCGCACGCGAAATACGAAGTTTATTGGATCGTTCCCGACCTGCGGCAAGTCGTTTCTTCACCAACATTTATTTCCAATAATTTATGGCTTCTTTTTTTCAATAATTGAGCACAAATAATTTCCCTCTATATTATCCTTGGTGTCAGTGTTCGTTGGCTTCTTATCATTTTACTAATATAAATCGAACCCCTCGGTTAACTCCACTTCCTTCTCGTTTATTATATTATGAGGGTATGGAATACGGTAACATTGATGCCATCAGGCAGCATGTGTGACCGGTCTCCTTCGCCCGGTTTGACCGGTTCCCTTTACCAAAAAAGATCACGTTCCCGTGACGCCTGTGGCAGAAAGGATGTTCCGCATCCGCCCTCAAGGTCTGTGGGTGGTGGAGCTGGCTAACACTCCCAGGGCTCTACTAGAAACTATACATTCCCAAGAAAGTGGTTGAGGAAGCGGCGCCGCGGTAGTTCATTTGCTAGAGCATCGCACGCGAAATGCGAAGGTTGTGGAATTCATCCCCGCCGGCGGCACGTTGTTTTTTTCATCCACTTTCATTTCCAAGAATGTATGGCTTGTTTATTTCATTTCTTAGGCCCAACTAATTTCCCCTATGTTATCCTTAGTGTCAGTGTTTATTGGCCTATTATGATATCACTCCGTTATACGAGGAGGGTATGTTCAAGCCAAACACGTTAGCCTGCGTGTCCTGTACAGGTAACTACATGTTGCGCTTTCTGGGCAGCAAATAGGCGTTGTACGTGATCGAATGATGAGTAAAAATCTGCTAGCTTCGTTTTGAACAAGCTAGTGTTTTATTAGGTTAATTCTATGATATCTAGATATCCCAAATGCTCAAGTTAGGCTCTGAGGCAAGACGGTCGCTGTTGTGTTCTGTTGTTAAGGGATTACCTGGTGTGGCCAATAACTACAAGCAAGTCTTATAATAAAGTGGCGCAGTCGCACGAATTAGGCGAATGCAATATTGTTCGTTGTTGTGTAAAATTAGACGATTTCTAGAAATGTGAGTGATTGGTTGATTAGTCATATTTCTATGTTAGACAAAAAAATTATCATGGTCTACGGGCGCTATAGCCTAAACCTATTCCAATCTGTTTTTATTCCAAACTCCTGACGTCGCGCAAACACCGGCCAATGTCCCGCAGCGTTGTCTTAATAACCCAATCAGACGCTCACCTCGTTTGTTGTAGGTCATTTTTGTTTGCTTTAAAAACGAATAACGTTGCCTGCATTGAGCGGTTTTTCTTACCTAATTGGGTGACAAGCAGCGAGGAGCACGCTCAAGTGGAGAGGGTTTAGACGGGGTCGAGCCAGCGCAGCCAAAATAGATAACCGGATGAGGAGAGTGGTGCCGGCGTCTACCATTGGTCCGCTACACGTTGCTTGCGGTGGTTGGTCGAAAATCGTGGTGGTTGGTCGAAAAATCGTGGAGGCGTGCAACGCAAAGTTAGGAATACCGCTAAAACAGATCCTCTGCAAAGTAGAGTTCGCAGAGGGATGCCGTATATGTGCTGAATGGGCTCCATAACGTTATTGGGACACGCAAAAAGCTTTATTATACGCAAATAAACCCATGCTTCCAGGCAGGTGCGAGTAGCCAGTGCCTGAGTGATCTGAGACAGCGCTTGTCTTCTGCGACCTTTTTCGCCCTCGTCTATGTATGCGCAGTAAGTGATGGTTGATACCTGAGCGTTCGACGGGCAGTCATCTTCTAATCATTTCGGAACACGCAGTCTCCGGTTATTAAGAAGAAAGATCATTTTTATTCAGCATAATTATGCATCTTTGATGCGTACACGTCACTTTGACGTGGTGAGCGTTCGCGGTTTTCTGGCGTCGCGTGACAGACCGGCGAAGTGGGCGCAACCCGAAAACGTTTCATCAGTAGCAAATGGCTAATGTAAAAAAAAAGCACCGAATCAGAAATAATACTTTTTTGTTCGGCCTAACCATGCATAGTCACTGTGCATATACCATGTCAGATGAGGCGTTTTCGGGGTTTTCGTGATATCGATTGACAGTCAGGTTTTGTGTGGGTGGCGCGAAAATCTTTCGACCAATCGAGAAGGGATGATTGTAGAGTTGTAATAGCTTTGCGTTATAACGCCGTAGATGGCATTTTAAAACTTGCGGAGCATGTTTAGAAACACATTATAAAGTCACCTCTATAGCGTCGTTTCTTCATGGATTCTTTTTTCGGGCTCTGAAAAAAAGTCAACATACTAAAGAGAGACAAACATGGCGTACCTACGCGTTCGCGCACTTAGCTTGCAGCACTAGCAATCATGCATCAAAATAATGAATCCCCTATGGCTCTTTGCTGTTCAGCGTCGGCCCATCTCTTAATGGGCTGTAGAGGATTTCGATTTTTACAACGAATGAGCTGACGCACGCTGGACATCGTGGCTGACCACTGTCTTCCTTTACAATTCCGGGCTTCTTTTTTTCGAAATACTACGGAGAGCTCTGAAATGCAGGCGCTGAAGCGCACTGTGAGGCTATTTTTGCCCGGTTATGCTAACCAGTGACGTCATTCTTTTAGCTTAGTGCCATACAAATACTGAGATAACTTTATCTAATGTCTTTTTGCGTACTGTTGTGTAACGGAACAGTCTGAACGCTAATATGGCCGAGCAAAACAAATTAGACCTATTAAAATGTATTTTGTGTTATTTAATGCCTTTGCAAGCTACCTATATGATATGGTTAGTGCAACCTCAAATGTATAGCAATAATATTTGGGTTAGTGTAGTTGTGCTTCATTTTTTTGCATTCTGGTACATGAGTTGCAGGACTCTATGATGACTCCTATAGTGTTGGTATTTGGAATACAAAATACATAAATAAATAGATAAATACCTAATAAGTAACTGCTACCGCTTGTAAGCGCCTTAATAACGATTCCAACAGGCACACTTCGGCGCGTATTGATGCGCACTGCAGAGCAGCGCTATGCCGCACCTTGATGACGTAGACCTTGGCGAACTGCTTCCCTCGGTCGTCCCAGACGTCCGGCTCGAGGAGCTCGACGCCGTACGTCTTCTGCAAGGAGCAGAGGCTGGCCGTGGGCTGCAGTGTCACGTTGACGAGTGCCGCGGAGCGCAGCACAGCCATCATGTCTCGCCGTGTGGTGAGCGCCCGGTACGGGCTGCTCGACATCACCGTCAGCAGGAGCTGGTCCCCGCTGGCAGTGATCAGTGCCTTGACGCGACCCAGTGCCATGTCCAGCACCGTCTCACCGTTTACCTTGAGCACGAAATCAAGCACAAGCAGCTGAGACTTGTCCGCTGGACTTTCTGGTCGCACGTCCTGCGCAAGAAATCGCTAAACTCAAACAGGGCCGCCGCTATTCGGCTAGAATTTGTCCCAACTCATCGAATGGCGTCTCCGATAAAAGAGGGTGCTTAGGAGTCTTAATATAAGATATAAGGAAATAGGGGTTTTACATGCTGAAACCAGTTTCTTTATATGAGGCATGCCGTAGTGGGATATTTGGACCACCTGGGGGTTCTTTAACGTGCACCTAAGATCTAACTACACGGCTACTTTCGCCCCCATTGATATGCGGCCGCCATGGCTGGGATTCGATCCCGCGACCTCGTGCCTAGCAGCCCAACTCGATAGCCACTTAGCAACCACGGTGGGTTTAAGATTCATTCCGTGAGCTCCTCCCTAAATACACGGTCACGATAAAGTCGCTTTTCTCAGCAACCACTGGCCTGAATGTCATGAGATTTCATGCGTTTGAAAGGATAGGCTAAAACGCATTGATCATAGCAAGCGAACTTTTTTGGGCCATCAATGCTTTTTTAATGGTAAGAATTTGTAAAAAAAAATAATTCACGCGCACAACTTTGCAACTTACCAACAAAAAGATATCGCCATTCCTTAAACTGACTAATGATACACCTAGAGCTGACAAAATTGATGCAATATACACTGCTCTCAATTATCAAAATTTTGACGGGAACTCGTCATGCATGGGTGATACATTGTCAAATATACTGGCATTCGCGTAACGTTCACCAGGAAGCAAAAAAAGATCTTAGAGTAGAACCACAGAAAGCTGAGCTAGTTGGTAAGGATTCATAATAGCAAAAAAGGCGTAAAGCGTGGGAACGTTTCCTTGGTTTTCGAACAATATCACGTTTGTTGGCAGTACTTCCCTACATGTTCGAAGCAATCTTTAAACTTTCAATCCAAGCATTCCAAAGTTCTAAAAAGCGGAATTGTCATGTCGTGCCTTATGTATTCGCTCACCAGATCGTGCATGCATAGGATGAGCGCCTCTTTTAATGCACAGGTCCGGCGCCTATTAGAAACAGGTTATCGTTGCGTAGCAGTGGCTACTGTGGCTGAACGCCTAAATAAGTCGACTTCGAGGGGGACGGACGTGATTATAGAAAGCAGCACTAGCAAGAAAAGAGTAGTGGCTGTTCCGTACATCATTCAGCATCGCACAGGCTTAATAAAGTTGCAAGTAGATATGGTGTTAATGTTCTTTTTACTGCTCCCTATAAGCTAGGTAAAATATGAACTGCCGTGCAGCAAAAAAGGAGCAAATGAAAAGCAACACAGAACAGATATTCGCTCATAGAAGCACATCAAGAACAGAGTTCACTGACTGTCGCATGGGTGTGGTATATGAAGTTCCGTTTAGCTGTGACCATTTCTAATGTAGGGCAAACGGGGCGGAGTATCAATCAGAGGCTAAAGGAACATAGAAGGTCGTTAACCGGTGGATCGCGTTCTAATCTTTTTATACATCGCCAAGATTTTAACTGCACACCTGAGTTAGATGAATGGGCGATATTTTACAGGAATGAGAACGAAGATATGCGTCTTGTGGTCGAGGCATGGCATATGAATAATGGTGGAAGTGCGTGCGTGAGTTAGCCTTCCACTAAGTAACGTAAGGAAGAGTTCAATTGCCCTAACATATATATTTCACTTTGACCGGCACGTATACCCGACTTCAGAGCATGCGCAGATGTGTTTGCATTAAAGTATATGATAACGTTTCTAGATCGCAAAGGCTCCCTTGTTCACATTATTGAACACGGGGCCCGTAGCGGTCCGGAAACGTCATCTTAAGTTGTTATTTCCTTTTGAACCTTAGGTGAGTGCCACTTTTAGGCAACCACTTTTCATTGTTCCAGTATTATCTGCCTAAGATTTTTTTGAAATACCTTGAAAACATTGTAACACAATTCCTTACAATGAAATACCAACATAGTCAACTTTGCTTCCTACAACAAATGCAGTGGTTACAGAGGTTTGGTATCCGTTTTTGGTGCAGAGTTACGTATTTGCAAACTTTGGGCTTGTATTTCTGTGAAATTTCGCCAAGAGGCGGTAACTCTTGTGAAAGAAATGCTGTAAATAAAATGGTGGTTCCTACAGTCATTAGAATTTACCTCTATCTTTGAAATGCCAGAAATGTTATTAACAATGGCCTAGATATTTCATAGGTGCACTGCGTTTTGCAAAAATTTCATTGGTGGAATCGAAGTTGTGCGCAAGCTAAGGCTTCCTCTTAACCAGGCAAAATAAAGGCACTCGGAAAGATTGGATGCGCTTTGCCGACGATCACTTATTCTTCATTGTGATTTATTTCATTTATTTATTTTGTATATACTGCTAAAATTAACGAAGGCTTTGGCAGGAAAGAGTGCATTCACGAATTGGAAAATACATCGTTGACATAGGTTTCAACGATAATGGTTTACAAGAGGCCTTGGCTTTGGTTTAAAAACAAGCTTATTTATACACACGTACAGCGATATAGAAAATGCACATTCTTGGTGACAATAGAACATAATGTAAAACCACATTTCATCACGTAGCAACAAAGGTATGGTTAGACAGCTTAGACAAAAAAAATCAAGGGTTCTACAATCTACAACCTCTTGTGGTAACATATTCCCTTCTCTGACAGCTTGTGGGAAGTATGAATACCTGAGGGTGTCATTGTGAAACCTATAGTCAGATAATTGTTTGTTCTGTTTCGTTCTTGAAATTCTAGCATTGGAGTGTACTAAAAACTTGTTTTTGTCTATTTTTAGGACATTGCTCTGGAGAATAAACAGTAATTTTAGTCTGAGATATCTAGCACGATCGCTAATTGTAGGGAGTCCGGCTAAGCGTAGAAGTTCAGTTAGGGAATCATGGCGACGATATTTATTATAAATAAATCTGGCTGCTTTTCTTTGTACGTTCTCTAACTTCGCTATGGCACATTTATAGTATGGAAACCAGCATATGACACCGTATTTTATAACGGAGCGAATGAGTGACCTGTACGCGAGTAGCTTGGTGTTGGGTGAAGCGTATCTGAGGGACCGCTTGAGGGAAAAAAGCGCCGAGAGTGATTTTTTTACCACGCATGAGACGTGTTTGTTCCATTTTAGATCGGAAGAAATAATGATACCTAAATGCTTGTATTCTTCTACCCTTTGTAGTTCTATTTGCTGAATTTGGTATGGAAAGGTTAGTGGTGCTTTCTTTCTCGTGACTGTCACACAGACAGTTTTTTCTGCATTTAGCGTCATCTGCCAGTCCTGACAGGATTTTGCTATCTTTTTAAGCGCGTCATTCAAAACAACCTGATCATCCTTGGTCTGTGTTGCTTTATAAATAATACAGTCATCTGCAAACATGCGTACCGTTGCGTCAATGCCATTTGCTACGTCGTTGATAAAAAGAAGGAAGAGAATGGGAGCTAAAACTGTGCCCTGAGGCACACCGGATAAAACTTCAACGTTGTCTGAGGATTGCCCTTCGAAATGGAGGAATTGTTGACGTCGTGACAAATATGCTTTTAACCATTTTGTAAGAATACCGTCTCCCAAAATTCCTTGCAGCTTATGGATTAGTTTTGTATGCAATACCCGATCAAAAGCTTTTTATAGGTCTAGGAAAATTATGTCTACCTGTCCTCGCTTATCGATTGTTAATGCTAGGTCATGAATAGTCTCTATTAATTTAGTTGTTGTAGAAAAACCACTCCTAAATCCATGTTGGTTAGGGTTAATTACAGAATGACTTTGAACAAAAGTTACGATGTGTTTTAATAATAAATGCTCAAAAATGTTCCCTGCTGAACAAGTGAGTGATCGTCTACAAAGCGCATTGAATCTTTTCAAATACTATGAACCAACTTGCCCAACAATGCATACTGCTAAAATAAAGGTAGGATGCTGAAACGGCGATATTCCACATATTCGTGCCCACTTGTCCAATCTGTCCTGTAGCTTCCCAAGTAGCTTCAATTGAATTCTTCGTTATGTTGGTGTAACCACTCATTTGCAGCATTAGTTTCCCACAGAACACTTCAGGATCATTGTGCGTTAGGTGTTTTATTTAGTTATGCACAGTATTATGAGACAAAAAACAGTTGAGGCAATGACGTGCCAGCCCCTAGCTAATCATGTATAGTTAGTAGTGTTTGCAGGAAGAAAAATGATTATTTCACAGTTTACTCAAAAGCCTGTTGCCTCTCCGATCCTAAACACATTGTCAAGAAACACACGAGGTGTGTCTCAAAATTTTATTCAGCGAGTTGGTATGCCGTTGTGGCGTCACCCTTTCCCCAGTCAAAAGGGCCCGGTTGATCGCGAGTATATAGAGCATGACACTGCTGCTTTAGTTTTTGCCGGAGTAGAGATCCACGATTACTGGAACAAATTAACAATATCAATGCTCATGTGAATCAAGAATCATGCAGAAATTCGCCAAGTGTTGCAGAAGCACTGTGGAGAAGACGCCGTAAAAATGGGAGGACGCTTAGGCTTCGCCTTCAAGAGTGGAACGCGATAGCGTTATCGCACCCCGTTAGCACCACCTACTCGAACGATCTACGCGAGCCATACGTCGCGATCGGCACAGACAGCCGGGCCGCGACGAGCAATGAAGGCGGACGCGATCATGGGGCGAGTGGCGCGCCACGTGTCGGGGCAGCGCAGTACATTGCGAGGAGGGGGTCTTCTGTGTTTGCCGCAAGATGGCTCTGCGTGTGCGCAGAGCGCAGCAGAAGTGTAGCGGAAACGTACTTCGCTAATCGTAAAACTATGACTTCTGTAATTTACATGGTCATACTTACCGACATACGCCGCAGTATAACTTTCTACGGCACGTTTCCAAGGCAACACCGCATCCACTAGAGGCGTTTGTCCCACTTTGAACGATCGCAAGATGTCTTTATTTATGATGTGCCTTCTGGGATTTATCGCTCACGGCCAACGCCACTGACGCCGACACCGACGACACTGGCTTTTCTGCGACACAAGCTCCTTAACGCTGTCGTATTAAAATATCAATCTGTTCAAGCGTGTGCCGCGTTGTTGGAAAGCCACCGAAGACTCCACGGATGGTGCCAGATCTCCGCCTTGCGCGACGAGGAATACATCGGCCGCGCGACTTGTGCTTAGCGGCAGCCGAGTGGCTGCTAGAATGAGAGCTGAAGAACGTCGTTCGGGTAAGTCACCGTTCAAGGAATTATTAACATTGAAATTAAGAAAGTATTGCGCCAAGGTGGCGCTGATGATGATATAGGATTTTTATGGCGCAGCAGCCGTGCAGACTATAATGCGCCAAACACATTTTTTTCGGATAAGCTTATTTCTTCAAATGCTGTAAAATTGTGTAAATGGCCAAGTAAAAATATAAAACCTGAAATTTGCTATAGTTCTTGTAGGATTCCCGTGGCTTTTAAAAAGTTAAAGGTATCTTCATATGGCACGAGTGGTTCATCACTCAATAAAAACATGGGGTGGATAGGGATTCTTTTCTCGTAAAAGATCTGAAAATATATTTGCCTCCATTTTTCTAAGCCAGGACATGTTATTAAAAAGTGTAGCACGGTTAAAATTTCACCGCAATGTTGGCATGTTGGTTGTTGTTTGTTATTCATTAAGTAAGTATGTGTCAGCCTTGCGTGACCAATTCTCAAGCGACATAATATAACCTCATAAAATCTTTGTCTGTGGCGACAACTGCGCCATTCTCGTAAAATAGGTTTAATGCAGTGAAGCTTGTTAAGTTTTTCTTGATCCCACACTTTCTGCCATTGTTTCTCAACTGCTATTCTTAAAGCGGCTTTATAATCTTGCCAAGGTATGCCAACATCATGTAGCTCCAAATCTTTGGTACGGGCTGCCATAAAATCTGCTCTTTCATTCCCGGGAATTCCTACATGACTAGGAATCCAGCAGAAAGTGACATTTAAAGGGAAGCCGAAACACTTTTCGAAAAAAATGAGTTCTCTGCGGCATTCTACAGTTTTGAATCCCCTGAACACGAGTATCTCGTTCAAAAAGGGCGGAAACAAGCGCAAGCGGCTGTTTTTTCACGAAAACGCGCACCAGCGCCTCAGGGTATCGCGCGAACGCCGCTGTTGCCCGTGATTGGCCGGAGCCGCTGTGACGTCAATGGCGGCAGTCGCCGGTGGGCGCCGCCGTTTCAGAGGGCAGCACGTACGCTGTTCTGTTCTGGCTTCATAGCTGAGTTGTAAGCATTATGGAACGTTCTCGCTGTCTCGGACAGCTTGTATTTTCGCCGTACATGTTCGAACCGACAGCCGATACGGAAAACGATGACGGCAAGGGCGGCAATGACGATGTTGAGTGTGCCAAAAGCGAGAGCGATGTGTGCACCTTCTCGCGCGTTGGAAATCTTAGCTGTTACGTATGCTTTTTTTTCATGTAGCTGCACGTTAAAATGACGGGAGAAAAAATGCGCTAAAGTGTCACTGGGAGCATGCTGCTGGAAGAATGCCGAAGCACTAACTTCTCATTAGATTGTAAACACGGGCACAATTCCGCGATGTCAAGCACCTTGCCGCTGCTTGTCTAAAGTCCCGTGGTTTTCTGAGCGTTGATACACGATCGCGAACATAAGTGCCGCGTTTCAAAGCGCGCACATGCAGTGCTGCGAGGTACAGTCATGGAAGTTGCTTATCATACACATCCAGATCGAGATGGTCAGGGGGATTATATGTGCAATATTCAGAATATGGTTCGACGACTTTGCGATTGTGGCTCGATCAAGAATCGGTATGCGCGCTCCATGCTAGTGTTGACATAAAGATATTAGGCAGTTTTAGCACCGCCGTGTGGTAAATATGATAACTGCAACCGTACGTCGAATGTCACTAGGCAAGCCTATACTCCATTTCATACCTCAGGTGCAACGTTGTGGAAGCTACGCACGAAGTCCGGTTACCAAAATTTATTACTGCGCGCGTTTGCGTCTATGGTTCGCAGCGTGCCAGCGGCGTTTGCTCGCGCGAGCATGCATGTGAAGCTGCCGCGACGGGCTGCAATGAAAGAATGCCGAAAAGAAAATTGATTTAAAAGAACGCGTTAGCAGCCGTATAAGTACACGGATTGTTTCTATGGGTAAATTCTTTCTTTTTCATTCAAAACTGAGCTTATATATGAAAAGTTTTCTCAAAAATCGGGTCAAGAAACACCGAACTTTTCTAAGTGCGAACGCAGCCACTGCAAGAAGTATCTCAAGCCTCCACAGCGTTGCACCTGATGTATGAAACGGAGTATAGCAACGCTAGCAACAATGCGTTTCCGCATTTCTCGTAAGGCTATCCGGCTATAGCGGAAATGGTCCGAGCACAGCACAGTTGATTTCGTCGGCACGAACTTATCTCTCCCCACCGCACCGCACTGCGCTGCAAGCTTCTTGTCCTTCGGGAACCTGTGAAACACCACATCGTCTCGCCCGCGTGTTCGCGCAGCCGAATGCTGCACAGAACGAGGGCATGTTGGGCGCCCTTGGCTGTAGGCATTCACGCAGCACAGAAGGAAAGAACAGTTTACGAAAATCGCAAAACAAACGTGAGCAGCGGCAGCGGCGGCGGCGGCAAATCTCTCGTAGCGTCGTTCAGTAAAGCGCAGGACGGAAAGAGGCATGCCAGCGCATGCCAGCACGCCGGTCCGGCAGCTCGGTCCCCGCCAGTGACGTCACTCTCGCCGGTTCTCTCTTCTGCAACCACCTCACCCGGCACTCCGGGAAGCGATGGGGGTGTGTCCGCGGGGGTGATTTAGAAAGCGATTTCCGCCCCTTACATTGACAAAACGAAGAAAAAAATTTCGGAACCGTAAATTATAAGGTCTGTTCTTCCCAATCCCAGCAATTCATGGAAATTGAAAACCGTTTCAGCTTCCCTTTAAAGCTGTCATGTGGCATTTTGTGTATTGATTTTGTATTTTCTTCAGCAGATTATTTCTACATGGTAACCTAGATGCGAGAGCTTGAAGAGAGCTCAAGGAGTCGCTAAATATAACAGATTGATTATTTCCTCTTTTCAGGATGTCTTCAAGAGCTAACGAAATGGCATGAAGTTCTGCAGTAAAGACAGTAGCCTGACTTGGAAGTCTGATTTGTTTTTCAAATTGATTTGATGTCACTAAAGCGCGTACATTGCCATTGCTTTTTGATCCATCTGTAAAGTATTTCATGCAAAAATTATACTCTGATTCGATTTCTAAATATTCGCTTAGTAACGCCTCTCGGTGAAAATTCTTTTCTGTTTTTTGTTAACCGAAAGTCGCATTTCGCATGTTTCATCTCCCAAGGAGCAAATGAAGGTTCATCTTGCAAGAATTTATTTCTTACGTTGTAACATAGGTCCGCATTC